>NC_135233.1:495380362-495683392 GCF_051348905.1 Ranitomeya variabilis | reverse complement strand
AAAAACAGGCCCGCTGTATTATACTACACAATGTAAGTGGCAGAACGTGGCAGGCAGATATACGACAAACAGAACTGATGCAGATCCACTTAGGTGCAATTTAAATCTCCCTTTTTTGGGTGTGAGACTGCTGTAAAAAACCAGGCCCACTGTATTACACTACACAATGTAAGTGGCAGAACGTGGCAGGCAGATATACGACAAACAGAACTGATGCAGATCCACTTAGGGGCAATTTAAATCTCCTTTTATTATGTGGGAGACTGCTGCAAAAATCCAGGCTCACTGTATTACACTACACAATGTAAGTGGCAGAACGTGGCAGGCAGATGAACGACAAGCAGAACTGATGCAAATCCACTTAGGGGCAATTTAAATCTTCCTTTATTATGTGGGAGACTGCTGCCAAAAAAACAGGCCCGATGTATTATACTACACAATGTACTGTAAGTGTCAGAACGTGGCAGGCAGATATACGACAAACAGAACTGATGCAGATCCACTTAGGTGCAATTTTAATCTCCCTTTTTTGGGTGGGAGACTGCTGCAAAAAACCAGGCCCATTGTATTATACTACACAATGTAAGTGGCAGAACGTGGCAGGCAGATATATGACAAACAGAACTGACGCAGATCCACTTAGGGGCAATTTAAAGTTCCCTTTATTATGTGGGAGACTACTGCAAAAATCCAGGCCCACTGTATTACACTACACAATGTAAGTGGCAGAACGTGGCAGGCAGATATACGACAAACAGAACTGATGCAAATCCACTTAGGGGCAATTTAAATCTCCCTTTATTATGTGGGAGACTGCTGCAAAAAACCAGGCCTGCTGTATTATACTACACAATGTAAGTGGCAGAACGTGGCAGGCAGATATACGACAAACAGAACTGACGCAGATCCACTTAGGGGCAATTTAAATCTCCCTTTATTTGTCAGGACTCTGAACATTTTTTACCTTTTGTGCATTACTGCCCTTTTTCAAGATGGCGTCTTTGGTCTCATGTGCACTGTGTCTTCCTGCTATAAAACTCCACCCCAGCCTTCAGTCTGGGCTAGAGTATTCTGCCTTGCATCCAGCTCCTGACCTCTGATTACTCCCTGGCTATACACCTGCTCCTGTGAACCTGTGTGGTGATCCTGCTACTCTGCTCTGAGTTCCTGCTGCATACACAATTTTCCAGTAATCCTCCTTCATCTGCTGTTTGTGTTTACTTCCATCTGCATTTGCCGGACATGTAAGCTGTTTCTGCTTTGCAATAACCTGAGACTATTAACCAGGTCTCCCTGGTTGAGCTAAGATATGATTTGAACTGCCTAATAAGCATATCTATCTGTGCCTGGACTAAGACAAGGATTTATTCATGTCAAGTATCCTCGAGAATAACTGTGCTTCATAGACTTTCTGCTTGATTGCATTTTCCTCTGAAGTTTCCTATAGACTGCTAAGCTGCATTTATTATTTGCACCAAGTGTTGTGGACTTGAGTTTCTCTCTGCACCTGTTTGAATCACCGTGTGATAATATAGACTTTACCTCTTATAAAACTGTGTCCTGTAGTTGTCTTGTTCCACGCAAAGAGTCTCCTGAGTTATCCCCTATAATTATTACAGGATACTCTAGCCTAAAAAAAAAAAGGAGACTTGTGGAACAATGACTGCAGAAAGCAAATTAGAGCATGGGTTTTCCATAATTAGATCACTGCAGAAAGATGTGGAAGGTCTGCAAAAGAAGTTTAGAAGCATTGAACACAATCAACAAGTGTTTGGACAAACTTTGCAGGACTTGAGCAACCGCATGGCAGCCCAGGAAAACAAACTTGCTGGCATAGAGTCCCAGTATGGACGGGCTTTTCAGGACATAAGCACGCAAATAGCTGCACAAGTGACTTTACCCTCTGGGCAACCGCCACCAGCTGGCCCACCTAAGTTGCCCCCATTCAGATTTAATGGTGATCGCGACAAATTTCGTGGCTTTGTGAATCAATGTATGCTATATTTTGATGTGCATGCTGACCGTTTTCCCACTGATAGATCCAAAGTATTGTGTGTAATAATGCTACTGACCTCACGAGCGCTCGCCTGGGCGAATCCGATGATTGAGTCTCGTGACCCACGGTTAAATGACTTGGATGATTTCGCTATGGCATTAATGTTTGATGACCCTAATCGCCGTGCAACCGCTGAATCTGCTTTGTTGTCTTTACGCCAGGCTAAACGTTCTGTTATTGAGTATGCCACTGAATTCAGGAGATTGGCGGTGGATACCAATTGGGACAGTTATGCACAATTGCCTATTTTTAAAAGGGGTCTGTCTAGTATTGTAAAAGATGAACTAGCCCGCTCTGAGTCACCACAAGAGCTAGAGACATTTATACAGCATTGTGTGCGCATAGACATTCGCGTTACTGAGCGTAGGCAGGAGAAATTTGCTGCATATAACCATGTTTCTAACTTTTCCCTTCCTTCCAAAGAGCCTGCAGGTAAAACCTCTCGGGAGGTGGAGGAGGTGCCCATGCAAATTGATTCCGCTCAGAGGCGCGAGATCAATGAGCGCCGGGAGCATCGCCTTCGTGAAAGTCTATGTTTCTACTGCGGCCAGTCTGACCACTTCTTGATCAATTGTCCTAAGTGTCCTAGACGGCCTAACAAGGTGCTAGCAGCAATAGGGGAGTATGACATCTCTGAATGTAGCCTGCCTTTAAACGCTGTATTCCATTCACTTTCTATGACATCACCTTCCAAGGAGCTGAAAGAAAAGAACTCTCACTGTTCTCTCCCTATTAAGATCCTGTGTTCAGGACAGTGGATTTCCAGTTCAGCTATGATTGACTCTGGTGCAGGTGGCAATTTCATGGATATCGCATTTGCCAAGGAACATGGAATTAAAATTCAGCAAAGAGCCTCTCCAATTACCATGGAAACAGTGGATGGGTCACCTTTAATCTCTGGGCCTGTGCATCAGGAGACCGTACCCCTTGAAATTTTGTTGGAGCCTAATCATCAGGAGCAACTTTCTTTCTTGCTAATTTCTTCTCCTCATTTTCCTGTGATTTTAGGCATTCCTTGGTTGCGTTCTCAGAACCCAATTATCAACTGGGAGACCAAGGAGATTATCTTCCCAACAAGGAGCAACTCAGCGTTAACAGAAGCTGTCCCTAAATCCACGGCTACGGAACCACATGTACAGGTATTTTTTTTTTACCTCCAGCTTATAAAGAGTTCTCTGGCATCTGTGACAAGAAGAATGCAGATCAGCTTCCTCCACACAGGCAATATGACTGTCCCATCGAGCTGCTTCCCGGGGCAGCCATTCCTTTTGGTAACGTATACCCTTTGGCGGCACCTGAGCTTCAAGCCTTAAAAGAGTGTATTGATGAAAATCTGGCCAAAGACTTCATACGTCCTTCTTCCTCACCAGCAGGGGCACCTATCTCTTTTGTAAAGAAGAAGGATGGGACCCTGAGACCCTGTGTTGACTATCGAGAACTCAATAAGGTAACCGTACGAAATGGTTACACTTTGCCTCTGATTCCCGAATTACTGGAAAGAGACCGCCATGCTAAGGTGTTCTCTAAACTGGATCTTTGTGGGGCTTATAATTTGGTGCGTATTCGTCCAGGGGATGAGTGGAAGACAGCATTCAGATGCCGGTATGGACACTTTGAATCTCTTGTGATGCCCTTCGGGCTTTGTAACGCCCCTGCAACGCCATATCTGCCAGCCTCTTTCTGCTAATCAAACTGTGTTGTTGTGTAATACAGTGGGCCTGATTTTTCCCTGGATTCTCCCACACATAAAGAGGGACATTTCTATTGGCAGTGTGTGCATCTGCGTCACTCCTGTTACTGCCATATCTGCCAGCCTCTTTCTGCTAATCAAACTGTGTTGTTGTGTAATACAGTGGGCCGGATTTTTCCCTGGATTCTCCCACACATAAAGAGGGACATTTCTATTGGCAGTGTGTGCATCTGCGTCACCCCTGTTACTGCCATATCTGCCAGCCTCTTTCTGCCAATCAAACTGTGTTGTTGTGTAATACAGTGGGCCTGATTTTTCTCTGGATTCTCCCATACACAAAGAGGGACATTTCTATTGCCAGTGTTTTTATCTGCGTCACTCCTGTTAGTGCCATATCTGCCAGCCTCTTTCTGCTAATCAAACTGTGTTGTTGTGTAATACAGTGGGCCGGATTTTTCCCTGGATTCTCCCACACATAAAGAGGGACATTTCTATTGGCAGTGTGTGCATCTGCGTCACTCCTGTTACTGCCATATCTGCCAGCCTCTTTCTGCCAATCAAACTGTGTTGTTGTGTAATAAAGTGGCCCTGATTTTTCACTGCATTCTCCCACACATAAAGAGGGACATTTCTACTGCCAGTGTTTTTATCTGCGTCACTCCTGTTAGTGCCATATCTGCCAGCCTCTTTCTGCTAATCAAACTGTGTTGTTGTGTAATACAGTGGGCCTGATTTTTCCCTGGATTCTCCCACACATAAAGAGGGACATTTCTATTGGCAGTGTGTGCATCTGCGTCACTCCTGTTAGTGCCATATCTGCCAGCCTCTTTCTGCTAATCAAACTGTGTTGTTGTGTAATACAGTGGGCCGGATTTTTCCCTGGATTCTCCCACACATAAAGAGGGACATTTCTATTGCCAGTGTGTGCATCTGCGTCACTCCTGTTACTGCCATATCTGCCAGCCTCTTTCTGCCAATCAAACTGTCTAGTGTAATACAGTGGGCCTCATTTTTCACTGCATTCTCCCACACATAAAAAAGGGAGATTTACATTCCCAACAAGTTCACGCACACCTTGTACCTGGTTTTACAGGACCACATAACGGTTGTTAGTTTGGTAACATTTTTCCAAGAATGAGGAAGTCTGGTGGAAAAGGTTGTGGCCGTGGGCGTTCATTGCCAGCTGGTAATGATGGTAGTGGTGGTGGTCGTGGAGCATCAGGTGGTCATGGGAAATGCACTATAGCCCCTCTCGAGTTGTTGAGCCAGCGTCATCGTCTGGCTGCACAAGGCCTCGAAGGCTCCCTTTTCTGGGAGTAGGAAAACCGCTTTTGAAGCCGGAGCAGCAGGAACAAGTATTGGCTTTCATTGCTGACTCTGCCTCTAGCTCTTTCGCCTCCTCCTCGGAAAGTGCCAAATGTCAGAGCAGTGCATCATCAGTGGATGCTCCCGGTCAGGAACAAGTCGTTTCCTTGTGTCCTTCATCCAGAACAACAGTGAAGGATGCATCAGGCGACACAACTGGTTACTCCATGGAGCTCTTTACACATACCGTGCCTGGGTTAGAAAGGGAAATTGTTAACAGCCCATGCCCATTACAAGATGAATCGGACATGGAGTGCACAGATGCACAGCCACAGCCAGATTATTATGCTGTTCCTTTGACTCAGATCAGAACATTGCCCTCGCAGTGTACTGATCCAGAATCTGACCCCGATGAGACTATGGAGCCCCGTCACGAATGCTATAGCACCGGCTTACACGGTGACCCAGAGGAAGGTGCACAGAACATAGAAGAGGAGGTCATAGATGACCCAGTTGTTGACCCCGATTGGCAGCCATTGGGGGAACAGGGTGCAGGCGGCAGTAGCTCTGAAGCGGAGGAGGAGGAGCCGCAGCAGGCATCAACATCGCAACAGGTTCCATCTGGCAGGCCCGTATCTGGCCAAAAACATGTGGCAAAACCAAAACCAGTTGTAGGACAGCGTGACCATCAGGTTAATGTAGCTCAGTGTGCAATGCCTGAAAAGGTATCCGACAGGAAGAGTGCAGTCTGGAATTTTTTTAACCAAGATCCCAATGATCAGCGCAAAGTCATCTGTAAGAAATGCTCAAGGACCTTCAGCAGAGGTCAGAATGTTAAAAATTTAAATACAAATTGCATGCATAGACATTTAACCACCATGCACTTGCAAGCCTGGACAAACTACCAAATGTCCCTTAACGTTGTAGCACCCTCTCACAATGAAGCTAGTCAGCAACGCGACATCCCTTCCCTCACTGTAAGCCAACTGTTTACCACACCACCTGCAGGTAATGTTGCGGTTTCGTCGCAAGGCCAAAGCAGTCAGGGAATCACCAGGTTCGTGGTCGGAAAAACTGTATGTAGGGCACCATCAAGAATACCATCACCAACCCTCTCTCAGTCACCCATGTCCACCGGCACCCCCGCTAGTTCCACCGTATGCAGCTCTCCAGTCCAGCTCACCCTACATGAGACTCTCGTTAGGAAAAGGAAGTACTCATCCTCGCATCCGCATACACAGGGTTTGAACGCCCACATTGCTAGACTAATCTCGTTAGAGATAATGCCCTACCGGTTAGTTGAAACCAAAGCTTTCAAAGCCCTGATGAACTACGCTGTACCACGCTACGAGCTACCCAGTCGACACTTCTTTTCGAGAAAAGCCATCCCAGCCCTCCACCAGCATGTAAAAGACCGCATTGTCCATGCGCTCAGGCAATCTGTGAGTAGAAAGGTGCACCTGACAACAGATGCATGAACCAGTAGGCATGGCCAGGGGCGTTACGTCTTCATCACGGCACACTGGGTTAATGTGGTGGATGCAGGGTCCACAGGGGACAGTAATATTGGGACAGTTCTGCCTAGCCCACGGTCTAGGAAACAGTTGGCTGTAGGCATTCGTCCCCCCTCCTCCTCCTCGTCCTCCAGCAGAAGCGAGAGCTCGTCCACAGACCACAGTCGCGCGACCACTCCATCCACAGCTGCCACTGTTGCACACAAGGTGTCCAATTATGGAACAGCTAGTGGCAAGCGTCAGCAGGCTGTATTGGCAATGAAGTGTTTGGGCGACAACAGACACACCACGGAAGTTCTGTCCGAGTTCTTGCAGCAAGAAACTCGGTCATGGCTGGGCACTGTACATCTTGAGGCAGGCAAGGTAGTGAGTGATAACGGAAGGAATTTTATGGCTGCCATAGCCCTTGTGAAACACATTCCTTGCCTGGCTCACACCATAAACCTGGTGGTGCAGTGCTTCCTGAAAAGTTATCCGGGGTTACGCGACCTGCTGCTGAAAGTGCGCAGACTTTGCTCTCACATCCGCCGTTCGCCCGTACACTCCAGCCGTGTGCAGAACCATCAGCGGTCTTTGAACCTTCCCCAGCATCGCCTAATCATCGACGTTGCAACAAGGTGGAACTCCACACTGCACATGCTTCATAGACTGTGCGAACAGAGGCGTGCTGTTATGTATTTGTGGGAGGATACACATACATGGGCAGACAGTTGGATGGCAGACATGGAGTTGTCAGCTGTGCAGTGGTCGAAGCTCCAAGACCTGTGTCAAGTCCTTCAGTGTTTTGAGGAATGCACACGGCTGGTTAGTGCAGACAACGCCGTAATAAGCATGAGCATCCCCCTAATGCGTCTGCTGATGCAAAGTTTGACGCACATAAAGGAACAGGCGTCTGCAGCTGAGGAGGAGGGAAGCCTTGATGACAGTCAGCCATTGTCTGCTCAGGGATGTCTACAGGACGAGGTGGCGGGCGAAGAGGAGGAGGACGAGGAGGATGATGGGGATGACTAATTTTTGGATGAGGAAGCTTCTCAGGGGGCAATAGAAAATGCTGGCGGTGCAAGGCCGGGTTCAGGGTTTTTGAGGGAGACAAGTGACGTTGATTTGCCAGAAAGTGCTCCTCAACCCAGCATATGCACTGACTTGACAACTGGAACATTGGCCCACATGGCGGATTATGCCTTGCGTATCCTCGAAAGGGACCCACGCATTATAAAAATGATGACAAATGACGATTACTGGTTGGCCTGCCTCCTTGATCCTCGCTATAAAGGCAAATTGCAAAATATCATGCCACATGAGAACCTCGAACAGATATTGGCAACCAAACAAGCTACTCTTGTAGACCGTTTGATTCAGGCATTCCCAGCACACAGCGCCGGTGATGGTTCTCACATGAGCTGCAGGGGACAACAGGGCAGAGGTGTTAGAGGTGCACAGATCAGAAGTGGCATAGGACAGAGGGGTTTTTTGACCAGGTTGTGGAGTGATTTCGCAATGACCGCAGACACGACAGGTACAGCAGCATCCATTCAAAGTGACAGGAGACAACATTTGTCCAGTATGGTTACTAACTATTTTTCCTCCATTACCGATGTTCTCCCTCAACCGTCATTCCCCTTTGATTACTGAGCATCCAAAATAGACACCTGGCCTGAAGTGGCTGAATATGCATTGCAGGAGCTTGCTTGCCCAGCAGCTAGTGTGCTATCAGAAAGAGTATTCAGTGCTGCTGGTTCAATACTGACCGAAAAAAGGACTCGTCTGGCGACCCAAAATGTTGATGATCTAACCTTCATTAAAATGAACCACTCATGGATTTCAAATTATTTTGCCCCACCTTTCCCGGCTGACACCTAGCTTTCCTGTAAAAAGGTCTTGCTTTGGGACTGGTGTTACTGACTGTTCCAGTCTCTTAATTTGCAGCTGCTGTTTGTCCAGCATACGACATGTTTACACCTCCCTAAATGGGCTAACTTCCCCCACGGGGCCGTGGTCTCGCCACTTGTCGCAAGCACCCGTCAGAGTGCCGTTTGTCTGAAGAGGTGGGTGTGCCCACTTTTGGTCGATGGCACTGGGTCCCTCATAGTACAATGAAGTGTCTCTGGCGGTTGTGGCGCGCACCCAACGTCAGACACACCGTTGTAACATGAGGGGCCCTGGGCTTGAACCGCCGGCCAGGAGAGAGTGTCCCCCCCCCAAGGTCAAACAGTGCTGTACCACTTGCAAAATTATCTGTCGCTGCTCCACCACTGTTTAGTCTATGCGCTGAATTCCTTCCATGCCTGGCACAGACAATAACAATTTGTTGACATGTATGATGCTAGTTAAAATAGTCAGGGGCCCTGTCCTACATTTACACCAGTAAATACTTTGCGCCAAATTACAATGTCTGAAAGTCAGCATCGGAGCACACCACTGTACCTAAGTATGCCACCCTTTTTTTTTCGGTTTTGTTTTTGTTTGGGATACATTAACATCAATTTAGGTTTTGGGACTCGGAGTACTTACTGTGTCAGACACTCCTTCCAATTGTCCTCCGCTGACCACACCAATGCTGCCTGTGTACCCCTGCCACCTAATGGAAGCTGCATAGAGCCTATTTTATTATTTTAGGCCTAGGAAGTCTGTTTGCGGTCCCTCCTTCCAATTGTCCTCCGCTGACCACACCAATGCTGCGTGTGTAACCCTGTAGCCAAATTTAGGCTGCATAGAGCCTATTTTAATATTTTGGGCCTAGGAAGTCTGTCTGCAGTCCCTCCTTCCAATTGTCCTCCACTGACCACACCAATGCTGCCTGTGTACCCCTGCCACCTAATGGAAGCTGCATAGAGCCTATTTTAATATTTTGGGCCTAGGAAGTCTGTCTGCGGTCCCTCCTTCCAATTGTCCTCCACTGACCACACCAATGCTGCCTGTGTACCCCTGCCACCTAATGGAAGCTGCATAGAGCCTATTTTAATATTTTGGGCCTAGGAAGTCTGTCTGAGGTCCCTCCTTCCAATTGTCCTCCACTGACCACACCAATGCTGCCTGTGTACCCCAGCCACCTAATGGAAGCTGCATAGAGCCTATTTTATTATTTTAGGCCTAGGAAGTTTGTCTGCGGTCCCTCCTTCCAATTGTCCTCCGCTGACCACACCAATGCTGCCTGTGTACCCCTGTAGCCAAATTTAAGCTGCATAGAGCCTATTTTAATATTTTGGGCCTAGGAAGTCTGTCTGCGGTCCCTCCTTCCAATTGTCCTCCACTGACCACACCAATGCTGTCTGTGTACCCCTGTAGCCAAATTTAAGCTGCATAGAGCCTATTTTAATATTTTGGGCCTAGGAAGTCTGTCTGCGGTCCCTCCTTCCAATTGTCCTCCACTGACCACACCAATGCTGCCTGTGTACCCCTGTAGCCAAATTTAAGCTGCATAGAGCCTATTTTAATATTTTGGGCCTAGGAAGTCTGTCTGCGGTCCCTCCTTCCAATTGTCCTCCACTGACCACACCAATGCTGCCTGTGTACCCCTGCCACCTAATGGAAGCTGCATAGAGCCTATTTTAATATTTTGGGCCTAGGAAGTCTGTCTGCGGTCCCTCCTTCCAATTGTCCTCCACTGACCACACCAATGCTGCCTGTGTACCCCTGTAGCCAAATTTAAGCTGCATAGAGCCTATTTTAATATTTTGGGCCTAGGAAGTCAGTCTGCGGTCCCTCCTTCCAATTGTCCTCCACTGACCACACCAATGCTGCCTGTGTACCCCTGTAGCCAAATTTAAGCTGCATAGAGACTATTTTAATATTTTGGGCCTAGGAAGTCTGTCTGCGGTCCCTCCTTCCAATTGTCCTCCACTGACCACACCAATGCTGCCTGTGTACCACTGCCACCTAATGGAAGCTGCATAGAGCCTATTTTAATATTTTGGGCCTAGGAAGTCTGTCTGCGGTCCCTTCCTTCCAATTGTCCTCCGCTGACCACACCAATGCTGCCTGTGTACCCCTGAAACTAATTTAAAAATGCATAGAGCCAACTTTTTAAGTTAACACATACTACCTTTGTCTGTCTGCGGCGCCACTCAATCACGCTGTCCTCCACTGAAAAAACTGAACTTCAACCTTCAGGCTCTCATTAAGTATTTTTTAATGTCACACTGCAGTTGGCCTACTACTTTGGTTGGGGCCTAGTAATGGTGTCTGCCGCTCCTTGGTGTTCTCCTCCTCCTTGGTGTTCTCCTCCAGGTTTCCTTGTCTGAGCTTCAACCTTCAGGCTCTCATTAAGTATTTTTTAATGTCACACTGCAGTTGGCCTACTACTTTGGTTGGGGCCTAGTAACGGTGTCTGCCGCTCCTTGGGGTTCTCCTCCTCCTTGGTGTTCTCCTCCAGGTTTCCTTGTCTGAGCTTCAACCTTCAGGCTCTCATTAAGTATTTTTTAATGTCACACTGCAGTTGGCCTACTACTTTGGTTGGGTCCTAGTAACGGTGTCTGCCGCTCCTTGGTGTTCTCCTCCTCCTTGGTGTTCTCCTCCAGGTTTCCTTGTCTGAGCTTCAACCTTCAGGCTCTCATTAAGTATTTTTTAATGTCACACTGCAGTTGGCCTACTACTTTGGTTGGGGCCTAGTAACGGTGTCTGCCGCTCCTTGGTGTTCTCCTCCTCCTTGGTGTTCTCCTCCAGGTTTCCTTGTCTGAGCTTCAACCTTCAGGCTCTCATTAAGTATTTTTTAATGTCACACTGCAGTTGGCCTACTACTTTGGTTGGGTCCTAGTAACGGTGTCTGCCGCTCCTTGATGTTCTCCTCCTCCTTGGTGTTCTCCTCCAGGTTTCCTTGTCTGAGCTTCAACCTTCAGGCTCTCATTAAGTATTTTTTAATGTCACACTGCAGTTGGCCTACTACTTTGGTTGGGGCCTAGTAACGGTGTCTGCCGCTCCTTGGTGTTCTCCTCCTCCTTGGTGTTCTTCTCCAGGTTTCCTTGTCTGAGTTTCAACCTTCAGGCTCTCATTAAGTATTTTTTAAAGTCACACTGCAGTTGGCCTACTACTTTGGTTGGGTCCTAGTAACGGTGTCTGCCGCTCCTTGGTGTTCTCCTCCTCCTTGGTGTTCTCCTCCAGGTTTCCTTGTCTGACCTTCAACCTTCAGGCTCTCATTAAGTATTTTTTAATGTCACACTGCAGTTGGCCTACTACTTTGGTTGGGGCCTAGTAACGGTGTCTGCCGCTCCTTGGTGTTCTCCTCCTCCTTGGTGTTCTCCTCCAGGTTTCCTTGTCTGAGCTTCAACCTTCAGGCTCTCATTAAGTATTTTTTAATGTCACACTGCAGTTGGCTTACTACTTTGGTTGGGGCCTAGTAACGGTGTGTGCCGCTCCCTGGTGTTGTCCTCCACTGTATAAAGCTGAGCTTCAGTCTTTAGGCTTTCGGCCTATAGTAGCAGATATTAAACTGCATTTGGCCTTCAACTTTGGTTGGGCCCTACTAACGGTGTGTGCCGCTCCCTGGTGTTGTCCTCCACTGTATAAAGCTGAGCTTCAGTCTTTAGGCTTTTGGCCTATAGTAGCAGATATTAAACTGCATTTGGCCTACTAGTGTGGTTGGGCCCTTAAAACGGTGTCTGCTGCTCCTGGGTTTGCTACTCCACTGAACAAAGCAATGCCGCCTGTTTAGTCCTGTTACCAATTTTGAACTGCATTTAGCCTACTTTATTCTTTGGCCCTATATCTGTGTTTCCTCCTCATCCTGCCCATTGCCCAGCCACTGCTAGATGAGTCTGCTGGTACATTGACCCAGACCACTACATTCCCCTTGCACTCTACACAGCCAGAATCTGACCCTGCTGAAAGTAAGGTTCCCCTTCCCGCATGCTATACCACCTTACACAGGGACAAAGAGGAAGGTGCAGATGAAAGTGCAGGTTCCTTCATCAGGTGGGGGGGCATACTCGTTGGCGACGTCACTGGCACAGGGCCCCTCAGAGTACGTAAAAGTGTCGCTGCCGGTGGGAGGCGCCCCCGCCGTGCAAACACACCGCTGTACTTTGAGGGGCCCTGTGCCAGTGCCAATGCCAACGAGTGGGCCTCCCCTGCTTGCTCAGGATCACAGCACTTGCAAACTTGACATACTTACCTCTCACTGCTCCACCGCCGTGACGTAGTCCACATTTCCTGGGCCCACTAAAAACTTGAACCAGCCCTACCCCCAACAACTTTAGCCAAATGACCCCCAATTCCCAATGCCTATCTATTATTATAAAGTAAATTAAGATTGACAAGCTTCAGTAACAAGAATGGATGTTTTTGCCATTAAAATGGGCACTGTAGGTGTTTTCCTGGCCTCCACTCACTGCCGACTATGCTTCCCCATTGACTTGCATTAGGTTTCATGTTTCGGTCGACCCCCGACTTTTCTCGATAATCGGCCGACTTCACTCGACTCGACTTTTGACAAAGTCGGGTTTCGCAAAACCCGACTCGACCCCAAAAAAGTAAAAGTCGCTCAACCCTACCTTTTATCACTCTGTAGCCAGGGTCATCATTAGGAGTAGGAGCAAACTGGGCAATTGCCCTGGGCCTCCGTCCCCATAATTGCCATAGCAATGACAAGAAGGAACGGCACTGATAATACCAGCCTTTCACTGCAGTTTCCAATGTTAAAATAGCGGCAGGACCATTAGTGGCATCACAGTCATGTAACCAAAGGTCCTTTACCCTGCACATTTATAAGTATCGTCAGCACAGATGACAGTTCATAGCCGTAAACATGTCAGCAATCAGGGCCGGACTGGGACTAAAATTCAGCCCTGGCATTTGAAGTCACACAGGCCCACTTGTCGCATGGTGACTGTATAATATCTTTGTACACTTGTAGGCTACAAGAAGTGACTTGTATAACGACTTTATAACATATAATTACAGCTGTATCCAGCATTACAGCTCAGCCCCCATAGAATGTAATACAGCACAGCCCCCATAGACTATAATACAGCACAGCCCCCATAGACTATAATACAGCACAGCCCCCATAGAATGTAATACAGCACAGCCCCCATAGAATGTAATACAGCACAGCCCGCATAGAATGTAATACAGCACAGCCCCCATAGAATGTAATGCAGCCAGCCCCATAGAATGTAATACAGAACAGCCCCATAGAATTTAATGCAGCACAGTCCCCATAGAATGTAATGCAGCCAGCCCCATAGAATGTAATGCAGCACAGCCCCCATAGAATGTAATGCAGCCAGCCCCATAGAATTAAATGCAGCACAGCCCCATAGAATGTAATACAGCACAGCCCCATAGAATATAATGCAGCACAGCCCCATAGAATATAATACAGCACAGCCCCATACAACATAATGCAGCACAGCCACCATACAATGTAATGCAGCCAGCCCCATAGAATATAATGCAGCACAGGCCCATAGAATGGAATGCAGCCAGCCCCATAGAATATAATGCAGCACAGGCCCATGGAATGGAATGCAGCCAGCCCCATAGAATATAATGCAGCACAGGCCCATGGAATGGAATGCAGCCAGCCCCCATAGAATGTAATGCAGGCAGCCACCATACAATATAATGCAGCACAGCCCCCATAGAATGTAATGCAGGCAGCCCCCATAGAATGTAATGCATGCAGCCCCCATAGAATGTAATGCAGCACAGCCCCATAGAATGTAATGCAGCACAGCCCCATAGAATGTAATGCAGCACAGCCCCATAGAATATAATGAAGCACAGGCCCATAGAATGGAATGCAGCACAGCCCCCATAGAATATAATGCAGCACAGGCCCATAGAATGGAATGCAGCCAGCCCCATAGAATATAATGCAGCACAGGCCCATGGAATGGAATGCAGCCAGCCCCATAGAATATAATGCAGCACAGGCCCATGTAATGGAATGCAGCCAGACCCATAGAATATAATGCAGCACAGGCCCATGGAATGGAATGCAGCCAGCCCCCATAGAATGTAATGCAGGCAGACACCATACAATATAATGCAGCACAGCCCCCATAGAATGTAATGCAGGCAGGCAGCCCCCATAGAATGTAATGCAGGCAGGCAGCCCCCATAGAATGTAATGCAGGCAGGCAGCCCCCATAGAATGTAATGCAGGCAGGCAGTCCCCATAGAATGTAATGCAGGCAGGCAGCCCCCATAGAATGTAATGCAGGCAGGCAGCCCCCATAGAATGTAATGCAGGCAGGCAGCCCCCATAGAATGTAATGCAGGCAGGCAGCCCCCCATAGAATGCAATGCAGGCACGCAGCCCCCACAGAATGCAATGCAGGCAGGCAGCCCCCATAGAATGTAATGCAGGCAGGCAGCCCCCATAGAATGTAATGCAGGCAGGCAGCCCCCATAGAATGTAATGCAGGCAGGCAGCCCCCATAGAATGTAATGCAGGCAGGCAGCCCCCCATAGAATGCAATGCAGGCACGCAGCCCCCATAGAATGCAATGCAGGCAGGCAGCCCCCATAGAATGTAATGCAGGCAGGCAGCCCCCATAGAATGTAATGCAGGCAGGCAGCCCCCATAGAATGTAATGCAGGCAGGCAGCCCCCATAGAAAGTAATGCAGGCAGGCAGCCCCCATAGAATGTAATGCAGGCAGGCAGCCCCCATAGAAAGTAATGCAGGCAGGCAGCCCCCATAGAAAGTAATGCAGGCAGGCAGCCCCCATAGAAAGTAATGCAGGCAGGCAGCTCCCTTAGAAAGTAATGCAGGCAGGCAGCCCCCATAGAATGTAATGCAGGCAGGCAGCCCCCATAGAATGTATTGCAGGCAGGCAGCCCCCATAGAATGTAATGCAGGCAGGCAGCCCCCATAGAATGTAATGCAGGCAGGCAGCCCCCATAGAATGTAATGCAGGCAGGCAGCCCCCATAGAATGTAATGCAGGCAGGCAGCCCCCATAGAAAGTAATGCAGGCAGGCAGCCCCCATAGAAAGTAATGCAGGCAGGCAGGCAGCCCCCCCCCCAATAGCTCCACAATCCAGTCATCACTCATTGATAAAAAACAAACAAACACACTACTCACCTCTCTCCTCGTGTCCCGCGCTGCTCCTGGCTCCGGCCTCAGCAGTCGCAGTCTGCCCGCCCGGTCACACAGCAGGTGCGCGATGATATGACGTCATCGCGCACCCGCAGTGTCAGCGGCAGGCAGAGCGGGGAATGATGGGAGAGGGGGCGTCAGCAGACGCTCTCTCCTCCATCATTGCATTCAACTGTACCGGCGTCCATGACGCCGGTATAGTTGAATGCGGGGCCGGGAGTGTGCCGCGACAGCGTGGGGAGTGTGCCGACAGCGGCACATTCGAGCGGCCCACTACTGCCACCGGCCCTTCTGGCACTTGCCAGAACTGCCCTATGGCCAGTCCGGCCCTGGACTCAGGGCTCGTCCTTGGTCAGCCATTTTGCCGTCCACTTTCGCACCCTAGCGTCTGAGCTGGAGTGGTCGGATAAAGCCCTTATTCCAATATTTTGGAGGGGGCTGGCAGACCATGTGAAGGACGCTCTGGCCACTAGGGAGATTCCCGCCACACTGGAGGAGTTAATAGCAGTGTCCACTCATATTGACCTCCGTTTTCATGAGCGGAGGTTAGAGCGAGCCCAGTGTAGGCAGAGGTTTCGGCTGGCTCCCACCTTTGCCAAACCTTTGGAATCTTCAGTCCAGGCCTCTGAGTCACATGAAGCCATGGAAGTGTCACGAGCAGGATCTAAGTCCCGGACAGCTCAAGCACTCCAGGTTTGTCATGTTTGCCAGCAGTCAGGACATCTTGCCACCAGATGTTCCCAGCGGTTGAGGAAACGTCAGTGTCTAGTGGTAGTAGGTGGAGGTACACGAGACACGGCGACGTTTGCCTCCAAATTGTCCTTTAAGGGGACAATTACTATAGGTCCATTTTCCCACTTGGTAGAGCTCTGCGTGAATTCTGGCGCAGAGGGCAATTTTATGTCATCTGCCTTTGCCCAACGTCACGCAATTCCCCTGGTAATGTTAGCTCAACCAGTGACCATACGAGTGGTAAATGGGTCGACACTGCCCTCACAGATAACACACCAGACCATCCATTTCACTCTGTCCATGTCGGAATCTCATCAGGAGATTATATCTCTGCTCGTCATTCCTGAGGGAATCGACGAGATCCTGTTAGGGATGCCTTGGCTACGGTACCATTCTCCTCATATTGAGTGGTCCACAGGCAGAATTTTGGGATGGGGTGAATCTCGTGGGGGTAGATGTCAGAGGGAATGTGTTCAGGTTGCTACTACTGAGGTACCCGCCGATCTATCCTCTCTCCCCAAGCAATATTGGCCCTATGCAGACGTGTTCTCCAAAAGAGCTGCGGAGACCCTTCCGCCTCACCGCCCCTATGACTGTCCTATTGACCTCTTGCCTGGTGCTGAGCCTCCCCGGGGTCGAGTCTATCCGTTATCTCTCCCAGAGACGGAGGCAATGTCACAGTACATCCAGGAAAATCTGGCAAGAGGATTCATTAGGTAGTCAGTGTCACCTGCAGGGGCTGGGTTCTTCGTGCAGAAGAAGAATGGAGAACTACGTCCATGCATAGATTACAGGGGTCTTAACGCCATCACCATTAAGAATAAGTATCCTCTGCCCCTGATATCTGAGCTCTTTGATAGGCTTCGGGGAGCAAGGGTATTTACAAAATTAGATCTGCGGGGTGCTTACAACCTGATTCGCATCCGTGAGGGGGACGAATGGAAGACAGCTTTTAACACCAGGGATGGGCACTATGAATATCTGGTGATGCCCTTCGGGCTCTGTAACGCCCCAGCCGTTTTCCAAGACTTTGTGAACGACATCTTCTGGGATATGCTCTCCACCTCAGTCGTAGTCTATCTGGATGATATTCTCATCTACTCTCCAGATATTGACTTCCACCGGAGAGATGTTTGCAGAGTCTTCGACCTCTTGCGGGCGTATTCCCTCTATGCAAAGTTGGAGAAATGTGTGTTTGAGCAGGAATCCTTACCTTTCCTGGGCTACATCATCTCTGCCCAGGGATTGGCTATGGATCCTGCCAAATTACAGGCTGTGATGGACTGGCAGGAACCCCATTCTCTTAAAGCGGTGCAGCGCTTTATGGGGTTCATTAATTACTATCGCCAGTTCATTCCACACTTCTCAACTTTGGTAGCTCCCTTGGTTGCCCTCACCAAGAAGGGAGCAAATCCCAAATTGTGGTCTGAGGAGGTCTCCAAGGCCTTTAACTCCACTAAGTCACACTTCGCTAGCGCTCCCATCCTACATCTCCCCGATGTAGATAAGCCATTTATAATGGAGGTGGATGCCTCATCTGTTGGTGCTGGAGCAGTCCTTTTCCAAAAGGATGCTCAAGGTCGGAAGCATCCTTGCTTCTTTTTTTCTAAGACCTTCTCACCAGCAGAGAGGAATTATTCCATTGGGGACAGGGAGTTGCTAGCCATGAAGTTGGCCTTCTCGGAGTGGAGACATCTATTGGAGGGAGCTCGTTTTCCCTTCCAAGTCTTCACAGATCACAAGAATTTGGTGTACCTGCAGACAGCCCAGCGGTTAAATTCTCGTCAGGCAAGGTGGTCCTTGTTCTTCTCCCGGTTCCATTTCACCCTCCATTTTCTTTCCGGGGAGAAGAACATTTGTGCCGACGCTCTCTCTCACTCCGTTGTATCATCTGAGGAGGAGGAAGAGGAGCCTCGGCTTATTGTCCCCACCGAGAGTCTGAGAACTGTGGCCCCGGTTTCACTCGAGTCTGTGCCTCCAGGCAAGACTTTTGTACCATCCAATCTGCATCCGGAGGTTCTCTCTTGGGCTCACTCGTCCAGGGTGGGTGGACATTTTGGGTCCAAAAGGACATCTGAGCTACTGGCGAGTACATATTGGTGGCCGCATATGGCTCGCGACGTTGCAGACTATGTTTGGGCGTGTGTCTCTTGCGCCAAA
This sequence comes from Ranitomeya variabilis, assembly GCF_051348905.1. Taxonomy (NCBI): domain Eukaryota; kingdom Metazoa; phylum Chordata; class Amphibia; order Anura; family Dendrobatidae; genus Ranitomeya; species Ranitomeya variabilis. Next base: position 495,664,893 of record NC_135233.1, on the reverse strand, counting down.
AACAAGTCTCCTCGGCAATGGCCATCTGGGTTGCTTTACCCCCTGCCGGTGGTGGACAGGCCCTGGGAGATGGTCGGGATGGACTTTGTGGTGGGCTTACCCAAGTCTCATAACTGCACCATTATATGGGTAATCACCGACCATTTTTCCAAGATGGTGCACTTGGTGCCTCTTCCACGGCTACCTTCTGCACGGGCTCTGGCAGTGTTGTTTATCAAACATATTTTTCGCCTACACGGTATGCCGGACAAAATAGTCAGTGACCGGGGTCCCCAGTTTGCGTCTCGTTTCTGGAGAGAGCTTTGTCGTCTTCTCAGTATTGAGTTGAATGTCTCCTCGGCTTATCATCCCAAGACGAATGGGTTGGTTGAGAGGGCCAACCAGACCCTGGTCACATATTTACGACATTTTGTTTCTGCCAGGCAGGATGACTGGGCATCCTTGCTACCGTGGGCAGAGTTTGCGCTTAACAACGCTGTAGCCGACTCCACCGGTCAGACTCCATTCCTCCTAAATTACGGCCAGCATCCACGTGTCCCAGTGCCCATGCCTGTGTCTTCCGCTGACTCCAGGGTGGCAGACTGGGCTGTGGAGGCACGGGACATTTGAGACCGCACTCAGGATGCCATTCGGGCCTCCAAGGAGAGAATGAGGTCCTTTGCCGATGCTCATCGGCGCCCCGCTCCGACCTTTGCTCCTGGCGACTTGGTGTGGCTCTCCGCCCATAACATCAGGCTGCGAGTTGAGTCCACTAAGTTTGCACCTCGCTACTTGGGTCCCTTCAAGGTCCTCGAACAGGTTAACCCTGTGGTCTACCGTCTGGCCCTTCCTCCACACCTGGGTATCACCGACACCTTTCATAGTTACATAGTTATTAAGGTTGAAGGAAGACTGTAAGTCCATCTAGTTCAACCCATAGCCTAACCTAACATGCCCTAACATGTTGATCCAGAGGAAGGCAAAAAAAACCCATGTGGCAAAGAGTAACTCCACCATGGGGAAAAAAATTCCTTCCCGACTCCACATACGGCAATCAGAATAGTTCCCTGGATCAACGCCTTATCAAGGAATCTAGTGTATATACCCTGTAACATTATACTTTTCCAGAAAGGTATCCAGTCCCCTCTTAAATTTAATTAATGAATCACTCATTACAACATCATACGGCAGAGAGTTCCATAGTCTCACTGCTCTTACAGTAAAGAATCCGCGTCTGTTATTATGCTTAAACCTTCTTTCCTCCAGACGTAGAGGATGCCCCTTTGTCCCTGTCTCAGGTCTATGATTAAAAAGATCATCAGAAAGGTCTTTGTACTGTCCCCTCATATATTTATACATTAAAATAAGATCACCCCTTAGTCTTCGTTTTTCCAAACTAAATAGCCCCAAGTGTAATAACCTATCTTGGTATTGCAGACCCCCCAGTCCTCTAATAACCTTGGTCGCTCTTCTCTGCACCCGCTCCAGTTCAGCTATGTCTTTCTTATACACCGGAGACCAGAACTGTGCACAGTATTCTAAGTGTGGTCGAACTAGTGACTTGTATAGAGGTAAAATTATGTTCTCCTCATGAGCATCTATGCCTCTTTTAATACATCCCATTATTTTATTTGCCTTTGTAGCAGCTGCCTGACACTGGCCACTGAATATGAGTTTGTCATCCACCCATACACCCAGGTCTTTTTCATTGACGGTTTTGCCCAGAGTTTTAGAATTAAGCAACTAATTAGAATTAATTAGTTATACATCTTATTACTTCTACCCAAGTGCATGACCTTACATTTATCCCCATTAAAGCTCATTTGCCATTTATCAGCCCAAGCTTCTAGTTTACATAAATCATCCTGTAATATAAAATTGTCCTCCCCTGTATTGATTACCCTGCAGAGTTTAGTGTCATCTGCAAATATTGAAATTCTACTCTGAATGCCCCCTACAAGGTCATTAATAAATATGTTAAAAAGAAGAGGGCCCAATACTGACCCCTGTGGTACCCCACTGCTAACCGCGACCCAGTCTGAGTGTGCTCCATTAATAACCACCCTTTGTTTCCTATCCCTGAGCCAGCTCTCAACCCACTTACATTTTCCCCTATCCCCATTACTCTCATTTTATGTAACAACCTTTTGTGTGGCACCGTATCAAAAGCTTTGGAAAAGTCCATATACACTACGTCCACTGGGTTCCCTTTGTCCAGTCCGGAACTTACCTCTTCATAGAAGCTGATCAAATTAGTCTGACATGAACGGTCCCTAGTAAACCCGTGCTGATACTGGGTCATAAGGTTATTCCTCTTCAGATACTCCAGTATAGTATCCCTTAGAATGCCCTCCAGATTTTTACCCACAGTAGAGGTTAAGCTTACTGGCCTATAATTACCAAGTTCAGTTTTTGCCCCTTTTTTGAATATTGGCACCACATTTGCTATACGCCAGTCCTGTGGTACAGACCCTGTTATTATGGAGTCTTTAAAGATTAAAAATAATGGTCTATCAATGACTGTACTTAGTTCCTGCAGTACTCGGGGGTGTATCCCATCCGGGCCCGGAGATTTGTCAATTTTAGTTATTTTTAGACGCCGCTGTACTTCCTGCTGGGTTAAGCAGGTGACATTTAATGGGGAATTTTTATCACTAGTCATTTCGTCTGCCATGGGATTTTCTTTTGTAAATACTGATGAAAAAAAGTCATTTAGCATATTGGCTTTTTCCTCATCCTCATCCACCATTTCACCCAGACTATTTTTAAGGGGGCCAACACTGTCATTTTTTAGTTTCTTACTATTTATATAGTTAAAGAATATTTTGGGATTATTTTTACTCTCTCTGGCAATGAGTCTCTCTGTCTCAATCTTTGCTGCCTTGATTTGCTTTTTACAGAATTTATTTAATTTTCTGTATTTATTTAATGCCTCTTCACTACCTACTTCCTTTAATTCTCTAAATGCTTTCTTTTTGTACCTTATTGCGCCCCTTACAGCTCTATTTAGCCATATTGGTTTCCTCCTATTTCTAGTATGTTTATTCCCATACGGTATATACTGTGCACAGGTCCTATCCAGGATGCTAATAAACGTCTCCCATTTTCTTTGTGTATCTTTGTGTCTCAGGATATCGTCCCAGTTAATTGTCCCTCTTGAAGCCCGTATACATGTCCCGGTTTTCCGAGTCATCTGCCGGGACATCGGGTTCGTCTACGGACGATTACGAGGTGAACGCTATTTTGGGGTGCAAGGTGGTACGGGGCAAAAAATTCTATTTGGTGGATGGAAGGGTTATGGCCCAGAGGACAGGTCCTGGGAGCCTGCTGAACACATTCGAGCTCATTGCTGCCTTCGAGCATAGCGAGGTCCAAGGAGGGGGGGGGGGTAATGTTAGGTGTCGAGTTCCCACCTCTGCACAGGGGGAATCTTGAACCATCTCCGCTGCGGTCTCCCATTCTTCTCCAGCCGCAGTGGAGTCTACTCAGCAGAGATGTCAGTCCAGGCGTCTTGCTCAGTCTCACTCTGTGCATAGAGTTATTGCTGCTTTTCCAGCTTCTGCCATTAAAGCCAATGCTGGGCAGCGGCGAGCAGACGCTTTTGGGACTAAGTCCTGCTTTTCCCCTTCTGAGCATGCCCCAGGGCAAGATCTCCCATTGGAGATCGAAGGTCACATGCTCAGATACTGCAGCTGATCCAATTGGTCCTCCAGGAAGGTCCTGAAGGTGCTGAACTTCTGTGGCAGCTTTCCATTGGTCCTTTTTGGAAGGTCCTGTATGTGCTGCAGCTATATAAGCTTCGCATGACCGCACGGCCATGCGCTAGTGTACATTTGTATACGTGTGTGTGTTGATGAGTGCAAGTCGTTCTTTAATATCCCCTCCCTTGTGTATGACTGCTCGCGAAAGGTGGATGCTTGCTGTCTAGCGCCCGAATAGCTGTCAACATAAAGACACACGATACAGCGTCTACTGCTGTAGCCGCCAGTGCGGCGCCGTGCGCTTATAGAGCGCTTTCCTATCCCAAGTCTGGGTGGTTAGTGGCGTCCGCCAAAGCGGCACAGCACGCACTCTTGTGCTTTAAGTTTTCTGTTACTTTGACACCCCAGTTGCGGTGTCGAGCGCAAGTGGTCTGTAAGTACTCTAATCCAGTGTCTTGGGATAGAGTCCTGAGACTCCTTGCTTGCGCTCTTGGTGCGGTACCGCGGCCCTGTGACGCAACAGGGTTTGCTTCCTTCACACAGGGTGAAGTTAACCCGTGTGTGTATCCACATTGTACCGCCATATAGTCCGTCATTACTCAGCAGCAGGTTCCATCTCTGCACAGTGGACCCCGGGCTGCGAACGCACCTTATACCATCTGTCTTATAATTTGGTGCGTTCCGCTAGCCCTAACAACTGCAGCCCCCCTCATAGAGTATACTGTTGCCCCTCCTTATCGAGTATACTGCAGGACTCCTCAAAAAGTATATTGCAGTCCCACACACAGTATAATGCAGCCCCACACACACACAGTATAATACAACCCCCTCAGGGTGTAATGCAGTCCCCTCAGAGTATACTGTAACTCCCCTCAGAGTATACTGCAGCCACCTCAGAGTATAATGCAGCCACTTCAGAGTATATTGCAGCCCCCTCAGAGTATACTGCAGCCACCGCAGAGTATAATGCAGCCACTTCAGAGTATATTGCAGCCACCGCAGAGTATAATGCAGCCACACACAGTATAATGCAGCCCCCTACACACACACACACACACACACTATAATGCAAACACACACACAGTATAGTGCAGACACACACACAGTATAATGCAGCCCCCCACATACACAGACACAGTATAATGCAGCCCCCTACTCACAGTATAATGCAGTCCGCCTCCACACAGAATAGTGCAGCCCCATACTCACAGTATAATGCAGCCCCCCACTCACAGTATAATGCAGCCCCCCACATACACAGACACAGTATAATGCAGCCCCCCACATTCACAGTATAATGCAGCCCCCCACATACCGCATAATGCAGTCCCCCACATTCACAGTTTAATGCAGCCTCCATACTCACAGTATTATGCAGTCCCCCACACACGGTATAATGCAGCCCCCCACTCACAGTATAATGCAGCCCACACAGTACACACATACACATATATGCTGTACACATACATACACACACAGTACACATATATACATATATACAATACTCACCTCTCCTCATTCATCGTGCTGCTCCAGGCTCTGCTCCGATCTCATCAGCTCCACTGCTGGCACAGCATAGCGCACAATAATGTGACATCATCGTGCGTGCGACCGCTGAGTCAGAAGCAGAGGGGGAGTGATGGGAGAGGGAGCGTCCGCTGATGCTCTCTCCTCTATCACTGCTTTCAACTGGTAAGTTGAATGTGCGATACGGGATGTTGGGCTGGCCATCACTGGCTGGGGCCCCTGGAGGAGCGGGGGCCCTAGCAGCTGCTTAGTCTGCCTGCCTCTTACGCCGACCCTGCTCACATGGCTTTGAGGTTGAATTCAGAGAAATCCTATATACACATTCAAGGGTCTATGATCTGACATCTTTCATGCACTGAGGTTTAGTTTTGACATCATCCTCACAAGTGCATAACCCTAGGACTGTCCTATACAGTATTTCTCTACAGTCAGCGCAGGAATTAAATGGCCGGTTTATATAAATAGCACAGGAGCCCAAGACCCTGCTCCTGGAGCTTCACTTTTCTATGCTGATGCCTGTGTTATGTCTCTATTCCTGAATGTTTGCACTTGGCTGAAATCTACTACTGATAATTTTATTATAAGTCAATGACTTGTGTTATCATGTGCTTTGGAGTCTCACCAAAATGTCTGTGCCTGAAGACTAGAGTTGAGCGACTTTCATTTTTTTAAGATCGAGTAGGGTTTTGGGAAACCCGATTTTGTCCAGAGTCGAGTCGAGTGCAGTCGGCCGATTGTCGCTAAAAGTCGAGGATCGACCGAAACACGAAACCCAATGCAAAAGTCAATGGGGAAGCATAGTCGGCAGTGAGTGGAGGCCAGGAAAACACCTCCAGTGCCCATTTTAATGCCAAAAACATCCATTCTTGTTTCTGAAGCTTGTCAATCTTAATTAACTTTATAATAATAGTTGGGCATAGGAAATTGGGGGTCATTTGGCAAAAGTTGTGGGGGGAGTAGGGCTGGCTCAAGTTTTTCGTGGGCCCAGGAAATGCGGACTACGTCACGGCGGTGTTGCAGGGAGAGGTAAGTATTTCAACGTTGCAAGTGCTGTGATCCTGAGCAAGCAGGGGGGGCCCACTCGTTCGCATTGGCACTGGCACAGGGCCCCTCAAAGTACGGCGGTGTGTTTGCATGGCGGGGGCGCCTCCCACCAGCAGCGACACTTTTGCGTACTCTGAGTGGCCCTGTGCCAGTGACGTCGCCAACGAGTATGCCCCCCGCACCTGATGAAGGAACCTGCACTTTCATCTGCACCTTCCTCTTTGTCCCTGTGTAAGGTGGTATAACATGCAGGAAGGGGAACCTTACTTTCAGCAGGGTCAGATTCTGGCTGTGTAGAGAACAAGGGGAATGTAGTGGTCTAGGTCAATGTACCAGCAGACTCATCTAGCAGTGGCTGGGCAATGGGCATGATGAGGAGGAAACAGATATAGGGCCAAAGAATAAAGTAGGCTAAATGCAGATCAAAATTGGTAACAGGACTAAACAGGCGGCATTGCTTTGTTCAGTTGAGTAGCAAACCCAAGAGCAGCAGACACTGTTTCAAGGGCCTAACCACACTAGTAGGCCAAATGCAGTTTAATATCTGATAGTATAGGCCGAAAGCCAGAATGGGAAGCTCAGCTTTGTTCAGTTGAGGACAACACCAGGGAGGGGCAGACACCGTTAGTAGGCCGGAACAGCCAATTTTTTTAAAAAACAGCAGTTAATAAGAGGCAGAAGGTAGAAGCTCAGCTTTATTCAGTTGAGGACAACACCAGGCAGGGGCAGACACCTTTAGTAGGCCGGAACAGCCAATTTTTTAGAAAAAAAGCAGTTAATAAGAGGCAGAAGGTAGAAGCTCAGCTTTGTTCAGTTGCAGCTTCTTGGCAATAATATAAAGAAGACGCGACAGGACAACACTCGGTGGATGCCATATCTGTGTTTTCAATGGAAAAAAACCTTTCAGTTAACTACTTGCAGGAGAAAGTTTTTGTAGCTGGTGGCCAATTTTTTTTTAAAAAAGCAGTTAATAAGAGGCAGAAGGTAGAAGCTCAGCTTTATTCAGTTGAGGACAACACCAGGCAGGGGAAGACACCTTTAGTAGGCCGGAACAGCCAATTTCATTTTTAAAAATCGTAATTTGGAACAGAAGGTTGAAGCACAGCTTTATTCAGTTGAGGACAACACCAGGCAGGGGCAGACACCTTTAGTAGGCCGGAACAGCCAATTTTTTAGAAAAAAAGCAGTTAATAAGAGGCAGAAGGTAGAAGCTCAGCTTTATTCAGTTGCAGCTTCTTGGCAATAATATAAAGAAGACGCGACAGGACAACACTCGGTGGATGCCATATCTGTGTTTTCAATGGAAAAAAACCTTTCAGTTAACTACTTGCAGGAGAAAGTTTTTGTAGCTGGTGGCCAATTTTTTTTAAAAAAAGCAGTTAATAAGAGGCAGAAGGTAGAAGCTCAGCTTTATTCAGTTGAGGACAACACCAGGCAGGGGAAGACACCTTTAGTAGGCCGGAACAGCCAATTTTTTTAAAAAACAGCAGTTAATAAGAGGCCGAAGGTAGAAGCACAGCTTTATTCAGTTGAGGACAACACCAGGCAGGGGCAGACACCTTTAGTAGGCCGGAACAGCCAATTTTTTAGAAAAAAAGCAGTTAATAAGAGGCAGAAGGTAGAAGCTCAGCTTTATTCAGTTGCAGCTTCTTGGCAATAATATAAAGAAGACGCGACAGGACAACACTTGGTGGATGCCATATCTGTGTTTTCAATGGAAAAAAACCTTTCAGTTAACTACTTGCAGGAGAAAGTTTTTGTAGCTGGTGGCCAATTTTTGTACTGTACCAGTTTTTTGTTGTATGTGTTTTTGTTTTTAATGTTAAAATGTCTGCATTTGATATCTCTCCAGTATTTTCTTTTTTATAAGCAAAATACTGCAGTTTTACATCGGTTACATGGATACACAGGCAGCATTGTTGTCAGCGGGGGAGTATTTAAAGTAGGGACCGCAGACAGGCTATCAAAGGCCTAAAATAACAAACAATAGGCTCATGGCAGTTTTACATCGGTTACATGGATACACGGGCAGGCAGCTTGGTGGTTAGTGGAGGAGTATTTAAAGTAGGGACCGCAGACAGGCTATCAAAGGCCTAAAATAACAAACAATAGGCTCATGGCAGTTTTACATCGGTTACATGGATACACGGGCAGGCAGCTTGCTGGTCAGTGGAGGAGTATTTAAAGTAGGGACCGCAGACAGGCTATCAAAGGCCTAAAATAACAAACAATAGGCTCATGGCAGTTTTACATCGGTTACATGGATACACGGGCAGGCAGCTTGCTGTTCAGTGGAGGAGTATTTAAAGTAGGGACCGCAGACAGGCTATCAAAGGCCTAAAATAACAAACAATAGGCTCATGGCAGTTTTACATCGGTTACATGGATACACGGGCAGGCAGCTTGGTGGTCAGTGGAGGAGTATTTAAAGTAGGAACCGCAGACAGGCTATCAAAGGCCTAAAATAACAAACAATAGGCTCATGGCAGTTTTACATCGGTTACATGGATACACGGGCAGGCAGCTTGGTGGTCAGTGGAGGAGTATTTAAAGTAGGGACCGCAGACAGGCTATCAAAGGCCTAAAATAACAAACAATAGGCTCATGGCAGTTTTACATCGGTTACATGGATACACGGGCAGGCAGCTTGCTGGTCAGTGGAGGAGTATTTAAAGTAGGGACCGCAGACAGGCTATCAAAGGCCTAAAATAACAAACAATAGGCTCATGGCAGTTTTACATCAGTTACATGGATACACGGGCAGTTAGCTTGGTGGTCAGTGGAGGAGTATTTAAAGTAGGGACCGCAGACAGGCTATCAAAGGCCTAAAATAACAAACAATAGGCTGATGGCAGTTTTACATCGGTTACATGGATACACAGGCAGCTTGGTGGTCAGTGGAGGAGTATTGCAAGGAGTGTCTGTCCCAGTACTCCCAAAATATAAATAGATGTTAATGTCTCGCAAAACAACCAAAAAAAAAAAAGGTGGCATACTTAGGTACAGGGGTGGGCTCATCTGCTGAGTTTCTGACATAGTAATTTGGCAGTAACTATTTAATGGTGCCAATATAGGACACAGACACAGACTACTTTAAGTGGCATCATAGATGTCTACAAATTTGTATTGTCAGTGCCAGACATTGAATGATGTCAGCGAATAGACTAAAGATTGGTGGAGCTGTGCGACATAATTTTGCACGTGGTAGAGCACAGTTTGAGCTGGGGGAGGGGGGAACTCTCTTGAGGCCGGCGGGACCGCCCCAGGGCCCCTCATGTTACAACGGTGTGTCTGACGTTGGGTGCGCACCATCACCGCCAGAGACACTACATTGTACTATGAGGGACCCAGTGGCAGTGCCGTCGACCAAAAGCGGCCACACCCACCTCTTCAGACAAACAGCAGTCTCACGGGTGCTTGCGCCAAGTCGCGATACCACGGCCCCGTGTGGGGAGTTTGGCCATTTAGGGAGGTGTAAACATGTCGTATGCTGGACAATCAGCTGCAGCAAATTATACATTAGAAAAGTAATTCACAGTAGTCCACAGGCAAGAGCTTTTCATAGGAAAGCTAGGTGTCGGCCGGGCAAGGTGGGGCAAAAGATTTCGAAATCCAGTTGTGGTTCATTTTAATGAATGTTAGATCGTCAACATTTTGGGTAGCCAGACGAGTCCTTTTTTCGGTTAATATTGAACCTGCAGCACTGAATACTCTTTCTGATAGGACACTTGCTGCCGGGCAAGCAAGCTCCTGCAATGCATATTCTGCCAATTCTGGCCAGGTGTCTAATTTTGATGCCCAGTAATCAAATGGGAATGACGGTTGAGGGAGAACATCGATAAGGGATGAAAAATAGTTAGTAACCATACTGGACAAATGTTGTCTCCTGTCACTTTCAATTGATGCAGCAGTACCTGTCCTGTCTGCGGTCATAGCAAAATCACTCCACAACCTGGTCAGAAAACCCCTCTGTCCAACGCCACTTCTGATGTGTGCACCCCTAACACTCCTAGTCTGCTGCCCCCTGGAGCTCGTGTGAGAACGATCACGTGCGCTGTGTGCTGGGAATGCCTGAAGCAAACGGTCAACAAGAGTTGATTGTTTGGTTGCTAATATTAGTTCCAAGTTCTCATGTGGCATAATATTTTGCAATTTGCCTTTATAGCGTGGATCAAGGAGGCAGGCCAACCAGTAATCGTCATCGTTCATCATTTTCGTAATGCGTGTGTCCCTTTTTAGGATACGTAAGGCATAATCCGCCATGTGGGCCAAAGTTCCAGTTGTCAAATCTCCGGTTGTGATTGGTTGAGGGGCAGTTTCAGGCAAATCTACGTCACTTGTGTCCCTCAAAAAACCAGAACCCGGCCTTGCCACGCAACCAATTTCCAGTGCCCACGGGAAAGCTTCCGCATTAACAATATACTCATCCCCATCATCCTCCTCGTCCTCCACCTCCTCTTCGCCCGCTACCTCCTCCTGTACACTGCCCTGACCAGACAATGGCTGACTGTCATCAAGGCTTTCCTCTTCCTCTGGTGCAGACGCCTGCTCCTTTATGTGCGTCAAACTTTGCATCAGCAGACGCATTAGGGGGATGCTCATGCTTATTACGGCGTTGTCTGCACTAACCAGCCGTGTGCATTCCTCAAAACACTGAAGGACTTGACACATGTCTTGTATCTTGGACCACTGCACACCTGACAACTCCATGTCTGCCATCCTACTGCCTGCCTGTGTATGTGTATCCTCCCACAAAAACATAACAGCCCGCCTCTGTTGGCACAGTCTCTGAAGCATGTGCAGTGTTGAGTTCCACCTTGTTGCAACGTCTATGATTAGGCGATGCTGGGGAAGGTTCAAAGACCGCTGATAGGTCTGCATACGGCTGGCGTGTACAGGCGAACGTCGGATATGTGAGCAAAGTCCACGCACTTTGAGGAGCAGGTCGGAGAACCCAGGATAAGTTTTCAATAAGCACTGCACCACCAGGTTTAAGGTGTGAGCCAGGCAAGGAATGTGTTTCAGTTGGGAAAGGGAGATGGCAGCCATGAAATTCCTTCCTTTATCACTCACTACCTTGCCTGCCTCAAGATCTACTGTGCCCAGCCATGACTGCGTTTCTTGTTGCAAGAACTCGGACAGAACTTCCGCGGTGTGTCTGTTGTCGCCCAAACACTTCATAGCCAATACAGCCTGCTGACGCTTGCCAGTAGCTGGCCCATAATGGGACAACTGGTGTGCAACAGTGTCATCTGCCGATGGAGTGGTTGGCCGACTGCGGTCTGTGGAAGAGCTGTAGCTTCTGCAGGAGGACGAGGAGGAGGAGGAGGAGGAGGAGGGGGTGCGAACGCCTACAGCCAACTGTTTCCTAGACCGTGGGCTAGGCACAACTGTCCCGAAATTGATGTCCCCTGTGGACCCTGCATCCACCACATTCACCCAGTGTGCCGTGATGGACACATAACGTCCCTGGCCATGCCTACTGGTCCATGCATCTGTAGTCAGGTGCACCTTTGTACTCACAGATTGCCTGAGTGCATGGACGATGCGCTGTTTAACATGCTGGTGCAGGGCTGGGATGGCTTTTCTTGAAAAAAAGTGTTGACTGGGTAGCTCATATCGTGGTTCAGCGTACTCCATCAGGGCTTTGAAAGCTTCGCTTTCAACTAACCGGTAGGGCATCATCTCTAACGAGATTAGTCTAGCTATGTGGGCGTTAAAACCCTGTGTACGCGGATGCGAGGATAAGTACTTCCTTTTTCTAACCAGAGTCTCATGTAGTGTGAGCTGAACTGGAGAGATGGAGATCGTGGAACTTGCGGGTGTGCCGGTGGACATGGCAGACTGAGAGACGGTTAGAGACGGAATTGTTTCCGCCGGTGCCCTAAATGCAATATTTCCTCCTACAAAACTGGTGATTCCCTGACTCTGACTGCTTTTGGCTGTCAAAGAAACCTGCACAGATACTGCCGGTGATGCGGAAAATGGTGGCCTTACAGTGACGGAAGGGATGTTGCGTTGCTGACTAGCTTCATTGGCCGAGGGTGCTACAACCTTAACCCCTTCACCCCCAAGGGTGGTTTGCACGTTAATGACCGGGCCAATTTTTACAATTCTGACCACTGTCCCTTTATGAGGTTATAACTCTGGAACGCTTCAACGGATCTTGGCGATTCTGACATTGTTTTCTCGAGACATATTGTACTTCATGATAGTGGTAAAATTTCTTTGATATTACCTGCGTTTATTTGCAAAAAAAATGGAAATTTGGCGAAAATTTAGAAAATTTTGCAATTTTCCAACTTTGAATTTTTATGCCCTTAAATCACAGAGATATGTCACACAAAATACTTAATAAGTAACATTTCCCACATGTCTACTTTACATCAGCACAATTTTGGAACCAAAATTTTTTTTTGTTAGGGAGTTATAAGGGTTAAAAGTTGACCAGCAATTTCTCATTTTTACAACACCATTTTTTTTTAGGGACCACATCTCATTTGAAGTCATTTTGAGGGGTCTATATGATAGAAAATACCCATGTGTGACACCATTCTAAAAACTGCACCCCTCAAGGTGCTCAAAACCATATTCAAGAAGTTTATTAACCCTTCTGGTGCTTCACAGGAATTTTTGGAATGTTTAAATAAAAATGAACATTTAACTTTTTTTCACAAAAAATTTACTTCAGCTCCAATTTGTTTTATTTTACCAAGGGTAACAGGAGAAAATGGACCCCAAAAGTTGTTGTACAATTTGTCCTGAGTACGCCGATACCCCATATGTGGGGGTAAACCACTGTTTGGGCGCATGACAGAGCTCGGAAGTGAAGGAGCGCCATTTGACTTTTCAATGCAAAATTGACTGGAATTGAGATGGGACGCCATGTTGCGTTTGGGGAGCCCCTGATGTGCCTAAACATTGAAACCCCCCACAAGTGACACCATTTTGGAAAGTAGACCCCCTAAGGAACTTATCTAGAGGTGTGGTGAGCACTTTGACCTACCAAGTACTTCACAGAAGTTTATAATGCAGAACCGTAAAAATAAAAAATCATTTTTTCACAAAAATTATTTTTCGCCCCCAATTTTTTATTTTCCCAAGGGTAAGAGAAGAAATTGGACCCCAAAAGTTGTTGTACAATTTGTCCTGAGTACGCTGATACCCCATATGTGGCGATAAACCACTGTTTGGGCGCATGGGAGAGCTCGGAAGGGAAGTAGCACCATTTGACTTTTCAATGCAAAATTGACTGGAATTGAGATGGGACGCCATGTTGCGTTTGGGGAGCCCCTGATGTGCCTAAACATTGAAACCCCCCACAAGTGACACCATTTTGGAAAGTAGACCCCATAAGGAACTTATCTAGATGTGTTTTGAGCGCTTTGACCCACCAAGGGCTTCACAGAAGTTAATAATGCAGAGCCGTAAAAATAAAACAAAAATTTTTTCCCACAAAAATTATTTTTTTAGCCCCCAGTTTTGTATTTTCCCGAGGGTAGCAGGAGAAATTGGACCCCAAAATCTGTTGTCCAAGTTGTCCTGAGTGCGATGATATACCATATGTGGGGAGAACCACTGTTTGGGCGCATGGGAGGGCTCGGAAAGGAAGGAGCGCCATTTGGAATGCAGACTTAGATGGAATGGTCTGCAGGCGTCACATTGCGTTTGCAGAGCCCCTAATGTATCTAAACAGTAGAAACCCCCCACAAGTGACACCATGTTGGAAAGTGGACCCCCTAAGGAACTTATCTAGATGTGTGGTGAGCGCTTTGACCCACCAAGGGCTTCACAGAAGTTTATAATGCAGAGCCATAAAAATAAAACAAAAATTTTTTCCCACAAAAATTATTTTTTAGCCCCCAGTTTTGTATTTTCCCGAGGGTAACAGGAGAAATTGGACCCCAAAAGTTGTTGTCCAATTTGTCCTGAGTGCGTTGATACCCCATATGTGGGGGGAAACCACCGTTTGGACGCATGGAAGGGCTCGGAAGTGAAGGAGCGCCATTTGGAATGCAGACTTAGATGGAATGGTCTGCAGGCATCACATTGCGTTTGCAGAGCCCCTAATGTACCTAAACAGTAGAAACCCCCCAGAATTGACACCATGTTGGAAAGTAGACCCCCTAAGGAACTTATCAAGATGTGTGGTGAGCGCTTTAACCCACCAAGGGCTTCAAAGAAGTTTATAATGCAGAGCCGTAAAAATAAAACAAAAATTTTTTCCCACAAAAATTATTTTTCAGCCCCCAGTTTTGTATTTTCCCGAGGGTAACAGGAGAAATTGGACCCCAAAAGTTGTTGTCCAATTTGTCCTGAGTGCGCTGATACCCCATATGTGGGGGGAAACCACTGTTTGGACGCATGGAAGGGCTCGGAAGTGAAGGAGCGCCATTTGGAATGCAGACTTAGATGGAATGGTCTGCAGGCGTCACATTGCGTTTGCAGAGCCCCTAATGTACCTAAACAGTAGAAACCCCCCACAAGTGACACCATGTTGGAAAGTAGACCCCCTAAGGAACTTATCTAGATGTCTGGTGAGCGCTTTGACCCACCAAGGGCTTCACAGAAGTTTATAATGCAGAGCCGTAAAAATAAAACAAAAATTTTTTCCCACAAAAATTATTTTTCAGCCCCCAGTTTTGTATTTTCCCGAGGGTAACAGGAGAAATTGGACCCCAAAAGTTGTTGTCCAATTTGTCCTGAGTGCGCTGATACCCCATATGTGGGGGGAACCACCGTTTGGATGCATGGGAGGGCTCGGAAGGGAAGGAGCGCCATTTGGAATGCAGACTTAGATGGAATCGTCTGCAGGCGTCACATTGCGTTTGCAGAGCCCCTAATGTACCTAAACAGTAGAAGCCCCGCACAAGTGACCCCATTTTGGAAACTAGACCCCCTAAGGAACTTATCTAGATGTGTTGTAAGAACTTTGAACCCCCAAGTGTTTCACTACAGTTTATAACGCAGAGCCGTGAAAATAAAAAATCCTTTTTTTCCCCACAAAAATTATTTTTTAGCCCCCAGTTTTGTATTTTCCCAGGGGTAACAGGAGAAATTGGACCCCAAAGGTTGTTGTCCTATTTGTCCTGAGTACGCTGATACCCCATATGTTGGGGTAAACCCCTGTTTGGGCACACGGGAGAGCTCGGAAGGGAAGGAGCACTGTTTTTACTTTTTCAACGCAGAATTAGCTGGAATTGAGATTGGACGCCATGTCGCGTTTGGAGAGCCCCTGATGTGCCGAAACAGTGGAAACCCCCCAATTATAACTGAAACCCTAATCCAAACACACCCCTAACCCTAATCCCAACAGTAACCCTAACCACACCTCTAACCCTGACACACCCCTAACCCTAATCCCAACCCTATTCCCAACCGTAAATGTAATCTAAACCCTAACCGTAACTTTAGCCCCAACCCTAACCCTAACTTTAGCCCCAACCCTAACTGTAGCCTTAACCCTAGCCCCAACCCTAGCCCTAACCCTAGCCCTAATGGGAAAATGGAAATAAATACATTTTTTTTATTTTTCCCTAACTAAGGGGGTGATGAAGGGGGGTTTGATTTACTTTTATAGCGAGTTTTTTAGCGGATTTTTATGATTGGCAGCTGTCACACACTGAAAGACGCTTTTTATTGCAAAAAATATTTTTTGCGTTACCACATTTTGAGAGCTATAAATTTTCCATATTTTGGTCCACAGAGTCATGTGAGGTCTTGTTTTTTGCGGGACGAGTTGACGTTTTTATTGGTAACATTTTTGGGCACGTCACATTTTTTGATCGCTTTTTATTCCGATTTTTGTGAGGCAGAATGACCAAAAACCAGCTATTCATGAATTTCTTTTGGGGGAGGCGTTTATACCGTTCCGCGTTTGGTAAAATTGATAAAGCAGTTTTATTCTTCGGGTTAGTACGATTACAGCGATATCTCATTTATATTATTTTTTTATGTTTTGGCGCTTTTATACGATAAAAACTATTTTATGGAAAAAATAATTATTTTTGCATTGCTTTATTCTCAGGACTATAACTTTTTTATTTTTTTGCTGATCATGCTGTATGGTGGCTCGTTATTTGCGGGACAAGATGACGCTTTCAGTGGTACCATGGTTATTTATATCTGTCTTTTTGATCGCGTGTTATTCCACTTTTTGTTCGGCGGTATGATAATAAAGCGTTGTTTTTTGCCTCGTTTTTTTTTTTTTCTTACGGTGTTTACTGAAGGGGTTAACTAGTGGGCCAGTTTTATAGGTTGGGTCGTTACGGACGCGGCGATACTAAATATGTGTACTTTTATTGTTTTGTTTTTTTTATTTAGGTAAAGAAATGTATTTATGGGAATAATATATATTTTTTTTTCATTATTTTGGAATATTTTTTTTAATTTTTTTTTACACATTTGGAAAAATTTTTTTTAACTTTTTTACTTTGCCCCAGGGGGGGACAATACAGATCGGTGATCTGCCAGTTTGCATAGCACTCTGACAGATCACCGATCTGAGAGAAGTGCAGGCTGCTTCACAGTGCCTGCTCTAAGCAGGCTTCTGTGAAGCCACCTCCCTCCCTGCAGGACCCGGATCCGCGGCCATCTTGGATCCGGGTCTGGAGCAGGCAGGGAGGGAGGTAAGGCCCTCTCCCTGCGCGATGCTTCCCTGCACCGCCGGCACATCGCGATCATGTTTGATCGCGGTGTGCCGGGGGTTAATGTGCCGGGGGCGGTCCGTGACCGCTCCTGGCACATAGTGCCGGATGTCAGCTGCGATAGTCAGCTGACACCCGGCCGCGATCGGCCGCGCTCCCCCCGTGAGCGCGGCCGATCGGCTATGACGTACTATCCCGTCGAGGGTCAGATAGGCCCAGGTCACCTCGACGGGATAGTACGTCTAAGGTCACAGAGGGGTTAAGGGACGTTTGGTAGTTAGTCCAGGCTTGAAAATGCACGGTGGTTAAGTGTCTATGCATGCAACTAGTATTGAGACTTTTCAGATTCTGACCTCTGCTTAAGCTAGTTGAACATTTTTGACAGATGACTTTGCGCTGATCAATTGGATGTTGTTTAAAAAAATGCCAGACTGCACTCTTCCTAGCATCGGATCCCTTTTCAGGGATTGCAGACTGAGCTTTAACCGGATGGCCACGCTGTCCTCCAACAGGTTTTGGCTTTGACACGCGTTTTGGGCCAGATAGGGGCCCGGCAGATGGAACCTGTTGCGATGTTGATGCCTGCTGCGGCCCCTCCTCCACCTCCGCTTCTGAACTACTGCCGCCTGCACCCTGTTCCCCCAATGGCTGCCAATCGGGGTCAACAACCGGGTCATGTATTACCTCCTCTTCGAGCTCGTGTGCAACTTCGTCTGTGTCACTGTGTCGGTCGGTGGTATAGCGTTTGTGGCGGGGCAACATAGTCTCATCAGGGTCTGATTGTGGATCAGTACCCTGAGAGGGCAATGTGGTGGTCTGAGTCAAAGGAGCAGCATAGTACTCTGGCTGTGGCTGTGCATCAGTGCACTCCATGTCAGAATCTACTTGTAATGGGCATGGCCTGTTAAGTGTTTCACTTTCTAAGCCAGGGACGGTATGTGTAAAGAGCTCCATGGAGTAACCCGTTGTGTCGCCTGCTGCATCCTTCTCTCTTTTTGTAGTTTTTGCTGAGGAGGACAAGGAAGAGACTTGTCCCTGACCGTGAACATCCACAAGCGACGCGCTGCTTTTACATTTACCAGTTTCAGAGGAGGAGGCAAAAGAGCTAGAGGCTGAGTCTGCAATGTAAGCCAAAACTTGCTGTTGGTGCTCCGGCTTTAAAAGCGGTTTTCCTACTCCCAGAAAAGAAAGCTTTCGAGGCCTTGTGTAGCCAGACGACGAAACTGGCTCCACAGCTCCAGACTTAGGTGGAATATTTTTATCCCCACGACCACCTGATGCTCCACTACCACTACCATCATTACCAGCTGACAATGAACGCCCACGGCCACGACCTCTTGCACCAGACTTCCTCATTGTTTTAAAAACTTAACCAAAGTAACTTTATTTGTTGCTGTCAAACAACTTACACGGTGAGCTATAACTTCAGTATGATTTCTATATCCCTTAACAGGTTGGTGAGACCACAAGGAAAATCAGGCACAATGTTACACACTCTGTTTTCTGTGGCACCAAATCACAGAGATGACACACACGCAGGACTGTCACTCAAGCACAAATGTCAATATTAATCTCCCACCTATTTTTTTTTTTTTCTCAGGGAGACTTTAGAAACCAAATAAGATAAAATGTTTTTTTCAGGGACAATTTAGAAACCAAATAATAAAAAAAGAAAAAAAAGAAATAGGCTTTCTATGGCCCACAATTTGAGAGAGAGAGGTGGCACACCCAGGAGTCAAGACTGGCACACAAGCTGAAAGGGCAATATTACTCTCCCACTGTTTTTTTATTTATTTATTTTTTTTTAAGGGAGACTTTAGAAACCAAATAATAAAAAAAAAAAAAAAAAAAAAAAAAAAGGCTTTCTATGGCCCACTGAATGAGAGATGGCACACACAGGAGTGGCACACAAGCCCTGACTGAGGCCAATATTTTTCTCCCACTGATTGATGTAGTGTTTTTTTGTTAAGGTAGATTTTCGAACCCAAATCAAGGAAAAAACTAAAGAGGCTTTCTATGGCCCACTAAGTGAGAGATGGCACACACACAGGAGTGGCACACAAGCCCTGACTGAGGCCAATATTTTTCTCCCACTGATTGATGTAGTGTTTTTTTGTTGAGGTAGATTTTCGAACCCAAATCAAGGAAAAAAATAAATAGGCTTTCTATGGCCCACTGAGTGAGAGATGGCACACACAGGAGTGGCACACAAGCCCTGACTGAGGCCAATATTTTTCTCCCACTGATTGATGTAGTGTTTTTTTGTTGAGGTAGATTTTAGAACCCAAATCAAGGAAAAAAATAAATAGGCTTTCTATGGCCCACAAATTTGAGAGAGAGAGGTGGCACACCCAGGAGTCAAGACTGGCACACAAGCTGAAAGGGCAATATTACTCTCCCACTGTTTTTTTTTTTTTCAGGGAGACTTTAGAAACCAAATAATAAAAAAAAAAAAAAAAAAAGGCTTTCTATGGCCCACTGAATGAGAGATGGCACACACAGGAGTGGCACACAAGCCCTGACTGAGGCCAATATTTTTCTCCCACTGATTGATGTAGTGTTTTTTTGTTAAGGTAGATTTTCGAACCCAAATCAAGGAAAAAACTAAAGAGGCTTTCTATGGCCCACTAAGTGAGAGATGGCACACACACAGGAGTGGCACACAAGCCCTGACTGAGGCCAATATTTTTCTCCCACTGATTGATGTAGTGTTTTTTTTTAAGGTAGATTTTCGAACCCAAATCAAGGAAAAAAATAAATAGGCTTTCTATGGCCCACTGAGTGAGAGATGGCACACACAGGAGTGGCACACAAGCCCTGACTGAGGCCAATATTTTTCTCCCACTGATTGATGTAGTGTTTTTTTGTTGAGGTAGATTTTAGAACCCAAATCAAGGAAAAAAATAAATAGGCTTTCTATGGCCCACAATTTGAGAGAGAGAGGTGGCACACCCAGGAGTCAAGACTGGCACACAAGCTGAAAGGGCAATATTACTCTCCCACTGTTTTTTTATTTTTTTTAAGGGAGACTTTAGAAACCAAATAATAAAAAAAAAAAAAAAAAAAAGGCTTTCTATGGCCCACTGAATGAGAGATGGCACACACAGGAGTGGCACACAAGCCCTGACTGAGGCCAATATTTTTCTCCCACTGATTGATGTAGTGTTTTTTTGTTAAGGTAGATTTTCGAACCCAAATCAAGGAAAAAAATAAATAGGCTTTCTATGGCCCACAATTTGAGAGAGAGAGGTGGCACACCCAGGAGTCAAGACTGGCACACAAGCTGAAAGGGCAATATTACTCTCCCACTGTTTTTTTTTTTTTTCAGGGAGACTTTAGAAACCAAATAATAAAAAAAAAAAAAAAAAAAAAAAAAAAAAAGGCTTTCTATGGCCCACTGAATGAGAGATGGCACACACAGGAGTGGCACACAAGCCCTGACTGAGGCCAATATTTTTCTCCCACTGATTGATGTAGTGTTTTTTTTAAGGTAGATTTTCGAACCCAAATCAAGGAAAAAAATAAATAGGCTTTCTATGGCCCACTAAGTGAGAGATGGCACACACAGGAGTGGCACACAAGCCCTGACTGAGGCCAATATTTTTCTCCCACTGATTGATGTAGTTTTTTTTTTTAAGGTAGATTTTCGAACCCAAATCAAGGAAAAAAAAAATAGGCTTTCTATGGCCCACTGAGTGAGAGATGGCACACTGTTGTGAAATTGGATTTTGGGCTCCCCCGGTGGCCACTGGTGGAATTTAACTGGTGTGCATCATCCTCTCTGTTCACCTGTTTCCATCAGGATGTGGGAGTCGCTATTTAGCCTTGCTCCTCTGTCACTTCCATGCCGGTCAACATTGTAATCAGAAGCCTTTCTGTGCATGTTCCTGCTGCTAGACAACTCCCAGCTAAGTTGGACTTAGTCCTTGTTTGTTTTTGCATTTTGTTCCAGTTCACAGCTGTAGTTTCGTTTCTGTGTCTGGAAAGCTCTTGTGATCTGAAATTGCCACTCTGATGTTATGAGTTAATACTAGAGTCTTAAAGTAATTTCAGGATGGTATTTTGATAGGGTTTTCAGCTGACCATGAAAGTGCCCTTTCTGTCTTCCTGCTATCTAGTAAGCGGACCTCAATTTTGCTAAACCTATTTTCATACTACGTTTGTCATTTCTTCTAAAATCACCGCCAATATTTGTGGGGGCCTCTGTCTGCCTTTCGGGGAAATTTCTCTAGAGGTGAGCCAGGACTATATTTTCCTCTGCCAGGATTAGTTAGTCCTCCGGCCGGCGCTGGGCGTCTAGGGATAAAACGCAGGCTACGCTACCCGGCTACTGTTAGTTGTGCGGCAGGTTTAGTTCATGGTCAGTTTAGTTTCCATCCTTCCAAGAGCTAGTTCTTATGTTTGCTGGGCTATGTTCTCTTGCCATTGAGAACCATAACAGTTTGACCGGCCCTAAAAGGGTTAAATTAATTGACAGAGAAAGGAGAGAAAAGAGAAGTCTGCTGAAGATTTTTTTTTTTATTTTTTTTTCTCAGTTCTGAGTGTGCTTGTAATTGAATCTCTTGCAAGTCTGCCTATATTGCAGCCTTTCTCTCTCTCTCTCCTTCTAATCCTGGAATGGCTCTGTGTTCACCTGTTTAAGATGGATATTCAGAGTTTAGCTGCAGGTTTGAATAATCTCACCACGAAAGTTCAAAACTTACAAGATTTTGTTGTTCATGTTCCTATATCTGAACCTAGAATTCCTTTGCCTGAATTTTTCTCGGGGAATAGATCTTGCTTTCAAAATTTCAAAAATAATTGCAAGTTGTTTTTGTCCCTGAAATCTCGCTCTGCTGGAGATCCTGCTCAGCAGGTCAGGATTGTGATTTCTTTGCTCCGGGGCGACCCTCAGGATTGGGCTTTTGCATTGGCTCCAGGGGATCCTGCGTTGCTCAATGTGGATGCGTTTTTTCTGGCCTTGGGGTTGCTTTATGAGGAACCTCAGTTAGAACTTCAGGCAGAAAAGGCCTTGATGTCCCTATCTCAGGGGCAAGACGAAGCTGAAATATACTGCCAGAAATTCCGTAAATGGGCTGTGCTTACTCAGTGGAATGAGTGCGCCCTGGCGGCGAATTTCAGAGAGGGTCTCTCTGATGCCATTAAGGATGTTATGGTGGGGTTCCCTGTGCCTGCGGGTCTGAATGAGTCCATGACAATGGCTATCCAGATCGATAGGCGTCTGCGGGAGCGCAAACCTGTGCACCATTTGGC
Source organism: Ranitomeya variabilis (assembly GCF_051348905.1). Lineage (NCBI taxonomy): Eukaryota > Metazoa > Chordata > Amphibia > Anura > Dendrobatidae > Ranitomeya > Ranitomeya variabilis. The sequence continues at coordinate 495,642,743 of NC_135233.1, read as the reverse complement.
GGTGTCTACTGAGAAGACGCCAGAGAATATGCAATGTGATAGAATTCTGTCCAGAAGTGAACGGCAGAATTTTAGACGAAAAAATGGGTTGTGCTTCTATTGCGGTGATTCAACTCATGTTATATCAGCATGCTCTAAGCGTACTAAGAAGCTTGATAAGTCTGTTTCAATTGGCACTTTACAGTCTAAGTTTATTCTATCTGTGACCCTGATTTGTTCTTTATCATCTATTACCGCGGATGCCTATGTCGACTCTGGCGCCGCTTTGAGTCTTATGGATTGGTCCTTTGCCAAACGCTGTGGGTATGATTTGGAGCCTCTTGAAACTCCTATACCCCTGAAGGGGATTGACTCCACCCCATTGGCTAGCAATAAACCACAATACTGGACACAAGTAACTATGCGGATTAATCCGGATCACCAGGAGATTATTCGCTTTCTTGTGCTGTATAACCTACATGATGTGTTGGTGCTTGGATTGCCATGGCTGCAATCTCATAACCCAGTCCTTGACTGGAAAGCTATGTCTGTGTTAAGCTGGGGATGTAAGGGGACGCATGAGGATGTACCTGTGGTTTCCATTTCATCATCTATTCCCTCTGAGATTCCTGAATTCTTGACTGAATATCGTGACGTTTTTGAAGAACCTAAGCTTGGTTCATTACCTCCGCACCGGGAGTGCGATTGTGCCATAGATTTGATTCCGGGTAGTAAATACCCTAAGGGTCGTTTATTTAATCTGTCTGTGCCTGAACATGCTGCTATGCGAGAATATATAAAGGAGTCCTTGGAAAAGGGACATATTCGTCCTTCGTCATCTCCCTTAGGAGCCGGTTTTTTCTTTGTGGCTAAGAAAGATGGCTCTTTGAGGCCGTGCATTGATTATCGGCTTTTGAATAAAATCACGGTTAAATATCAATATCCGTTGCCACTGCTGACTGATTTGTTTGCTCGCATAAAGGGGGCCAAGTGGTTCTCTAAGATAGATCTTCGTGGGGCGTATAATTTGGTGCGAATTAAGCAGGGGGATGAGTGGAAAACCGCATTTAATACGCCCGAGGGCCACTTTGAGTATTTGGTGATGCCTTTTGGTCTTTCAAATGCCCCTTCAGTCTTTCAGTCCTTTATGCATGACATTTTCCGTGATTATTTGGATAAATTTATGATTGTGTATCTGGATGATATTTTGATTTTTTCGGATGACTGGGACTCTCATGTCCAGCAGGTCAGGAGGGTTTTTCAGGTTTTGCGGTCTAATTCCTTGTGTGTGAAGGGTTCTAAGTGCGTTTTTGGGGTTCAAAAGATTTCCTTTTTGGGATATATTTTTTCCCCCTCTTCCATCGAGATGGATCCTGTCAAGGTTCAGGCTATTTGTGATTGGACGCAACCCTCTTCTCTTAAGAGTCTTCAGAAATTTTTGGGCTTTGCTAACTTTTATCGTCGATTTATTGCTGGTTTTTCTGATGTTGTTAAACCATTGACTGATTTGACTAAGAAGGGTGCTGATGTTGCTGATTGGTCCCCTGCTGCTGTGGAGGCCTTTCAGGAGCTTAAGCGCCGTTTTTCTTCCGCCCCTGTGTTGCGTCAGCCTGATGTTGCTCTTCCTTTTCAGGTTGAGGTCGACGCTTCTGAAATCGGAGCTGGGGCGGTTTTGTCGCAGAGAAGTTCCGATTGCTCCGTGATGAGACCTTGTGCTTTTTTCTCGCGTAAATTTTCACCCGCCGAGCGGAATTATGATGTTGGGAATCGGGAGCTTTTGGCCATGAAGTGGGCTTTTGAGGAGTGGCGTCATTGGCTTGAGGGGGCTAGACATCAGGTGGTGGTATTGACTGACCACAAAAATCTAATTTATCTTGAGTCCGCCAGACGCCTGAATCCTAGACAGGCGCGCTGGTCGTTGTTTTTCTCTCGGTTTAATTTTGTGGTGTCCTACCTGCCGGGTTCTAAGAATGTTAAGGCGGATGCCCTTTCTAGGAGTTTTGAGCCTGACTCCCCTGGTAATTCTGAACCTACAGGTATCCTTAAGGATGGAGTGATATTGTCTGCCGTTTCTCCAGACCTGCGGCGGGCCTTGCAGGAGTTTCAGGCGGATGGACCTGATCGTTGCCCACCTGGTAGACTGTTTGTTCCTGATGATTGGACCAGTAAAGTCATTTCTGAGGTTCATTCTTCTGCGTTGGCAGGTCATCCTGGAATCTTTGGTACCAGGGATTTGGTGGCAAGGTCCTTCTGGTGGCCTTCCCTGTCTCGAGATGTGCGAGGCTTTGTGCAGTCTTGTGACGTTTGTGCTCGGGCCAAGCCTTGTTGTTCTCGGGCTAGTGGATTGTTGTTGCCCTTGCCTATCCCGAAGAGGCCCTGGACGCACATCTCGATGGATTTTATTTCGGATCTTCCTGTTTCTCAGAAGATGTCTGTCATCTGGGTGGTGTGTGATCGTTTCTCTAAGATGGTCCATTTGGTTCCCCTGCCTAAGTTGCCTTCTTCTTCCGAGTTGGTTCCTCTGTTTTTTCAAAATGTGGTCCGTTTGCATGGTATTCCGGAGAATATCGTTTCTGACAGAGGTACCCAATTCGTGTCTAGATTTTGGCGAGCATTCTGTGCTAGGATGGGCATAGATTTGTCTTTCTCGTCTGCTTTCCATCCTCAGACTAATGGCCAGACCGAGCGGACGAATCAGACCTTGGAGACATATTTGAGGTGTTTTGTGTCTGCAGATCAGGATGATTGGGTTGCTTTTTTGCCTTTAGCGGAGTTTGCCCTCAATAATCGGGCCAGTTCTGCCACCTTGATGTCTCCCTTTTTCTGTAATTCGGGGTTTCATCCTCGATTTTCTTCTGGTCAGGTGGAATCTTCGGATTGTCCTGGAGTGGATGCTGTGGTGGAGAGGTTGCATCAGATTTGGGGGCAGGTAGTGGACAATTTGAAGTTGTCCCAGGAGAAGACTCAGCTTTTTGCCAACCGCCGGCGTCGGGTTGGTCCTCGGCTTTGTGTTGGGGACTTGGTGTGGTTGTCTTCTCGTTTTGTCCCTATGAGGGTTTCTTCTCCCAAGTTTAAGCCTCGGTTCATCGGCCCGTACAAGATATTGGAGATTCTTAACCCTGTGTCCTTCCGTTTGGACCTCCCTGCATCTTTTTCTATTCATAATGTTTTTCATCGGTCATTATTGCGCAGGTATGAGGTACCGGTTGTGCCTTCCGTTGAGCCTCCTGCTCCGGTGTTGGTTGAGGGCGAGTTGGAGTACGTTGTGGAAAAAATCTTGGACTCCCGTGTTTCCAGACGGAAACTCCAGTATCTGGTCAAATGGAAGGGATACGGTCAGGAGGATAATTCTTGGGTGACTGCCTCTGATGTTCATGCCTCCGATTTGGTCCGTGCCTTTCATAGGGCTCATCCTGATCGCCCTGGTGGTTCTGGTGAGGGTTCGGTGCCCCCTCCTTGAGGGGGGGGTACTGTTGTGAAATTGGATTTTGGGCTCCCCCGGTGGCCACTGGTGGAATTTAACTGGTGTGCATCATCCTCTCTGTTCACCTGTTTCCATCAGGATGTGGGAGTCGCTATTTAGCCTTGCTCCTCTGTCACTTCCATGCCGGTCAACATTGTAATCAGAAGCCTTTCTGTGCATGTTCCTGCTGTTAGACAACTCCCAGCTAAGTTGGACTTAGTCCTTGTTTGTTTTTGCATTTTGTTCCAGTTCACAGCTGTAGTTTCGTTTCTGTGTCTGGAAAGCTCTTGTGATCTGAAATTGCCACTCTGATGTTATGAGTTAATACTAGAGTCTTAAAGTAATTTCAGGATGGTATTTTGATAGGGTTTTCAGCTGACCATGAAAGTGCCCTTTCTGTCTTCCTGCTATCTAGTAAGCGGACCTCAATTTTGCTAAACCTATTTTCATACTACGTTTGTCATTTCTTCTAAAATCACCGCCAATATTTGTGGGGGCCTCTGTCTGCCTTTCGGGGAAATTTCTCTAGAGGTGAGCCAGGACTATATTTTCCTCTGCCAGGATTAGTTAGTCCTCCGGCCGGCGCTGGGCGTCTAGGGATAAAACGCAGTCTACGCTACCCGGCTACTGTTAGTTGTGTGGCAGGTTTAGTTCATGGTCAGTTTAGTTTCCATCCTTCCAAGAGCTAGTTCTTATGTTTGCTGGGCTATGTTCTCTTGCCATTGAGAACCATAACAGCACACACAGGAGTGGCACACAAGCCCTGACTGAGGCCAATATTTTTCTCCCACTGATTGATGTAGTGTTTTTTTGTTGAGGTAGATTTTAGAACCCAAATCAAGGAAAAAAATAAATAGGCTTTCTATGGCCCACAATTTGAGAGAGAGAGGTGGCACACCCAGGAGTCAAGACTGGCACACAAGCTGAAAGGGCAATATTACTCTCCCACTGTTTTTTTATTTATTTATTTTTTTAAAGGGAGACTTTAGAAACCAAATAATAATAAAAAAAAAAAGGCTTTCTATGGCCCACTGAATGAGAGATGGCACACACAGGAGTGGCACACAAGCCCTGACTGAGGCCAATATTTTTCTCCCACTGATTGATGTAGTGTTTTTTTGTTAAGGTAGATTTTCGAACCCAAATCAAGGAAAAAAATAAATAGGCTTTCTATGGCCCACAATTTGAGAGAGAGAGGTGGCACACCCAGGAGTCAAGACTGGCACACAAGCTGAAAGGGCAATATTACTCTCCCACTGTTTTTTTATTTATTTATTTTTTTTTCAGGGAGACTTTAGAAACCAAATAATAAAAAAAAAAATAAAAAAAAGGCTTTCTATGGCCCACTGAATGAGAGATGGCACACACAGGAGTGGCACACAAGCCCTGACTGAGGCCAAAATTTTTCTCCCACTGATTGATGTAGTGTTTTTTTGTTAAGGTAGATTTTCGAACCCAAATCAAGGAAAAAAATAAATAGGCTTTCTATGGCCCACTAAGTGAGAGATGGCACACACAGGAGTGGCACACAAGCCCTGACTGAGGCCAATATTTTTCTCCCACTGATTGATGTAGTGTTTTTTTGTTGAGGTAGATTTTAGAACCCAAATCAAGGAAAAAAATAAATAGGCTTTCTATGGCCCACAATTTGAGAGAGAGAGGTGGCACACCCAGGAGTCAAGACTGGCACACAAGCTGAAAGGGCAATATTACTCTCCCACTGTTTTTTTATTTATTTATTTTTTTTAAGGGAGACTTTAGAAACCAAATAATAAAAAAAAAAAAAAAAAAAAAAAAAAAAGGCTTTCTATGGCCCACTGAATGAGAGATGGCACACACAGGAGTGGCACACAAGCCCTGACTGAGGCCAATATTTTTCTCCCACTGATTGATGTAGTGTTTTTTTGTTAAGGTAGATTTTCGAACCCAAATCAAGGAAAAAAATAAATAGGCTTTCTATGGCCCACTAAGTGAGAGATGGCACACACAGGAGTGGCACACAAGCCCTGACTGAGGCCAATATTTTTCTCCCACTGATTGATGTAGTGTTTTTTTGTTGAGGTAGATTTTAGAACCCAAATCAAGGAAAAAAATAAATAGGCTTTCTATGGCCCACAATTTGAGAGAGAGAGGTGGCACACCCAGGAGTCAAGACTGGCACACAAGCTGAAAGGGCAATATTACTCTCCCACTGTTTTTTTATTTATTTTTTTTTTTTAAGGGAGACTTTAGAAACCAAATAATAAAAAAAAAAAAAAAAAAAAAAAAAAAAAAGGCTTTCTATGGCCCACTGAATGAGAGATGGCACACACAGGAGTGGCACACAAGCCCTGACTGAGGCCAATATTTTTCTCCCACTGATTGATGTAGTGTTTTTTTGTTAAGGTAGATTTTCGAACCCAAATCAAGGAAAAAAATAAATAGGCTTTCTATGGCCCACAATTTGAGAGAGAGAGGTGGCACACCCAGGAGTCAAGACTGGCACACAAGCTGAAAGGGCAATATTAATCTCCCACTGTTTTTTTTTTTTTTTTTTTTTTTTCAGGGAGACTTTAGAAACCAAATAATAAAAAAAAAAATAAAAAAAAGGCTTTCTATGGCCCACTGAATGAGAGATGGCACACACAGGAGTGGCACACAAGCCCTGACTGAGGCCAATATTTTTCTCCCACTGATTGATGTAGTGTTTTTTTGTTAAGGTAGATTTTCGAACCCAAATCAAGGAAAAAAATAAATAGGCTTTCTATGGCCCACTAAGTGAGAGATGGCACACACAGGAGTGGCACACAAGCCCTGACTGAGGCCAATATTTTTCTCCCACTGATTGATGTAGTGTTTTTTTGTTGAGGTAGATTTTAGAACCCAAATCAAGGAAAAAAATAAATAGGCTTTCTATGGCCCACAATTTGAGAGAGAGAGGTGGCACACCCAGGAGTCAAGACTGGCACACAAGCTGAAAGGGCAATATTACTCTCCCACTGTTTTTTTATTTATTTATTTTTTTTTAAGGGAGACTTTAGAAACCAAATAATAAAAAAAAAAAAAAAAAAAAGGCTTTCTATGGCCCACTGAATGAGAGATGGCACACACAGGAGTGGCACACAAGCCCTGACTGAGGCCAATATTTTTCTCCCACTGATTGATGTAGTGTTTTTTTGTTAAGGTAGATTTTCGAACCCAAATCAAGGAAAAAAATAAATAGGCTTTCTATGGCCCACAATTTGAGAGAGAGAGGTGGCACACCCAGGAGTCAAGACTGGCACACAAGCTGAAAGGGCAATATTAATCTCCCACTGTTTTTTTATTTATTTTTTTTTTTTCAGGGAGACTTTAGAAACCAAATAATAAAAAAAAAAAAAAAAAAAAGGCTTTCTATGGCCCACTGAATGAGAGATGGCACACACAGGAGTGGCACACAAGCCCTGACTGAGGCCAATATTTTTCTCCCACTGATTGATGTAGTGTTTTTTTGGTGAGGTAGATTTTAGAACCCAAATCAAGGAAAAAAATAAATAGGCTTTCTATGGCCCACTCAGTGAGAGATGGCACACACAGGGATGGCACTCTAGCAGAAATGCAAATCTTAATCTCCCACAAAAAAAAAAAAAAAAAAAAACAGGGACTGTCCTACAATTACTATCTCCCTGCAGTAATCTCAGCCAGGCGTGGCAGGCAGCAATAGGAGTGGACTGATGCACAAATTAAATAAAAAGTGTGGACAAACAAAAAAGATAGCTGTGCAGAAAGGAAGGAACAAGAAGATATGTGCTTTGAAAAAAGCAGTTGGTTTCCACAGTGGCGTACACACAGCAATACAGCTATCACGGAGCCTTCTAGGGCAGCCCAATGAGCTACAGCGCTGAGAGAAGAGAAGAAAAAAATAAAAAAATGTAGCTTCCACTGTCCCTGCACACCGAAGGTGGTGTTGGACATTGGAAATCGCTACAGCACAAGCGGTTTGGTGGTTAGTGGACCCTGCCTAACGCTATCCCTGCTTCTGACGAAGCGGCAGCAACCTCTCCCTAAGCTCAGATCAGCAGCAGTGAGATGGCGGTCGGCGGGAACGCCCCTTTATAGCCCCTGTGACGCCGCAGACAGCAAGCCAATCACTGCAATGCCCTTCTCTAAGATGGTGGGGACCAGGACCTATGTCATCACGCTGCCCACACTCTGCGTTCACCTTCATTGGCTGAGAAATGGCGCTTTTCGCGTCATTGAAACGCGACTTTGGCGCGAAAGTCGCGTACCGCATGGCCGACAAGCACAGGGGTCGGATCGGGTTTCATGAGACGCCGACTTAGCCAAAAGTCGGCGACTTTTGAAAATGAACGACCCGTTTCGCTCAACCCTACTGAAGACTGTTTTAAATGGTATTTTCTGGTCCTGAAATATCATGTTAAAGGAGTTGTCTTCTACTTTAAAAGTTACATTTCTTGCGTCTAGGGGTGTATGAGAATTTCAAAAATCCTATACTCGCCTCCTGGCCCCGCGATACTCTTCCGCGCTCCTGACATCAACATTTGGCAGGGATTTCAAGTGAACGCTGTAACAGATCAGTTGTAGCCTTCACATTTTATCTGACAAGGAAGAGAGAGATTTTTGATTCTTTGGATGTGATAAGAAGGCTGCAGGCAATCAGTAGTTGCTGTTTGGCAGCAGAAGTCACGTGATGCCCCTGACGGATGTTACTGGCGATGTCTCAAGATTGGTGGGTGACACAATATCGAGTGCAGAGGAGTGGTGCTGGAGTATCATTTTCCTTTCATCCTCTTTCTTTTTTTTTCTTTTTTTAGATAGAACATAATTTTGATGTTAATGGAGCGCCCCCCCCCCCCCCCGTGGGGGCAGCGGGGCACTCGTTACCGGGTCCTTCGGTTCTCAGGTGGCTGACCCGGCCCGTGGCCCTCGGGACGTCCGTTGTAAAAGGGAAAGGTCTTTAAAGGGATATGTTCGTGATGCCACCTGTGGTATTCGGTCAGGGTGACTGACGCTGCTTTAAGGGGTCCCCTGGGGTGATGTTATGGCAGCTAGATGGTATACCTTCCCACAGGTGAAGTATGTCCCCAGGGCTTCCCAGTGTGTGGATGGTGGATGGTGTGAGGCGCAGTGAAGAACGAGGACACAAGGTTGCAGTCTCTTTACCTTTTACTGAAGGCTTCAGCATCCACAGTCCAGAGCACAGATCACAGGGCAGGCAGAGTCCGGCCGGTTTGGAGGCAAAACCCGAGTCCCCTTATCCAGGTAGAAATCAGTAGCCTTCCTCTAGCGCTGTGTGTTGTAGTACCTTACTGCTAAGCCTCTCATAAGGTCCTCACAACTATTGAAGATGTTACAGATGTTATGTCTCTCTTTGTCCCCAGATGGATAGGACAAACCCGTTTGACCGGTGGCTTGAGGCTTTTTACAGGGACTCTATCATGCCCCGACCTCCTGGGTGTAGGGGCGGACAGGTAACATGAAATTAGCTGTCCTGCCGGTCTCTGGAGCAAGGCATAAAGGACTGTTGCTCTCTCGGTGTTCCGGCTACCGGGATCTTGCGCCTCAGAAGGAGGCAGCCTGTGCAGGGCAGAACTCCTCTGATATCCACTCCTTTGCTTCAACTTCTTCACCCTCTCTACAATACAGTTCTCTTTCAATGTCTCTTTCTGGAAGCTGCCGCACTCAGGGCAGGCGCAGCTCCGTGTCCTTCTGTCTCAGCCTCTGACAGGATCCCACCTGTTATGGTTCTCAATGGCAAGAGAACATAGCCCAGCAAACATAAGTACTAGCTCTTGGAAGGATGGAAACTAAACTGACCATGAACTAAACCTGCCACACAACTAACAGTAGCCGGGTAGCGTTGCCTACGTTTTTTATCCCTAGACGCCCAGCGCCGGCCGGAGGACTAACTAATCCTGGCAGAGGAAAATATAGTCCTGGCTCACCTCTAGAGAAGTTTCCCCGATAGGCAGACAGAGGCCCCCACATATATTGGCGGTGATTTTAGATGAAATGACAAACGTAGTATGAAAATAGGTTTAGCAAAATTGAGGTCCGCTTACTAGATAGCAGGAAGACAGAAAGGGCACTTTCATGGTCAGCTGAAAACCCTATCAAAATACCATCCTGAAATTACTTTAAGACTCTAGTATTAACTCATAACATCAGAGTGGCAATTTCAGATCACAAGAGCTTTCCAGACACAGAAACGAAACTACAGCAGTGAACTGGAACAAAATGCAAAAACAAACGAGGACTAAAGTCCAACTTAGCTGGGAGTTGTCTAGCAGCAGGAACATGCACAGAAAGGCTTCTGATTACAATGTTGACCGGCATGGAAGTGACAGAGGAGCAAGGTTAAATAGCGGCTCCCACATCCTGATGGAAACAGGTGAACAGAGGGGATGATGCACACCAGTTCAATTCCACCAGTGGCCACCGGGGGAGCCCAAAATCCAATTTCACAACAGTACCCCCCCCTCAAGGAGGGGGCACCGAACCCTCACCAGAACCACCAGGGCGATCAGGATGAGCCCTATGAAAGGCACGGACCAGATCGGAGGCATGAACATCAGAGGCAGTCACCCAAGAATTATCCTCCTGACCGTATCCCTTCCATTTGACCAGATACTGGAGTTTCCGTCTGGAAACACGGGAGTCCAAGATTTTTTCCACAACGTACTCCAACTCGCCCTCAACCAACACCGGAGCAGGAGGCTCAACGGAAGGCACAACCGGTACCTCATACCTGCGCAACAATGACCGATGAAAAACATTATGAATAGAAAAAGATGCAGGGAGGTCCAAACGGAAGGACACAGGGTTAAGAATCTCCAATATCTTGTACGGGCCGATGAACCGAGGCTTAAACTTAGGAGAAGAAACCCTCATAGGGACAAAACGAGAAGACAACCACACCAAGTCCCCAACACAAAGCCGAGGACCAACCCGACGCCGGCGGTTGGCAAAAAGCTGAGTCTTCTCCTGGGACAACTTCAAATTGTCCACTACCTGCCCCCAAATCTGATGCAACCTCTCCACCACAGCATCCACTCCAGGACAATCCGAAGATTCCACCTGACCAGAAGAAAATCGAGGATGAAACCCCGAATTACAGAAAAAAGGAGACACCAAGGTGGCAGAGCTGGCCCGATTATTGAGGGCAAACTCCGCTAAAGGCAAAAAAGCAACCCAATCATCCTGATCTGCAGACACAAAACACCTCAAATATGTCTCCAAGGTCTGATTCGTCCGCTCGGTCTGGCCATTAGTCTGAGGATGGAAAGCAGACGAGAAAGACAAATCTATGCCCATCCTAGCACAGAATGCTCGCCAAAATCTAGACACGAATTGGGTTCCTCTGTCAGAAACGATATTCTCCGGAATACCATGCAAACGGACCACATTTTGAAAAAACAGAGGAACCAACTCGGAAGAAGAAGGCAACTTAGGCAGGGGAACCAAATGGACCATCTTAGAGAAACGGTCACACACCACCCAGATGACAGACATCTTCTGAGAAACAGGAAGATCCGAAATAAAATCCATCGAGATGTGCGTCCAGGGCCTCTTCGGGATAGGCAAGGGCAACAACAATCCACTAGCCCGAGAACAACAAGGCTTGGCCCGAGCACAAACGTCACAAGACTGCACAAAGCCTCGCACATCTCGAGACAGGGAAGGCCACCAGAAGGACCTTGCCACCAAATCCCTGGTACCAAAGATTCCAGGATGACCTGTCAACGCAGAAGAATGAACCTCAGAAATGACTTTACTGGTCCAATCATCAGGAACAAACAGTCTACCAGGTGGGCAACGATCAGGTCTATCCGCCTGAAACTCCTGCAAGGCCCGCCGCAGGTCTGGAGAAACGGCAGACAATATCACTCCATCCTTAAGGATACCTGTAGGTTCAGAATTACCAGGGGAGTCAGGCTCAAAACTCCTAGAAAGGGCATCCGCCTTAACATTCTTAGAACCCGGCAGGTAGGACACCACAAAATTAAACCGAGAGAAAAACAACGACCAGCGCGCCTGTCTAGGATTCAGGCGTCTGGCGGACTCAAGATAAATTAGATTTTTGTGGTCAGTCAATACCACCACCTGATGTCTAGCCCCCTCAAGCCAATGACGCCACTCCTCAAAAGCCCACTTCATGGCCAAAAGCTCCCGATTCCCAACATCATAATTCCGCTCGGCGGGCGAAAATTTACGCGAGAAAAAGGCACAAGGTCTCATCACGGAACAATCGGAACTTCTCTGCGACAAAACTGCCCCAGCTCCGATTTCAGAAGCGTCGACCTCAACCTGAAAAGGAAGAGCAACATCAGGCTGACGCAACACAGGGGCGGAAGAAAAGCGGCGCTTAAGCTCCCGAAAGGCCTCCACAGCAGCAGGGGACCAATCAGCAACATCAGCACCCTTCTTAGTCAAATCAGTCAATGGTTTAACAACATCAGAAAAACCAGCAATAAATCGACGATAAACGTTAGCAAAGCCCAAAAATTTCTGAAGACTCTTAAGAGAAGAGGGTTGCGTCCAATCACAAATAGCCTGAACCTTGACAGGATCCATCTCGATGGAAGAGGGGGAAAAAATATATCCCAAAAAGGAAATCTTTTGAACCCCAAAAACGCACTTAGAACCCTTCACACACAAGGAATTAGACCGCAAAACCTGAAAAACCCTCCTGACCTGCTGGACATGAGAGTCCCAGTCATCCGAAAAAATCAAAATATCATCCAGATACACAATCATAAATTTACCCAAATAATCAGGGAAAATGTCATGCATAAAGGACTGAAAGACTGAAGGGGCATTTGAAAGACCAAAAGGCATCACCAAATACTCAAAGTGGCCCTCGGGCGTATTAAATGCGGTCTTCCACTCATCCCCCTGCTTAATTCGCACCAAATTATACGCCCCACGGAGATCTATCTTAGAGAACCACTTGGCCCCCTTTATGCGAGCAAACAAATCAGTCAGCAGTGGCAACGGATATTGATATTTAACCGTGATTTTATTCAAAAGCCGATAATCAATACACGGTCTCAAAGAGCCATCTTTCTTAGCCACAAAGAAAAAACCAGCTCCTAAGGGAGATGACGAAGGACGAATATGTCCCTTTTCCAAGGACTCCTTTATATATTCTCGCATAGCAGCATGTTCAGGCACAGATAGATTAAATAAACGACCCTTAGGGTATTTACTACCCGGAATCAAATCTATGGCACAATCGCACTCCCGGTGCGGAGGTAATGAACCAAGCTTAGGTTCTTCAAAAACGTCACGATATTCAGTCAAGAATTCAGGAATCTCAGAGGGAATAGATGATGAAATGGAAACCACAGGTACGTCCCCATGCTTCCCCTTACATCCCCAGCTTAACACAGACATAGCTTTCCAGTCAAGGACTGGGTTATGAGATTGCAGCCATGGCAATCCAAGCACCAACACATCATGTAGATTATACAGCACAAGAAAGCGAATAATCTCCTGATGATCCGGATTAATCCGCATAGTTACTTGTGTCCAGTATTGTGGTTTATTACTAGCCAATGGGGTGGAGTCAATCCCCTTCAGGGGTATAGGAGTTTCAAGAGGCTCCAAATCATACCCACAGCGTTTGGCAAAGGACCAATCCATAAGACTCAAAGCGGCGCCAGAGTCGACATAGGCAACCGCGGTAATAGATGATAAAGAACAAATCAGGGTCACAGATAGAATAAACTTAGACTGTAAAGTGCCAATTGAAACAGACTTATCAAGCTTCTTAGTACGCTTAGAGCATGCTGATATAACATGAGTTGAATCACCGCAATAGAAGCACAACCCATTTTTTCGTCTTAAATTCTGCCGTTCACTTCTGGACAGAATTCTATCACATTGCATATTCTCTGGCGTCTTCTCAGTAGACACCGCCAAATGGTGCACAGGTTTGCGCTCCCGCAGACGCCTATCGATCTGGATAGCCATTGTCATGGACTCATTCAGACCCGCAGGCACAGGGAACCCCACCATAACATCCTTAATGGCATCAGAGAGACCCTCTCTGAAATTCGCCGCCAGGGCGCACTCATTCCACTGAGTAAGCACAGCCCATTTACGGAATTTCTGGCAGTATATTTCAGCTTCGTCTTGCCCCTGAAATAGGGACATCAAGGCCTTTTCCGCCTGAAGCTCTAACTGAGGTTCCTCATAAAGCAACCCCAAGGCCAGAAAAAACGCATCCACATTGAGCAACGCAGGATCCCCTGGAGCCAATGCAAAAGCCCAATCCTGAGGGTCGCCCCGGAGCAAGGAAATCACAATCCTGACCTGCTGAGCAGGATCTCCAGCAGAGCGAGATTTCAGGGACAAAAACAACTTGCAATTATTTTTGAAATTTTGAAAGCAAGATCTATTCCCCGAGAAAAATTCAGGCAAAGGAATTCTAGGTTCAGATATAGGAACATGAACAACAAAATCTTGTAAATTTTGAACTTTCGTGGTGAGATTATTCAAACCTGCAGCTAAACTCTGAATATCCATTTTAAACAGGTGAACACAGAGCCATTCCAGGATTAGAAGGAGAGAGAGAGAGAGAAAGGCTGCAATATAGGCAGACTTGCAAGAGATTCAATTACAAGCACACTCAGAACTGAAGGGAAGGGGAAAAAAAAAAATCTTCAGCAGACTTCTCTTTTCTCTCCTTTCTCTGTCAATTAATTTAACCCTTTTTTGGCCGGTCAAACTGTTATGGTTCTCAATGGCAAGAGAACATAGCCCAGCAAACATAAGTACTAGCTCTTGGAAGGATGGAAACTAAACTGACCATGAACTAAACCTGCCGCACAACTAACAGTAGCCGGGTAGCGTTGCCTACGTTTTTTATCCCTAGACGCCCAGCGCCGGCCGGAGGACTAACTAATCCTGGCAGAGGAAAATATAGTCCTGGCTCACCTCTAGAGAAGTTTCCCCGATAGGCAGACAGAGGCCCCCACATATATTGGCGGTGATTTTAGATGAAATGACAAACGTAGTATGAAAATAGGTTTAGCAAAATTGAGGTCCGCTTACTAGATAGCAGGAAGACAGAAAGGGCACTTTCATGGTCAGCTGAAAACCCTATCAAAATACCATCCTGAAATTACTTTAAGACTCTAGTATTAACTCATAACATCAGAGTGGCAATTTCAGATCACAAGAGCTTTCCAGACACAGAAACGAAACTACAGCAGTGAACTGGAACAAAATGCAAAAACAAACGAGGACTAAAGTCCAACTTAGCTGGGAGTTGTCTAGCAGCAGGAACATGCACAGAAAGGCTTCTGATTACAATGTTGACCGGCATGGAAGTGACAGAGGAGCAAGGTTAAATAGCGACTCCCACATCCTGATGGAAACAGGTGAACAGAGGGGATGATGCACACCAGTTCAATTCCACCAGTGGCCACTGGGGGAGCCCAAAATCCAATTTCACAACACCCACCCCTGTCAGGGACCAACTACCTGAGCAAAGCTCAGCCAGCAACTGCCTAACTTCCTCCCCAGGCAACCAGTTTTACCTAAATGTGAGGAGTGCCCTAATAAATAGGAGCATAGCTCCATAGGGGGGTGGCCTAGAGTACAAAATGTGTTGTATGTTTGTGTTACCTGGATTCGGTTGTCATTCTTTCCCTTCAAACGTAACATCACTCCCTCCCTAGAGGAGAATGATATTACTGCAACGACCAGGACCCTGGGGCACTGCACTCCCCCCCGTCAAATCCAGTACTCCCAGACTGGGAAAAGAAAACAACAATACATTAGCAAAAGACATACACATTTTTGAAATGCTATAAAACAAGTTAATGTAACTGATGCTTCCCTTTATGGGAGGTGAGAACACTTGAACGTTGCATAACAAAACATATTTACATTATGGGCCCATTTTAATAAAAGTAGAAAACAGTTACTAACTATGAAATACAATTACCCGTACAGGTATACTATCTATTAAGTATGAAACAATCATTTTCTTACTGTTATTCTTCTTCAAGTGCAAAACAATTATTTTCCCTATTCAGGTGCAGGACAGTCTATCAACCCCCACGGGCTCACTGCATTTCCCTTCATTTTATTCAAAAGTGCATCATTAAACATTTCTTTTCATCTAACTCAATCTCAATTTTATTATTATTCTCTATATCTTCAGCTACATACTATCAACCATGTAAACACCATTTCTATCTGTATTTAAATTTCTAACTTTATCTGCTATATTAACCCTGTAATATATTAACCTTCTGGCAAGTGCAACAATGAAACATTGAACCCTTTATGGGCTCAGATAACTCAATGAGGTAGTGCAAATGATCAATCACATCAAGATTCAAGTCAGTTTAGCAACATAAGGGACGTGATGCGAGGGACCCGTTACGAACCCCCAACGTTGGTCTTGAGCAGGCTACAAGGCGTATATCCTGACCCGGAATTCTGCCACACCAACAGGTTATTCTTCAGGTCTGAAAAACAAAGCAACTCTCACAGCAAGATTAGTAGCAGTTTCTGTTGGAAGCAGTCTCTGTAAAAGCCTCCATTGTAAAACCAGTAGGAAGCACCTTTAAGAAGGTGCAAACTATATACAAGTTAGTTCCGATCATGCACTGTCCATGATTCTGCAGTTCTTTAAGGCAACAGGCAACGAGTAACTTGAGCAAAACACATGATCCCTTTAACATGGGACCCCTTTAAGAAATAGCCCTGGTCGAGTTTAAGTATCTTGTGAACAACTACAGTCATTTTTGGAACTTGCAGCAATGGACAAACTTTTAACTATTTACAGTCATTTTCAGATTCTTCTTTTACTTTCTCTTATGCTGGGAGTGGGCCTACCAGTGACTCGTCAATCTGCAGCGTGGCACAGTCAGGGGCCGCGGTAAGATCAGTCACTGGAACAGAGTCAGCAGCAGTGGCACGAGCAGTTGCTGGAATGGGGTCGGCCACTGGGGCAGGGTCGTTCTTCATACCTGCTTCAGATGCGGTCCCTCCGGTGCCGGTCTGCTCCGTCTCCACTAGGGTCTGGAACGCTGGTTGCAGGGCCTTGTGCTGCGGCGTTATCATCTCTGTTTGCAGCATCTCGCTTTCCAGCAGAGCCTTGCTTTCTGGCTTCGGAGCGACGGAACTTCTTTCTTGCTCCGGACCAGACGAGGCTACCGACGGACATCTGGTGAGGCTCCCGATAAAGGTCTTCTTCCATCTGACAACAGTGCTCAGCTGCGTCCGCAGGAGTTGGTTGCTGAGCTCTTCCACCTCCGCTTTCAGGAACTGCAGGACCTCTGGTGACGGCCCACTGTGGCTTCCATCCCGGTAGCTGGGGGAGTCCTCTGTCCTCCATGTTCTTTCTTGCTGGGTCTTCATCTCTTTCTCACTCTCTCCTTTGGGGGCGGAGCTTCTTCTTTCTCTTTCTTCCTCCATTCAGGATCAGGAGGCGGATCTCTGTTGCTGATGGACATGTCCGCATGGTACAGCAGTACTTGGAGTTGGCGGCCATTATTTTTCGTGCTTCTCAGTTAGTTCACGCCCACGACGGCACGCCCTTCTTCTCCTGCGCTCCTCGTGGCGTTGTAATGGCGGCGGTTTTGGCGGGAATTTTGGTAGTCTTTTTGCAATACACAGTCCTTTAGCAAATCACAGTTCAAGCACAATTCTGGCACAGTCTCTAGGCGCACATGACCTGATTTTCAGGCTTAAGTAAATCCTGTTCGTGACGCCAAGAGATTGGAGCGCCCCCGTGGGGGCAGTGGGGTACTCGGTACTGGGTCCTTCGGTTCTCAGGGGGGATGTCACGGTGGCTGACCCGGTCCATGGAATAAGCTATGGCCTGGATATACCACGCCGTTTACCAACTCTTAGGGATTATTAACAGATATCAGCTAGAAGAGTGTATCCCAATTAGTTAAAACATAACTTTTACTGAAGAGTATTAAAATTAGAACAAACTATAACAGACAAATAAAGTGCTCACGCCGAAAACTGTGCTCAAGATAAAAAACTGGTTTGGTCTCACCAATTATGGACACGGGATCTCCGGAATGGTGAATCGGATAATCCCAGGGAGGGTCCACACAGTAGAGTAGTAAAGGGGACAGGAACCTATTACCCTGTCGTGCCCCGGTATCAGACTCCTGTCCTTACAAGGACAGGCCCAAGTATGCTCTACTCTGGACACCCCCCACCAAATGTATATGACGCCTCCCTACGCGTTTCTTCACCAATAATGGAGATTCATCAGGGGAGATATTTTGGCCATTCAGGCCTGGACATCAGTTTCAAAGTCCATAAGTAAAGTCCACTCAAGCATTCAAGAATATAGAGTATACGCAGTGGCTGTATAGCATCCTGAAGATAAATGATATGGCACTCCACCCTGGTAAGTGAGTCAGCACAGAGTGGTTAAAGCCATCCCTTTATAAATGTAACGTCTTTACAAAATCCCTCCTCCACCAGGCAAGTATATGGCAGCCAACGCCCACCCCCATCCGGTTCTGCCGCTTACCGGGTATTTCAGTGCTCCATTGCTGGAACGCACGCCGTCTGCCCATGTGTTTAATGGTCGCCGGTCTACTCCCAGTGCATATCGCGCAACCGGAAGTGCCGACGCCATATTGGGTGCCTCACTTCCGGTGCGCCGTTGCCGCTATGCGCTTCAGCATGAAACGCAAGCATTGTTGCATCCCCCTACTGGGGTACCCAGAAGGAGCCTGACTCTCAAAGGAAAGGTAATAGAGCCACAAATGGGGGTCCAAGGTCCAAAGAGGTTGCTGAGGGGTTGCCAAAGGCCATTGGTAAGGATTTAATTTGTTAGAGATGTCACGGTCCTAGGCACATAGATGTCCATTGTCCTATGTCGACTGAACAAATGGATTGCAGCATAGGGAGGCCCTGTTCATATTATGCCTGTCCGGTCTGCAGCCTGGAATATCAGCCCGGTGAGGGGCTGCAGGCATGTCCCATGACAATAAATGGAGCACTGGTGTCAGGATTTTTGGACTCTGGGAGTTTGGTGACCCTGGTAAGGGCCACACTCCCCCACTAGTTGATCCCCTGTAAGCTCGTGGGCATCCACTGTATTCACAAGGACAACAATGATTATCCTGTTGCCAGAGTAACTATAAAAATGAACTGTGGCAGTGAGACCCTCGATGTCAGAGTAGTTAAAGACCTGCTGCACCCAGTTATAATAGGGCGGACTTTAGCTCATTCTGGGACTCATGCTGAAAGAAGGGGTGCCAAGTTACTCAGAAATGAGCCAGTTCGACCATAAAGGGTCCACAGTGCATTCGGAGTGTGTGTCCTTGCTGGTGATGAGGAATAGATGGAGATCCATGAGGCTGACATTACTGAGTTGGGGGTTTCTGGGGGGAATTTTGGGACTGCTCAAATGAAAGACCTTCCATTAAAAAGGGCATTTGACAATGTTAGGGCTCATACTCACTTGCGCGAGACTCGAATGAGTCTCGCACGGCAATACCCGGCGCTGCTGCCGGCACTCAGATCGGAGTGTGCGGCCACATAGGAATACATGCAGTCGCACGCTCCGCTCCTCTGTGCCAGGTGCAGTGCCGGGTATTGCCGTATGAGGCTCATCCGAGTCTCGCGCAAGTGAGTATGAGCCCTTACTGTGATAAATGGGGTTGCTCAAGAGTCAAGGTTTACAGATTTTGCTGTAAATGAGGTTACTAAACTGAGGAGGGGGGGGGTAATAGGGTAATAGAGCTACTCTTAGTACAAGGCCCCTATAGGCATAGGGTGTTAGACCTGGCCCATTCTCATGTCTTGGGTGGGTATCTGGGTGTTGACAAAACCCAAGAGCGGGTCCTTCAGAGGTTCTACTGACCAGGATGTCACCTAAAGGTTGGTAACTACAGGTGCTTCTCACAAAATTAGAATATCATCAAAAAGTTAAATTATTTCAGTTCTTCAATACAAAAAGTGAAACTCATATATTATATAGAGTCATTACAAACAGAGTGATCTACAGTATTTCAAGTGTTTATTTCTGTTAATGTTGATGATTATGGCTTACAGCCAATGAAAACCAAAAAGTCATTATCTCAGTAAATTAGAATACTTTCTAGCTGATTTTGAAATCCGAAATGTTGGCCTACTGAAATGTATGTTCCGTAAATGCACTCAGTACTTGGCTGGGGCTCCTTTTGCATCAATTACTGCATCAATGCAGCGTGGCATGGAGGCGATCAGCCTGTGGCTCTGCTGAGGTGTTATGTCTGCATTGTTGGGTCTGGTGTCTCTCATCTTCCTCCTGACAATACCGTATAGATTCTCTATGGGGTTAAGGTTAGGCGAGTTTGCTGGCCAATCAAGCAATTAAACCAGGTATTAGTACTTTTGGCAGTGTGGACAGGTTCAAATTAACCTACCCTTAAAATTACAGACTGTTCATGTCTTTGTCAGTGGGTAAACTTACAAAATTAGCAAGGGATGAAATACTTATTTCCCACACTATATATAGTAGTATAATGCACCCCCATAGCAGTATAATGCACCCTCATAGTAGTATAATGCACCCCATAGTAGTATAATGCACCCCATAGCAGTATTATGCACCCCCATAGCAATATAATGCCCCCCTAGTGCAGTCTACAAAAAAAGTATCTCCTTGCCTGGCCGAGGTCCAGCGGTGTCCTCTGCTTGATTCATCTGAGGCACAGGCCGACAGTAACGTCATATGCTGGCGAGGTGTGTGCTATGATTGGCTGGCGGCTGTTAACTGTTGCAATAGATTTTAACTGAGGATGCACGTTCAGTGACTGAGCCAGCAGAATCCTGCCACTGGGGCCCAGTGAGCAGAGTTGAGGGGGCCTGCTCCGAGCCCTCTCTGCTTGCTGGGCGTCATACGCCTGTAAGGGCAGTAATGCCCTAATGGTGGCCCTAATCACGGTATTCAGAGGTGGTACCACTGAGAAACTCCTCCGCCAGGAGTGTAGCCCAAGAGCTAGCCCATATTTTATCGCGGATGGGTCTGCCAAAGTAGATGCTGACAGACCAAGGAACACCTTTTCTAGGTCAGCTGTTATGAGAAAATTGAGTCAGAAGCCATAATTACTTCATAGGAGTAGATAATAAGTCACAAAGGGCAGGATTTACCTGCAGTTTTCCCAAGACAACTATTTGCCTGACAATAATTGCATGAAATTCAGGAACACGTCTAATCGATTCAGGAACTATGGAAGTGTGCATGGACAGGTCATTGATTTCAATATGAATGACTTAAGGTACCGTCACACTAAAGGTACCTTCACACGAAGCGACGCTACAGCGATAGCGACAACGATGTCGATCGCTGCAGCGTCGCTGTTTGGTCGCTGGAGAGCTGTCACACAGACCGCTCTCCAGCGATCAACTATGCCGAGGTCCCCTGGTAACCAGGGTAAACATCGGGTAACTAAGCGCAGGGCCGCGCTTAGTGACCCGATGTTTACCCTGGTTACCAGCGTAAAATCTAAAAAAAACAAACAGCACATACTTACATTCACGTCCCCCTGCGTCCACTTCCTGACTGACTGAGCGCCGTACAGTGAGAGCAGAGCGGTGACGTCACCGCTGTGCTGCTTTCACTTTCACTTAGCGGCGCTGAGTCAGAGGAGGAAGCAGACTGCAGGGGACGCAATGTGAGTATGTGCTGTTTGTTTTTTTTACATTTTACGCTAGTAACCAGGGTAAACATCGGGTAACTAAGCGCGGCCCTGCGCTTAGTAACCCGATGTTTACCCTGGTTACCAGTGTAAAATATCGCTGGTATCGTTGCTTTTGCTTTCAAACACAACGATACACAGCGATCGGACGACCAAATAAAGTTCTGGACTTTATTCAGCGACCAGCGACATCACAGCAGGATCCTGATCGTTGCTGCGTGTCAAACGAAACGATATCGCTAGCGAGGACGCTGCAACGTCACGGATTGCTAGCGATATCGTTATAATGTCGTTTCGTGTGAAGGTACCTTAAGCAACGTCGCAGCGATATAGCCAGCGATCCGTGACGTTGCAGCGTCCTAGGTAGCGATATCGCTGTGTTTGACACGCAGCAGCGATCTGGATCCCGCTGTGATGTCGCTGGTCGCTGCTGGAAGGTCTGAACTTTATTTGGTCGCTAGGTCGCCGTGTATCGTTGTGTTTGACAGCAAAAGCAATGATACCAGCGATATTTTACACTGGTAACCAGGGTAAACATCGGGTTACTAAGCGCAGGGCCGCGCTTAGTAACCCAATGTTTACCCTGGTTACCAGCGTAAAATGTAAAAAAAACAAACAGTACATACTTACATGCGTCCCCCGGCGTCCGCTTCCCACACTGACTGAGCGCCGTAAAGTGAAAGTGAAAGCACACGTCACCGCTGTGCCCTGCTACTGCCGGCGCTCAGTCATTGCAGGAAGCGGACGCCGGGGGACGCATGTAAGTATGTACTGTTTGTTTTTTTTACATTTTACGCTGGTAACCAGGGTAAACATCGGGTTACAAAGCGCGGCCCTGCGCTTAGCAACCCGATGTTTACCCTGGTTACCCGGGGACCTCGGCATCGTTGGTCGCTGGAGAGCGGTCTGTGTGACAGCTCTCCAGCGACCAAACAGCGACGCTGCAGCGATCGGCATCGCTGTCGCTATCGCTGCAGCGTCGCTTAGTGTGACAGTACCCTTACAGGGAATCTGATAGTAAGATTTGTCCTAGGCAATCAGAGGTAGTGCAGAATAGGGCAGTCTGGAATCTTTCCAAGGGTACATACTGTACATTGCTATCACTTGCTCTGACATTTGTATTATATTCATATGAAACTTAGCATTGGTGGGTATATCAGTGCACTTGCAGTCCTGGGCTCCTCTTTGCTTTTCCCTGCTGATTTTGCCCCTGCTTCATGATTGACAATGGAGCGCAGAGGTGACTTTATGTGGCAAAGACTCTGTCTTCACTATCCCTCTATTAGTCTAGAAATGAGTAGAAGCGGAGCCAACTGCAAGTGCACTGATACACCCATTAGTGCACTTGCAAAGCTAATTTACTTATCAGTAAAAGACACGTTTCAGAGCCAGTCAGAAGCAGATAGCAATGACACATGTATCCTTGGAAAGGTTTTACATTGCCAAAGCCTACGTTTCCTTTGCTTGACTAGGGCAAATGTTATCTTATACTGTAGATGGTAGAATTTATATGACCGTTAAACGAGTGTAACAACTATATTGAAGTCGTTCGGCACCTGTTTATCAGCCTCTTTACTCAGGCTGACGAAGAATTATGGGGACTGAATGATAACTTGTAGATCAATGTCTCCCCCATACAATGTCATGTTAACGACCGCGCCGAACAATGTGCTGTGAAGAGCATTGGCTTTTATTCCGGCATAAGCAATCCAATCACCCAATCATTGAGCATCATTTTGGATGTTTGTTGGGTGATTGCTGACAGGGCCGGACTGGCCATAGGGCAGTTCTGGCAAATGCCAGAAGGGCCGGTGGCAGTAGTGGGCCGCTCGAATGTGCCGCTGTCGGCACACTCCCCACGCTGTCGCGGCACACTCCCGGCCCCGCATTCAACTATACCGGCGTCATGGACGCCGGTACAGTTGAATGCAATGATGGAGGAGAGAGCGTCTGCTGACGCCCCCTCTCCCATCATTCCCCGCTCTGCCTGCCGCTGACACTGCGGGTGCGCGATGACGTCATATCATCGCGCACCTGCTGTGTGACCGGGTGGGCAGACTGCGACTGCTGAGGCCGGAGCCAGGAGCAGCGCGGGACACGAGGAGAGAGGTGAGTAGTGTGTTTGTTTGTATTTTATCAATGAGTGATGACTGGATTGTGGAGCTATTGGGGGGGGGGGGGCTGCCTGCCTGCTTGCCTGCATTACTTTCTATGGGGGCTGCCTGCCTGCATTACTTTCTATGGGGGCTGCCTGCCTGCATTACTTTCTATGGGGGCTGCCTGCCTGCATTACTTTCTACGGGGGCTGCCTGCCTGCATTACTTTCTATGGGGGCTGCCTGCCTGCATTACTTTCTATGGGGGCTGCCTGCCTGCATTACATTCTATGGGGGCTGCCTGCCTGCATTACATTCTATGGGGGCTGCCTGCCTGCATTACTTTCTATGGGAGCTGCCTGCCTGCATTACTTTCTATGGGTGCTGCCTGCCTGCATTACTTTCTATGGGGGCTGCCTGCCTGCATTACTTTCTATGGGGGTGCCTGCCTGCATTACATTCTATGGGGGCTGCCTGCCTGCATTATATTCTATGGGGGCTGCCTGCCTGCATTACATTCTATGGGGGCTGCCTGCCTGCATTGCATTCTATGGGGGCTGCGTGCCTGCATTGCATTCTATGGGGGGGCTGCCTGCCTGCATTACATTCTATGGGGGCTGCCTGCCTGCATTACATTCTATGGGGGCTGCCTGCCTGCATTACATTCTATGGGGGGCTGCCTGCCTGCATTACATTCTATGGGGGGCTGCCTGCCTGCATTACATTCTATGGGGGCTGCCTGCCTGCATTACATTCTATGGGGGCTGCCTGCCTGCATTACATTCTATGGGGGCTGCCTGCCTGCAATGCATTCTATGGGGGCTGCGTGCCTGCATTGCATTCTATGGGGGGCTGCCTGCCTGCATTACATTCTATGGGGGCTGCCTGCCTGCATTACATTCTATGGGGGCTGCCTGCCTGCATTACTTTCTATGGGGGCTGCCTGCCTGCATTATTTTCTATGGGGGCTGCCTGCCTGCATTACTTTCTATGGGGGCTGCCTGCCTGCATTACATTCTATGGGGGCTGCCTGCCTGCATTACATTCTATGGGGGCTGCCTGCCTGCATTACATTCTATGGGGGATGCCTGCCTGCATTGCATTCTATGGGGGCTGCGTGCCTGCATTGCATTCTACGGGGGCTGCCTGCCTGCATTACTTTCTATGGGGGCTGCCTGCCTGCATTACTTTCTATGGGGGCTGCCTGCCTGCATTACATTCTATGGGGGCTGCCTGCCTGCATTACATTCTATGGGGGCTGCCTGCCTGCATTACTTTCTATGGGAGCTGCCTGCCTGCATTACTTTCTATGGGTGCTGCCTGCCTGCATTACTTTCTATGGGGGCTGCCTGCCTGCATTACTTTCTATGGGGGTGCCTGCCTGCATTACATTCTATGGGGGCTGCCTGCCTGCATTATATTCTATGGGGGCTGCCTGCCTGCATTACATTCTATGGGGGCTGCCTGCCTGCATTGCATTCTATGGGGGCTGCGTGCCTGCATTGCATTCTATGGGGGGGCTGCCTGCCTGCATTACATTCTATGGGGGCTGCCTGCCTGCATTACATTCTATGGGGGCTGCCTGCCTGCATTACATTCTATGGGGGGCTGCCTGCCTGCATTACATTCTATGGGGGGCTGCCTGCCTGCATTACATTCTATGGGGGCTGCCTGCCTGCATTACATTCTATGGGGGCTGCCTGCCTGCATTACATTCTATGGGGGCTGCCTGCCTGCATTGCATTCTATGGGGGCTGCGTGCCTGCATTGCATTCTATGGGGGGCTGCCTGCCTGCATTACATTCTATGGGGGCTGCCTGCCTGCATTACATTCTATGGGGGCTGCCTGCCTGCATTACTTTCTATGGGGGCTGCCTGCCTGCATTATTTTCTATGGGGGCTGCCTGCCTGCATTACTTTCTATGGGGGCTGCCTGCCTGCATTACATTCTATGGGGGCTGCCTGCCTGCATTACATTCTATGGGGGCTGCCTGCCTGCATTACATTCTATGGGGGATGCCTGCCTGCATTGCATTCTATGGGGGCTGCGTGCCTGCATTGCATTCTATGGGGGGCTGCCTGCCTGCATTACATTCTATGGGGGCTGCCTGCCTGCATTACATTCTATGGGGGCTGCCTGCCTGCATTACATTCTATGGGGGGCTGCCTGCCTGCATTACATTCTATGGGGGGCTGCCTGCCTGCATTACATTCTATGGGGGCTGCCTGCCTGCATTACATTCTATGGGGGCTGCCTGCCTGCATTACATTCTATGGGGGCTGCCTGCATTGCATTCTATGGGGGCTGCGTGCCTGCATTGCATTCTATGGGGGGCTGCCTGCCTGCATTACATTCTATGGGGGCTGCCTGCCTGCATTACATTCTATGGGGGCTGCCTGCCTGCATTACAATCTATGGGGGCTGCCTGCCTGCATTACATTCTATGGGGACTGCCTGCCTGCATTACATTCTATGGGGGTGCCTGCCTGCATTACATTCTATGGGGGCTGCCTGCCTGCATTACATTCTATGGGGGCTGCCTGCCTGCATTACATTCTATGGGGGCTGTGCTGCATTATATTGTATGGTGTCTGCCTGCATTACATTCTATGGGGGCTGGCTGCATTCCATTCCATGGGCCTGTGCTGCATTATATTCTATGGGGCTGGCTGCATTCCATTACATGAGCCTGTGCTGCATTATATTCTATGGGGCTGGCTGCATTCCATTCCATGGGCCTGTGCTGCATTATATTCTATGGGGCTGGCTGCATTCCATTCTATGGGCCTGTGCTGCATTATATTCTATGAGGGCTGTGCTGCATTCCATTCTATGGGCCTGTGCTGCATTATATTCTATGGGGCTGTGCTGCATTACATTCTATGGGGCTGTGCTGCATTACATTCTATGGGGCTGTGCTGCATTACATTCTATGGGGGCTGCATGCATTACATTCTATGGGGGCTGTGCTGCATTATATTGTATGGTGGCTGCCTGCATTACATTCTATGGGGGCTGGCTGCATTCCATTCCATGGGCCTGTGCTGCATTATATTCTATGGGGCTTGCTGCATTCCATTCCATGGGCCTGTGCTGCATTATATTCTATGGGGCTGGCTGCATTACATTGTATGGTGGCTGTGCTGCATTATATTGTATGGGGCTGTGCTGTATTATATTCTATGGGGCTGTGCTGCATTATATTCTATGGGGCTGTGCTGTATTACATTCTATGGGGCTGTGCTGCATTTAATTCTATGGGGCTGGCTGCATTACATTCTATGGGGGCTGTGCTGCATTACATTCTATGGGGCTGGCTGCATTACATTCTATGGGGGCTGTGCTGCATTACATTCTATGGGGACTGTGCTGCATTAAATTCTATGGGGCTGTTCTGTATTACATTCTATGGGGCTGGCTGCATTACATTCTATGGGGGCTGTGCTGTATTACATTCTATGCGGGCTGTGCTGTATTACATTCTATGGGGGCTGTGCTGTATTATAGTCTATGGGAGCTGTGCTGTATTATAGTCTATGGGGGCTGTGCTGTATTACATTCTATGGGGGCTGAGCTGTAATGCTGGATACAGCTGTAATTATATGTTATATAGTCGTGTTACACTCCCCTCACTTCTTGTAGCCTACAAGTGTACAAAGATATTATACAGTCACCATGCGACACGTGGGCCTGTGTGACTTCAAATGCCAGGGCTGAATTTTAGTCCCAGTCCGGCCCTGCCTGAGTCAATGCCAACAGTAGGAGCGCCGTATCATGGGTGACACGAGGTCCTAAAAAGACCTGCTTCCGAGTGCTCAGGAACAACGAGGCACTCTGCACCACATGATCGCCACTCTCCCACAGCGGCGTAGCCCACTCCAACGCCCTGTCCGACAGGAGAGACACAACAAATCCCACCTTAGCCCGCTCTGTGGGGAAACGTGCGGCCAGAAGCTCGAGATGTATCGAGCACTGACTCACGAAACCCCTACAAGACTTACTATAACCAGAAAATTTTTCTGGCAGTGGAAGGCGAGATAGAGTCGGAACAGGGGTGGCAGTGGACAAGGTTGCTGCAGCCACGCTAGCAGCCTGAACAGCAACTGCGGTTACATCCACAACTGAGGTTGTGCGCTCGAGAGCCGCCAACCTACCCTCCAGCTGCTGGATGTACAGCAAGGATTGCTGTTTGTCCGTCATTACTAGCCAGACCCTGGCGCTAGTGTAATGTTAGGGCTAGCGGAACGTACCAAATTATAAGAGAGATGGTATAAGGTGCATTCGCAGCCCGGGGTCCACTGTGCAGAGATGGAACCTGCTGCTGAGTAATGACGGACTATATGGCGGTACAATGTGGATACACACACGGGTTAACTTCACCCTGTGTGAAGGAAGCAAACCCTGTTGCGTCACAGGGCCGCGGTACCCTGTTGCGTCACAGGGCCGCGGTACCGCACCAAGCAAGGAGTCTCAGGACTCTATCCCAAGACACTGGATTAGAGTACTTACAGACCACTTGCGCTCGACACCGCAACTGGGGTGTCAAAGTAACAGAAAACTTAAAGCACAAGAGTGCGTGCTGTGCCGCTTTGGCGGACGCCACTAACCACCCAGACTTGGGAAAGGAAAGCGCTCTATAAGCGCACGGCGCCGCACTGGCGGCTACAGCAATAGACGCTGTATCATGTGTCTTTATGTTGACAGCTAGTAGGGAGCTAGACAGCAAGCATCCACCTTTCACGAGCAGTCATACACAAGGGAGGGGATATTAAAGAACGACTTGCACTCATCAACACACACACGTATACAAATGTACACTAGCGCATGGCCATGCGGTCATGCGAAGCTTATATAGCTGCAGCACGTACAGGACCTTCCAAAAAGGACCAATGGAAAGCTGCCACAGAAGTTCAGCACCTTCAGGACCTTCCTGGAGGACCAATTGGATCAGCTGCAGTATCTGAGCATGTGACCTTCGATCTCCAATGGGAGATCTTGCCCTGGGCATGCTCAGAAGGGGAAAAGCAGGACTTAGTCCCAAAAGCGTCTGCTCGCCGCTGCCCAGCATTGGCTTTAATGGCAGAAGCTGGAAAAGCAGCAATAACTCTATGCACAGAGTGAGACTAAGCAAGATGCCTGGACTGACATCTCTGCTGAGCAGACTCCACCGTGGCTGGAGAAGAATGGGAGACCGCAGCAGAAATGGTTCAAGATTCCCCCTGTACAGAGGCGGGAACTCAACACTTAACAGCAGTATACTCTGTAATGCAGGCTGCGGCATATTCTATGAGGGGGGCTGCAGCATACTCTATCAAGGACCATGGGGGAGTGCATTACACTGTATGAGAGCTGCATTATACTGTATCGAAGACTATCTGTTCCCATCATTCTTACTCAGCTGGTGTAAAGACACTCGGGAACAAGCATCGAATGACTTCAATTTTATCAATCACACTTGTTTAACTGCTTAAACTCAGCTCAGGTAAATACAACCGAAATGTTTCTGTGTGAAGGTGCAATATGTGAGTATTTGGGGCCCCATTTTAAACTTTTGCCCAGGGTCTTACTTTGTCTAAAACCGGCCCTGCATGTGAGCTGTTGCCATATAAGACCAAAAAAATAAATGACACATTTTCAGCTTGATTCCTGCAGTATGGATCATTTGAGGAGATATATAGCTATAGGGATATTACACTATAAAAAAAAAACTCTTGTCCCCAAACACAAATATATATTAGTTAAAAACACAGGTATTTGGCTACACAGGTGACATAACGACTACTGGGCATATCATCGCTGCAGCCAATCTCTGAGCTCAGCGGTAATGTATTATCTACATCAATAGAACCACTGTATGTGTGCAGTCCCCATGATGTCACCTTTGCAGCCAGTGCACAAAGACTGCAGCATAAGTGGAGAGTCGGTGCTGGACCTGGGGATGGTGAGCATACGCTGTGATTATTATATATATAAGAGACTCAGAGGACCTTTCACCAAATTTTTCATGTTGACATGTACACAGGCTGTAATAGTAGCTGCAGAGAGGAATACATTTTTTTTTTCCTTTTTAGATTTCTCCTCTCCATTTGCAGAGATATTAGCCATATTAACTGATAGCAAAAATCCCATTTTATAAAAATAGTAATGGTCTGCCACCTGGTGGTGCAAATAGAAATCACAAGATATTTTTGAAGTGTGAGATCTCTAAAGGCATAATTCACAGGTTTTATTTTAATAACACTACTATTAGTTAAATTATGTAAATACCCTTAAATTAATAGTGATTTTATGTGTCATTTATTTACCTGTAGATACAATAATATAATGTATACAGACAGTACACCATAAAAGAGCTCTGCGAGAGTACAGAAGAAAGCCATATGTTGTGATGATCTTGTATTTTGTGTTTCAACAATATCTTATTATGCAGAGGTAATCACCAAAGATTATGGCAAATGTTTCTAATGATATTTTTTACTCGTAGACCTGAGAAGAGGACAAGGGGGCAAAAAAGGTTTAAGCATAATAGCAGACGCGGATTCTTTACTGTAAGAGCAGTGAGACTATGGACCTCTCTGCCGTATGATGATGTAATGAGTGATTAATTACTTAAATTTAAGAGGGGACTGGATGCCTTTCTGGAAAAGTATAATGTTACAGGGTATATATATTAGATTTTTTGATAGGGCGTTGATCCAGGGAACTAGTCTGATTGCCGTAAGTGGAGTCGGGAAGGAAATTTTTTCCACAAAGTGGAGCTTAGTGTTTGCCACATGAGGTTTTTTGCCTTTCTCTGGATCAACAGCTTAGGATAGGGGTTGAACTTGATGGACTTAAAGTCTTCGTTCAACCTTAAATACTATGTTACTATTTTACCATGTTTGTCATAACTATTTGCTACACTATTATCATTAGCAGTAGTAGTAGTATTATATGACTAGTATTATATGACTAATATTATTTTACTTTATTAACATTATTATTATTATTATTTATTTATAAAGCACCATTGATTCCATGGTGCTGTACATGAGAAGGGGTTACACACAAGTTACAGATATCACTTACAGTAAACAAACTTACAATGACAGACTGATACAGAGGGGCGAGGACCCTGCCCTTGCGGGCTTACATTCTGCAGGATTATGGGGAAGGAGACAGTAGGTTGGGGGTTGCAGGAGCTCTGGTGTTGGTGAGGCGGTAGCTTCGGTTGTGATGAGGAGGCAGCGGGGTCAGTGCAGGCTGTAGGCTTTCCTGAAGAGATGAGTTTTCAGGTTCCGTCTGGAGGATCCGAATGTGGTGGATAACCGGACGTGTTGGGGCAGAGAGTTCCAGAGGATGGGGGATATTCGGGAGAAGTCTTGGAGGCGATTGGATGAGGAGCGAATAAGTGTGGAGGAGAGAAGGAGGTCTTGGGAGGACCGGAGATTACGTGAGGGAAGATGTCGGGAGATTAGTTCAGAGATATATGGAGGAGACAGGTTATGGATGGCTTTGTAGGTCAGTATTAGAAATTTGAACTGGATACACTGAGGGAATGGGAGCCAGTGAAGAGATTTGCAGAGGGGGGAAGCGGAGGAGTAGCGAGGAGAGAGATGGATTAGTCGGGCAGCAGAGCTAAGGATGGACTGGAGAGGTGCAAGGGTGTTAGCAGGGAGGCCGCAGAAAAGGATGTTGCAGTAGTCAAGGCGGGAGATGATGAGGGCATGCACAAGCATTTTAGTAGATTGAAGATTGAGGAAAGGACGGATTCCGGAGATATTTTTGAGCTGAAGGCGACAGGAGGTGGAAAGAGCTTGGATGTGCGTTTTGAAGGACAGGACAGAGTTGAAGGTTACTCCGAGGCAGCGGACTTCCGGTACGGGGGAAAGCATGATGTCATTGATTGCGATAGATAGGTCAGGTAAGGAAGATCTGTGGGATGGAGGAAAGATGATGACTTCAGATTTGTTCACATTGAGTTTGAGGAAGCGAGAGGAGAAGAAGGATGATGTAGCTGATAAGGACTCTGGGATTCTGGACAGCAGAGCGGTGACGTCTGGGCCAGAGAGGTAGATCTGAGTGTCATCAGCATAGAGGTGGTACTGGAATCCATGGGACTTTATGAGTTGTCCCAAGCCAAGTGTATAGATTGAGAAGAGTAGGGGTCCTAGAACAGAGCCTTGGGGGACTCCAACAGAGAGAGGGTGGGATGAGGAGGTAGTGTGGGAGTGGGAGACACTCCCACATAAACATAAGTCATACCAATAACACTCAAACATCGCTGTTCTATCCCAAGGAAAAGTCATCAATGTTAAAGACCCAGAAAATCACTTTTAATTTTCAATAAACTCCAATTTTCCGTATTCAGATTAATTAATTTACTTTACTCACTTATATAGCACCATTAATCTTACAGCGCTTTACAGACATTATCATCACTGTCCCCATTGGGGTTAACAACCCACACAAAGTAAGATACCCACACACAGTACACAGTTTAATGCTCAAAATTAGGGATGAGCGGACCCGAACTGTAAAGCTTTTCCGGTGAGGGTACTTCCTGCACCATCACAGCCATGCCAAGTATTAGCATGGCTAAAAAAGATGAAAGACGTGGGATTTTCCCTATTTTTTATAACAAACACATGTAATTTAAACAGCTGCTGGCTGCAACCCTCACCTGTCTGCTTTATCTTAGCTGGTTATCAGAAACAAAGGGGCCCACACACCTTTTTTTTTATTATTTAAATAAATAATAAAGAAACAATGGGAAGGTCTATGCATATTTGGCCCTCCCCATCCTAAAAATAGCAACCTGCAGCGGCCCCGAAAATTCTGGTGCTTTCCCCTCCTCTTCCCGCTTACCCTGGCAAGCGAGGTAATATGGAGTTGATGTCAGCTGTGTAATGTCCACTGACCTCAAGGCCAGAAGTTATCAATGGGGCGGCGTCTATCAAAGACCCCCATTACTAACCCGGTAAGTGAACAGTTAAACAAAGCACAGACACGCAGGATAAAATACTTTATTTGAAAAAAGACTCTCCCACACTCCCTCGTTTATGTATTTATTAATTAAAAATAAATCCAGGAAGTTCCCACGGTAATCCAATAGTTAAATGTCTCGCGAGTAACCTATTGAGCTACGCTCTCAGAACATGGGGTTACTCATGATCAGCGAGAGGTGTGTGCCGGAGTGTAAGAATTACCGTGCCTGCCACTGAACAGGAGTGAACTATGAAGTCTCATTAGAACTTTCTCACTCCATAGGATTTGATGAGTGTTGTGGGACATTTCACTATTGGATTACCGTTGGAACTTTCTGGATTTTTTTTTAAATTAATAAATGAGTAAACAAGGGAGTGTGGGGGGAGTTTTAATTCAAATAAAGTATGTTTTCTGTGTGTTTATTTATTTTTACTGCTTGATTAGTAATCAAGTATCTGACTGAAACCTCTCTATTAGTAACACCTGGGCTTGGTGTCAGCCAGCTGCTGACATCAACCTCGAAAACAATTACTCCCATTGCCACCGCACCAGGACAATCAGGAAGAACCAAGCTTAACAGCCAGAATTGGCGCATAAAATATGATGCTCCAGTTCTGGGGTGACTGCAGGCTGATATTTATAGGTTGGAAATGGCCCAAATAACCATGGGCATCCCAGCCTGCAGCTGTCTGCTTTTCCTTAGCTGGTTTTTAAAAATACGGGGGACTCCACACCATTTTATTTTTATTAATTTATTTATTACTAATAAATGAATGAATGAATGAATGAATGAAAAATACAAATAAATAAATGAAAAAAAACAATGTGGGGCCCCTTTATCTATATATATAATTGTCTAAGGGGTACTTCCATCTGTCTGTCTTTCTGTCTGTCTATAACGGAAATCCCGCGTCGCTGATTGGTCGCGGCTGCCAGGCCACGACCAATCAGCAGCGGGCACAGTCCGGCCGAGAATTAGTCCCTCCCTACTTCGGTCCAGTCAGTGCCCGGCGCCCGCTCCATACTCCTCTCCAGTCAGCGCTGACACAGGGTTAATGGCAGAGTTAACGGACCGCTTTATGCCGCAGGTAAGGCACTCCGTTAACGCTGCTATTAACCCTTTGTGACCAACTTTTTACTATTGATGCTGCCTATGCAGCATCAACAGTAAAAAGATCTAATGTTAAAAATAATAAAAAAAAAACAAAAAAAACCTGCTATTCTCACCTTCTGTCGTCCGCCGATGCGCGTGCGGCTGCCGCTAGCTTCTGTTCCCAGAGATGCATTGCGAAATTACCCAGAAGACTTAGCGGTCTCGCGAGACCGCTAAGTTATCTGGGTAATCTCGCAATGCATCGCTTGGAATGGAAGCTGGCGGCAGCAGCGAGCACATCGGGACAGCTTCGCTGGACCCCGGCGGGTGAGTATATAACTATTTTTTATTTTCGTTATTTTTTTAACAGGGATATGGTGCCCACACTGCTGTATACTATGTGGGCTGTGTTATATACTGCGTGGCTGCTATCTACTACGTGGCCAGTGTTATATACTGTGTGGGCTGTGCTATATATTACGTTGACTGTGTTATATACTACGTGGGCTGTGTTATATACTACGTGGGCTGTGCTATATATTACGTGGGCAGTGTTATATACTATGTGGGCTGTGTTATATACTGCATGGGCTGTGCTATATATTACGTGGCCTGTGTTATATACTGCGTGGCTAGTAAATATAGGTAAACTGACTGAACAGCAATCTAGTCTGAACTGGTTATTAACCAAAAAGTCTTACATAGCAAATAGATCAATGGCTGCACTCAATTGTACTAAAGCAAGGGAAATGTGAGATACATGGAATGTGAATAGCATAATGGCTTGTGAAATCTATGAAAAAACACATGAGATGCTTAGCACAAGATTTGGTCAAAAATTGTGAGCCCATCCACCAAATGTCAAGGTAATCTCAGATCGGATGGGTACCTGACCTGACTGCCTAGTGTGAACACTTACCTATGGCTAATAACATGGTAAAGCCTGCATTTATAGGAAGGTCAGATCCAACTGTGTTTGGATGTAATTAAAATCACAGCATGGTGAAGGGCGGGGTGTTCAAGTCAGAAAAAATAGTACATAGTAAATATAGGTAAACTGACTGAACAGCAATCTAGTCTGAACTGGTGCATAACCAAAAAAGTCTTACATAGCAAATAGATTAATGGCTGCACTCAATTGTACTAAAGCAAGGAAATGTGCGATACATGAAATGTGAATAGCATAATGGCTTGTGAAATCTATGAAAAAACACATGAGATGCTTAGCACAAGATTTGGCCAAAAATTGTGAGCCCATCCACCAAATGTCAAGGTAATCTCAAATCGGATGGGTACCTGACCTGACTGCCTAGTGGCTGCTATATACTACACTATGTGGGCAGTGTTATATACTACGTGGGCAGTGTTATATACTGCATGGGCTGTGTTATATACTGTGTGGGATGTGTTATATACTCCGTGGCCACTGTTATATACCTTTAGTATATAATAGTAGTATAGTGTTATATAACCCTTTAACACATACCACGATTCATGATGCACAGATACAGCACAGAAATATAGCACAGCCACGTAGCATATAACCGAGCCCACGTTGTATATAACACAGCTCACGTAGCATATAGCACAGCCACGTAGTATACTGCACAGCCCACGTAGCATATAACACAGCCCACATAGTACATAGCACAGTGTTATGGTTCTCAATGGCAAGAGAACATAGCCCAGCAAACATAAGTGCTAGCTCTTGGAAGGATGGAAACTTAAACTGACCATGAACTAAACCTGCCGCACAACTAACAGTAGCCGGGTAGCGTTGCCTACGTTTTTTATCCCTAGACGCCCAGCGCCGGCCGGAGGACTAACTAATCCTGGCAGAGGAAAATATAGTCCTGGCTCACCTCTAGAGAAGTTTCCCCGATAGGCAGACAGAGGCCCCCACATAAATTGGCGGTGATTTTAGATGAAATGACAAACGTAGTATGAAAATAGGTTTAGCAAAATTGAGGTCCGCTTACTAGATAGCAGGAAGACAGAAAGGGCACTTTCATGGTCAGCTGAAAACCCTATCAAAATACCATCCTGAAATTACTTTAAGACTCTAGTATTAACTCATAACATCAGAGTGGCAATTTCAGATCACAAGAGCTTTCCAGACACAGAAACGAAACTACAGCAGTGAACTGGAACAAAATGCAAAAACAAACGAGGACTAAAGTCCAACTTAGCTGGGAGTTGTCTAGCAGCAGGAACATGCACAGAAAGGCTTCTGATTACAATGTTGACCGGCATGGAAGTGACAGAGGAGCAAGGTTAAATAGCGACTCCCACATCCTGATGGAAACAGGTGAACAGAGGGGATGATGCACACCAGTTCAATTCCACCAGTGGCCACCGGGGGAGCCCAAAATCCAATTTCACAACAGTACCCCCCCCTCAAGGAGGGGGCACCGAACCCTCACCAGAACCACCAGGGCGATCAGGATGAGCCCTATGAAAGGCACGGACCAGATCGGAGGCATGAACATCAGAGGCAGTCACCCAAGAATTATCCTCCTGACCGTATCCCTTCCATTTGACCAGATACTGGAGTTTCCGTCTGGAAACACGGGAGTCCAAGATTTTTTCCACAACGTACTCCAACTCGCCCTCAACCAACACCGGAGCAGGAGGCTCAACGGAAGGCACAACCGGTACCTCATACCTGCGCAACAATGACCGATGAAAAACATTATGAATAGAAAAAGATGCAGGGAGGTCCAAACGGAAGGACACAGGGTTAAGAATCTCCAATATCTTGTACGGGCCGATGAACCGAGGCTTAAACTTAGGAGAAGAAACCCTCATAGGGACAAAACGAGAAGACAACCACACCAAGTCCCCAACACAAAGCCGAGGACCAACCCGACGCCGGCGGTTGGCAAAAAGCTGAGTCTTCTCCTGGGACAACTTCAAATTGTCCACTACCTGCCCCCAAATCTGATGCAACCTCTCCACCACAGCATCCACTCCAGGACAATCCGAAGATTCCACCTGACCAGAAGAAAATCGAGGATGAAACCCCGAATTACAGAAAAAAGGAGACACCAAGGTGGCAGAGCTGGCCCGATTATTGAGGGCAAACTCCGCTAAAGGCAAAAAAGCAACCCAATCATCCTGATCTGCAGACACAAAACACCTCAAATATGTCTCCAAGGTCTGATTCGTCCGCTCGGTCTGGCCATTAGTCTGAGGATGGAAAGCAGACGAGAAAGACAAATCTATGCCCATCCTAGCACAGAATGCTCGCCAAAATCTAGACACGAATTGGGTTCCTCTGTCAGAAACGATATTCTCCGGAATACCATGCAAACGGACCACATTTTGAAAAAACAGAGGAACCAACTCGGAAGAAGAAGGCAACTTAGGCAGGGGAACCAAATGGACCATCTTAGAGAAACGGTCACACACCACCCAGATGACAGACATCTTCTGAGAAACAGGAAGATCCGAAATAAAATCCATCGAGATGTGCGTCCAGGGCCTCTTCGGGATAGGCAAGGGCAACAACAATCCACTAGCCCGAGAACAACAAGGCTTGGCCCGAGCACAAACGTCACAAGACTGCACAAAGCCTCGCACATCTCGAGACAGGGAAGGCCACCAGAAGGACCTTGCCACCAAATCCCTGGTACCAAAGATTCCAGGATGACCTGTCAACACAGAAGAATGAACCTCAGAAATGACTTTACTGGTCCAATCATCAGGAACAAACAGTCTACCAGGTGGGCAACGATCAGGTCTATCCGCCTGAAACTCCTGCAAGGCCCGCCGCAGGTCTGGAGAAACGGCAGACAATATCACTCCATCCTTAAGGATACCTGTAGGTTCAGAGTTACCAGGGGAGTCAGGCTCAAAACTCCTAGAAAGGGCATCCGCCTTAACATTCTTAGAACCCGGCAGGTAGGACACCACAAAATTAAACCGAGAGAAAAACAACGACCAGCGCGCCTGTCTAGGATTCAGGCGTCTGGCGGACTCAAGATAAATTAGATTTTTGTGGTCAGTCAATACCACCACCTGATGTCTAGCCCCCTCAAGCCAATGACGCCACTCCTCAAAAGCCCACTTCATGGCCAAAAGCTCCCGATTCCCAACATCATAATTCCGCTCGGCGGGCGAAAATTTACGCGAGAAAAAGGCACAAGGTCTCATCACGGAACAATCGGAACTTCTCTGCGACAAAACTGCCCCAGCTCCGATTTCAGAAGCGTCGACCTCAACCTGAAAAGGAAGAGCAACATCAGGCTGACGCAACACAGGGGCGGAAGAAAAGCGGCGCTTAAGCTCCCGAAAGGCCTCCACAGCAGCAGGGGACCAATCAGCAACATCAGCACCCTTCTTAGTCAAATCAGTCAATGGTTTAACAACATCAGAAAAACCAGCAATAAATCGACGATAAAAGTTAGCAAAGCCCAAAAATTTCTGAAGACTCTTAAGAGAAGAGGGTTGCGTCCAATCACAAATAGCCTGAACCTTGACAGGATCCATCTCGATGGAAGAGGGGGAAAAAATATATCCCAAAAAGGAAATCTTTTGAACCCCAAAAACGCACTTAGAACCCTTCACACACAAGGAATTAGACCGCAAAACCTGAAAAACCCTCCTGACCTGCTGGACATGAGAGTCCCAGTCATCCGAAAAAATCAAAATATCATCCAGATACACAATCATAAATTTATCCAAATAATCACGGAAAATGTCATGCATAAAGGACTGAAAGACTGAAGGGGCATTTGAAAGACCAAAAGGCATCACCAAATACTCAAAGTGGCCCTCGGGCATATTAAATGCGGTCTTCCACTCATCCCCCTGCTTAATTCGCACCAAATTATACGCCCCACGGAGATCTATCTTAGAGAACCACTTGGCCCCCTTTATGCGAGCAAACAAATCAGTCAGCAGTGGCAACGGATATTGATATTTAACCGTGATTTTATTCAAAAGCCGATAATCAATACACGGTCTCAAAGAGCCATCTTTCTTAGCCACAAAGAAAAAACCGGCTCCTAAGGGAGATGACGAAGGACGAATATGTCCCTTTTCCAAGGACTCCTTTATATATTCTCGCATAGCAGCATGTTCAGGCACAGACAGATTAAATAAACGACCCTTAGGGTATTTACTACCCGGAATCAAATCTATGGCACAATCGCACTCCCGGTGCGGAGGTAATGAACCAAGCTTAGGTTCTTCAAAAACGTCACGATATTCAGTCAAGAATTCAGGAATCTCAGAGGGAATAGATGATGAAATGGAAACCACAGGTACGTCCCCATGCTTCCCCTTACATCCCCAGCTTAACACAGACATAGCTTTCCAGTCAAGGACTGGGTTATGAGATTGCAGCCATGGCAATCCAAGCACCAACACATCATGTAGGTTATACAGCACAAGAAAGCGAATAATCTCCTGATGATCCGGATTAATCCGCATAGTTACTTGTGTCCAGTATTGTGGTTTATTACTAGCCAATGGGGTGGAGTCAATCCCCTTCAGGGGTATAGGAGTTTCAAGAGGCTCCAAATCATACCCACAGCGTTTGGCAAAGGACCAATCCATAAGACTCAAAGCGGCGCCAGAGTCGACATAGGCATCCGCGGTAATAGATGATAAAGAACAAATCAGGGTCACAGATAGAATAAACTTAGACTGTAAAGTGCCAATTGAAACAGACTTATCAAGCTTCTTAGTACGCTTAGAGCATGCTGATATAACATGAGTTGAATCACCGCAATAGAAGCACAACCCATTTTTTCGTCTTAAATTCTGCCGTTCACTTCTGGACAGAATTCTATCACATTGCATATTCTCTGGCGTCTTCTCAGTAGACACCGCCAAATGGTGCACAGGTTTGCGCTCCCGCAGACGCCTATCGATCTGGATAGCCATTGTCATGGACTCATTCAGACCCGCAGGCACAGGGAACCCCACCATAACATCCTTAATGGCATCAGAGAGACCCTCTCTGAAATTCGCCGCCAGGGCGCACTCACTCCACTGAGTAAGCACAGCCCATTTACGGAATTTCTGGCAGTATATTTCAGCTTCGTCTTGCCCCTAAGATAGGGACATCAAGGCCTTTTCCGCCTGAAGCTCTAACTGAGGTTCCTCATAAAGCAACCCCAAGGCCAGAAAAAACGCATCCACATTGAGCAACGCAGGATCCCCTGGAGCCAATGCAAAAGCCCAATCCTGAGGGTCGCCCCGGAGCAAGGAAATCACAATCCTGACCTGCTGAGCAGGATCTCCAGCAGAGCGAGATTTCAGGGACAAAAACAACTTGCAATTATTTTTGAAATTTTGAAAGCAAGATCTATTCCCCGAGAAAAATTCAGGCAAAGGAATTCTAGGTTCAGATATAGGAACATGAACAACAAAATCTTGTAAATTTTGAACTTTCGTGGTGAGATTATTCAAACCTGCAGCTAAACTCTGAATATCCATTTTAAACAGGTGAACACAGAGCCATTCCAGGATTAGAAGGAGAGAGAGAGAGAGAAAGGCTGCAATATAGGCAGACCTGCAAGAGATTCAATTACAAGCACACTCAGAACTGAAGGGAAGGGGAAAAAAAAAAAATAAAATCTTCAGTAGACTTCTCTTTTCTCTCCTTTCTCTGTCAATTAATTTAACCCTTTTCCGGCCGGTCAAACTGTTATGGTTCTCAATGGCAAGAGAACATAGCCCAGCAAACATAAGTGCTAGCTCTTGGAAGGATGGAAACTTAAACTGACCATGAACTAAACCTGCCGCACAACTAACAGTAGCCGGGTAGCGTTGCCTACGTTTTTTATCCCTAGACGCCCAGCGCCGGCCGGAGGACTAACTAATCCTGGCAGAGGAAAATATAGTCCTGGCTCACCTCTAGAGAAGTTTCCCCGATAGGCAGACAGAGGCCCCCACATAAATTGGCGGTGATTTTAGATGAAATGACAAACGTAGTATGAAAATAGGTTTAGCAAAATTGAGGTCCGCTTACTAGATAGCAGGAAGACAGAAAGGGCACTTTCATGGTCAGCTGAAAACCCTATCAAAATACCATCCTGAAATTACTTTAAGACTCTAGTATTAACTCATAACATCAGAGTGGCAATTTCAGATCACAAGAGCTTTCCAGACACAGAAACGAAACTACAGCAGTGAACTGGAACAAAATGCAAAAACAAACGAGGACTAAAGTCCAACTTAGCTGGGAGTTGTCTAGCAGCAGGAACATGCACAGAAAGGCTTCTGATTACAATGTTGACCGGCATGGAAGTGACAGAGGAGCAAGGTTAAATAGCGACTCCCACATCCTGATGGAAACAGGTGAACAGAGGGGATGATGCACACCAGTTCAATTCCACCAGTGGCCACCGGGGGAGCCCAAAATCCAATTTCACAACAGCACAGCCACGTAGCATATAACAGCCCACGTAGCATATAGCACAGCCACGTAGCATATAGCTCAGCTTATATTTATTCTTTAACTCTGGGCCATGTTCACACATTACAGGAAATATCTGCTGCGGTTTGGGAGTGAATCCGCAGTATACTGATGAGTTCACCCTACTCAGGCTATGGTGAAGTCCGTGGCAGGTTTCACACCCTGCATTTTTCTGCAGTGTGTGAATGGGATGGTGAAACTCCCGCTACCTGTAAAATACTATAGATTGCTGCAGACGTGTGCGGAATCCACAGCAAGGTCTGGATGTGTGAACTTGTAAAATCTGCAGGGAATCCGCAGCACAGTCAGAACTGTCAACACGCACAAACTGCACCTGGTCCCTGACACACCCAGCTCTCTGCCAGTCACTGCAGCCGCATGATAGTGTGCGCGGAGGAGCACAGAACAATGCGGCCGCCGTACCTCAGCAGCGGAGCTGCACAGAGCAGCAGTGGCCGGAGCACATACTTACCATACTGGAGAAGACTACATCCGGGAGGTAGAGGACCTTTCATGATGTCACGAGCATGTGATCAGTCATGTGTTGCCAGTGATATCGCAGCTGAGCTAATGTTGCAGGAGGAGCAGAACCCGGCCAGTCACACACAGATCCAGCTCTTTTTGGTGATCCGGCTCTTTTTGGTGATCCTTCTCACTATGGCCCCGGCACTTGCCCGGGTGCTGACGCTGGCCTTGAGCCCTGTATAATGGAGTACTAACTGAACCTGCTTCTCCAACGCAAATTCAGTTACTACAGCGGCAGAATCTGCCGCCCCCTCACTTCAGTGACGGCAGTGACGCCTGAGGCAAAGCGCTCAACTTGCCACATGGTAGCGGCGCCCCTGGGAGCAACACAAGGGACCAGGATGGATATATGGGGGAGAAAGCAACAAAAGGGACCAGTATGAATATATGGGGGGGAAGAGGGCAACACAAGGGACCAGTATGGATATATGGGGAGGAGAGAGAGAACAACAACACAAAGGACCAGTAGGGATATATGAGGGGGGGTAGCGACACAAGGGACCAGTGTGAATATATGAGGGGAGAGAAAGAGCAACACAAGGGACCAGTATGGAAATATGGGGGGGGGGAGAGCAACACAGGGGACCAGAGTGGATATATGGTGGAGGAGAGAGCAACACAAGGGACCAGGATGGATATATGGGGGGGAATCAACACAAGTGACCAGGATGGCTATATGGGGGGAAAGCAGCACATGGGACCATGATTGGTATATGGGGGGGAGCAGCACATGAAGCCATGATTGATATATGAGGGACGCAGCACAAGTGACCAGAATGGATATATGGGGGGAGCAGCACCTGAAGCCATGATTGATATATGAGGGACGCAGCACAAGGGACCAGTATCGATATATGGGGGGGAGAGAGCAACACAAGGGACCAGTGTGAATACATGGGGGGAGGGGGGAAGAGAACAACACAAGGGACCAGTATGGATATATGGGGGAGAGAGAGCAATACAAGGGACCAGTATGGATATATGGGGGAGAGAGCAACTCAAGGGACCAGTATGAATATATGGGGGGAGCAACACAAGGGACCAGGATGGATATATGGGGGGGAAGAGAGCAACACAAAGGACCAGTATGGATATATGGGGGGAAGAGAGCAACACAAGGGACCAGTATGAATATATGGGAGGAGCAACAAAAGGGACCAGTATGGATTTATGGGGGGGAAGAGAGCAACACAAGGGACCAGTATGAATATATGGGGGAGCAACACAAGGGACCAGTATGGATATATGGGGAAGAGAGAGCAACACAAGGGACCAGTATGGATATATGGGGGAAGAGAGAGAACAACACAAAGGACAAGTATGGATATATGGGGGGAGAGAGAGAACAACACAAGGGACCAGTATGGATATATGGGGGAGAGAGAAACACAAGGGACCAGTATGAATATATGGGGGAGCAACACAAGGGGCCAGTATGGGTATATGGGGAAGAGAGAGCAACACAAGGGACCAGTATGGATATTTGGGGGGGAAGAGAGCAACACAAGGGACCAGTATGTATATACGAAGGGGGGAGAGAGAGAACAACATAAGGGACCAGTATGGATATATGAGGGGGGAGAGAGAGAACAACACAAGGGACCAGTATGGATATATGGGGGGGAGAGAGGGAACAACATAAGGGACCAGTATGAATATATGGGGGGGAGCAGAACAAGGGACCAGTATGGATATATGGGGGGGAGAGAAACACAAGGGACCAGTATGGATATATGAGGGGGAAGAGACAGAACAACACAAGGGACCACTATGGAGATATGGGGGGATAGAAAGCAACACAAGGGACCACTATGGATATATGGGGGGTGGGAGAGAGCAACACAAGGGACCAGTTTGGATATATGAGGGGTGAGAAAGAGCAACACAAGGGACCAGTATGGATATATGCGGGGGGGGGGGGGGGAGCGACACAAGCGACCAGTATGGATATATGGGGGAGGAGAGACAACAACACAACGGACCAGTATGGATATATGAGGGGGGAGAGAGAGCAACACAAGGTACCAGTATGGATATATGTGGGGGAGAGAGCAACACAAGGGACCAGTATGGATATATGGGGGGGGGGGAGCGACACGAGGGACCAGTATGTGGATATATGAGGGGGGAGGGGAGCGACACAAGGGACCAGTGTGAATATATGAAGGGAGAGAAAGAGCAAAACAAGGAACCAGTATGGAAATATGGGGGGGAGAGCAACACAGGGGACCAGAGTGGATATATGATGGAGGAGAGAGCAACACAAGGGACCAGGATGGATATATGGGGGGGAATCAACACAAGTGACCAGGATGGCTATATGGGGGGGGAAAGCAGCATATGGGCCCATGATTGGTATATGGGGGGGAAGCAGCACATGAAGCCATGATTGATATATGAGGGACGCAGCACAAGTGACCAGAATGGATATATGCGGGAGCAGCACATGGAGTCATGATTGATATTTGGGGGGAGCAGCACAAGGGACCAGGATGGATGTATGGGGGGAGCTGCACAAGGAGCCACGATTGATATGTGGGGGGAGCAGCACAAGGATGGATATATAGGGGGGCAATACAAGGGGTCGGGAAGAATATATGAGGGGAGCAGCACATGAGTCCATGATTGATATATGTAAGCCAGGACAAGGGACCAGTATGGATATATGGGGGGGAAAAGAGCAACACAAGGGGCCAGTATGGATATATGGGGGAGAGAGAGCAACACAAGGGACCAGTATGGATATATGGGGGGGAGAGAGAGAACAACACAAGGGACCAGTATGGATATATGGGGGGAAGAGAGCAACACAAGGGACCAGTATGTATATACGAAGGGGGGAGAGAGAGAACAACATAAGGGACCAGTATGGATATATGAGGGGGGAGAGAGAGAACAACACAAGGGACCAGTATGGATATATGGGGGGGGAGAGAGAGAACAACATAAGGGACCAGTATGAATACATGGGGGAGCAGATCAAGGGACCAGTATGGATATATGGGGGGGAGAGACAGAACAACACAAGGGACCACTATGGAGATACGGGGGGTGGGAGAGAGCAACACAAGGGACCAATATGGATATATGGGGGGTGGGAGAGAGCAACACAAGGGACCAGTTTGGATATATGAGGGGGGGGGGGAGCGACACACGCAACCAGTATGGATATATGGGGGAGGAGAGACAACAACACAACGGACCAGTATGGATATATGAGGGGGGAGAGAGAGCAACACAAGGTACCAGTATGGATATATGTGGGGGAGAGAGCAACACAAGGGACCAGTATGGATATATGTGGGGGGAGTGACACAAGGGACCAGTATGTGGATATATGAGGGGAGGGGAGCGACACAAGGGACCAGTGTGAATATATGAAGGGAGAGAAAGAGCAACACAAGGGACCAGTATGGAAATATGGGGGGGGAGAGCAAC
The DNA here is from genome assembly GCF_051348905.1 of Ranitomeya variabilis. NCBI lineage: Eukaryota > Metazoa > Chordata > Amphibia > Anura > Dendrobatidae > Ranitomeya > Ranitomeya variabilis. The sequence continues at coordinate 495,598,096 of NC_135233.1, read as the reverse complement.
ACAGGGGACCAGAGTGGATATATGATGGAGGAGAGAGCAACACAAGGGACCAGGATGGATATATGGGGGGGAATCAACACAAGTGACCAGGATGGCTATATGGGGGGGAAAGCAGCATATGGGCCCATGATTGGTATATGGGGGGGAAGCAGCACATGAAGCCATGATTGATATATGAGGGACGCAGCACAAGTGACCAGAATGGATATATAGGGGGAACAGCACATGAAGCCATGATTGATTTATAGGGGGGAGCAGCACATGGAGTCATGATTGATATTTGGGGGGAGCAGCACAAGGGACCAGGATGGATGTATGGGGGGAGCTGCACAAGGAGCCATGATTGATATATGGGGGGAGCAGCACAAGGATGGATATATGGGGGGGGGGCAATACAAGGGGTCGGGAATCGGGATGGATATATCAGGGGAGCAGCACATGAGTCCATGATGGATATATGTAAGCCAGGACAAGGGACCATGTTGGATATATGGGGGGGCGGATAGATAAATGGGGGAGCAGGACAAGGGACATATGGGGTCTTGTATGGATAGCTGGGGCCCAGGCTGCAGATATTGAGGCCAGGATAGACAAAGGACATGAGCCAGCCCCCAGCACGTGACATGTATGTACATCAGCCCAGCCAGCCCCCAGCCCCTGTAAATACATACATCAGCCCAGCCACAGCCAGCCCCAGCACCTGTATATACATCAGCCCAAACCCCATCACCTGTATATGGAGCGCCCCCACGTAAGGGCAATGGGGTACTCGGTACCGGGTCCTTCAGTTCAGGGGATGTCATGGTGGCCTGACCCGGTCCGTGGCCCTTGGAGGGGTGTCCAATAAAAGGGAAAGTTTGCATAATGTTCATGACGCCACCTGTGTGTTGTGATTTTGCTTTTTGCTCCCTCTAGTGGTCATTAGTGATTTGACTCTGGAGCGTCTGTCTTTTCCTATATCCTCACCTGGGCCGTTAGTTCAGGGGCGTTGCTATATAAGCTCCCTGGACCTTCAGTTCAATGCCTGGCATCGTTGAAATCAGAGCTAATCTGCTGTGCTCTTGTCCTCTGATCCTGGTTCCTGTTTTTCAAGCTAAGTCTGCTTCTTTGCTTTTTGCTTTTGTTTTGTTTGGTATTTTTGTCCAGCTTGTTCCTATCTGTATCCTGACCTTTGCTGGAAGCTCTAGGGGGCTGGTGTTCTCCCCCCGGACCGTTAGACAGTTCGGGGGTTCTTGAATCTCCAGCGTGGATTTTTATAGGGTTTTTGTTGACCAGATAAGTTATCTTGCTATATTCTGCTATTAGTAAGCTGGCCTCTCTTTGCTGAACCTGGTTCATTTCTGTGTTTGTCATTTCCTCTTACCTCACCGTTATTATTTGTGGGGGGCTTGTATCTTGCTTTGGGGTCCCTTTCTCTGGAGGCAAGAGAGGTCTTTGTTTTCTTCTCCTAGGGGTAGTTAGATTCTCCGGCTGGCGCGAGTCATCTAGCGATCACCGTAGGCATGATCCCCGGCTACTTCTAGTGTTGGCGTTAGGAGTAGCTATTTGGTCAACCCAGTTACCACAGCCCTATGAGCTGGATTTTTGTATCTTGCAGACTTACACGTTCCTCTGAGACCCTGTCCACTGGGGTCATAACTGTATGCCAGGCCAGTATTAAATGTTTAATGCATTGCAGAAGTGGGATTATAAGAAAGAAAATTTTGAGTTTTTTTTTTTCCCTCTCTCATTTTTTTTTTTTCTTTTCCCCTTTACCTCAGAGTGGCTTAAGCTTGCTGCAGACATGAATGTCCAGACCTTGATTACAAGTGTGGACCAGCTTGCCGCTCGTGTGCAGGGTATACAAGATTATGTTACCAGAAATCCTAGGTCTGAACCCAAGATTCCGATTCCTGAACTGTTTTCAGGAGACCGATTTAAGTTTAGGAATTTCAGGAATAATTGTAAATTATTTTTGTCCCTGAAACCTTGTTCGTCTGGAGACTCTGCTCAACAAGTAAAAATTGTTATTTCATTCTTACGGGGTGACCCTCAGGATTGGGCTTTTTCGTTGGCGCCAGGAGATCCGGCATTGGCTGATATTGATGCGTTTTTTCTGGCGTCGGTTTACTTTATGAGGAACCCAATCTTGAGATTCAGGCAGAGAAAGCCTTGCTGGCTATGTCTCAGGGCCAGGACGAGGCTGAGGTGTATTGCCAAAAATTTCGGAAATGGTCCGTGCTGACACATTGGAACGAGTGTGCACTGGCCGCTAATTTTAGAAATGGCCTTTCTGAGGCCATTAAGAATGCTATGGTGGGTTTTCCCATTCCCACAGGTCTGAATGATACCATGTCCCTGGCTATTCAAATTGACCGGCGGTTGCGGGAGCGCAAAACCGCAAATTCCCTCATGTTGTTGTCTGAACAGACACCTGATGTGATGCAATGTGATAGAAAAACCGCAAATTCCCTCATGGTGTTGTCTGAACGGACACCTGATTTGATGCAATGTGATAGAATCCTGACTAGAAATGAGAGGAAAATTCATAGACGCCGGAATGGCTTGTGCTACTACTGTGGTGATTCTACACATGTTATCTCAGCATGCTCTAAACGTATATCTAAGGTTGTTAGTCCTGTCACCGTTGGTAATTTGCATCCTAAGTTTATTCTGTCTGTAACTTTGATTTGCTCACTGTCATCTTATCCTGTCATGGCGTTTGTAGATTCAGGTGCTGCCCTGAGTCTTATGGATCTCTCATTTGCTAAGCGCTGTGGTTTTATTCTTGAACCATTAGAAAATCCTATCCCTCTTAGGGGTATTGATGCTACGCCATTGGCAGAAAATAAGCCGCAGTATTGGACACAGGTTACCATGTGCATGACTCCTGAACACCGCGAGGTGATACGTTTTCTCGTTCTACATAAAATGCATGATTTGGTTGTTTTGGGGCTGCCATGGTTACAGACCCATAATCCAGTCCTTGACTGGAAGGCTATGTCAGTGTCTAGTTGGGGCTGTCGTGGTATTCATGAGGATTCCCTGCCTGTGTCTATTGCTTCTTCTACGCCTTCGGAAGTTCCGGAGTACTTGTCTGATTATCAGGATGTCTTTAGCGAGTCCAGGTCCAGTGCATTGCCTCCTCATAGGGAATCTGACTGTGCAATAGATTTGATTCCAGGCAGTAAATTTCCTAAGGGAAGACTGTTTAATCTGTCGATACCTGAACATACCGCTATGCGTTCATATATCAAGGAGTCTCTGGAGAAAGGACACATCCGTCCGTCTTCTTCCCCTCTTGGTGCGGGATTCTTTTTTGTGGCTAAAAAGGACGGATCTTTGAGGCCTTGTATTGACTATCGGCTTTTAAATAAGATCACTGTCAAATTTCAGTATCCTTTGCCGCTGTTGTCTGACTTGTTTGCCCGGATTAAAGGTGCCAAGTGGTTTACCAAGATAGACCTTCGTGGTGCGTACAACCTTGTGCGCATTAAGCAAGGGGATGAATGGAAAACCGCATTCAATACGCCCGAAGGTCATTTTGAGTACTTGGTGATGCCTTTTGGGCTCTCTAATGCCCCTTCAGTTTTTCAGTCCTTTATGCATGACATTTTCCGGAACTATCTGGATAGATTTCTGATCGTTTATCTGGATGATATTCTGTTTTTTTCTGATAATTGGGACTCGCATGTGGAGCAGGTCAGGATGGTCTTTAAAATTTTGCGTGAAAATTATTTGTTTGTCAAGGGCTCAAAGTGTCTTTTTGGTGTACAGAAGGTTCCCTTTTTGGGGTTCATTTTTTCCCCTTCTGCTGTGGAGATGGACCCAGTCAAGGTCTGAGCTATTCTTGATTGGACTCAGCCCTCGTCAGTTAAGAGTCTTCAGAAGTTCTTGGGTTTCGCTAACTTCTACCGTCGTTTTATCGCTAACTTTTCTGGCATTGTGAAACCTTTGACGGATATGACCAAGAAGGGCTCCGATGTGGTTAATTGGGCTCCTGCTGCCGTGGAGGCTTTCCAGGAGTTGAAACGTCGGTTTACTTCGGCGCCTGTTTTGTGCCAGCCTGATGTCTCGCTTCCCTTTCAAGTTGAGGTGGATGCTTCAGAGATTGGAGCAGGGGCCGTTTTGTCGCAGAGAGGCCCTGGTTGCTCTGTTATGAGACCTTGCGCCTTTTTCTCTAGGAAGTTTTCGCCTGCGGAGCGAAATTATGATGTGGGCAATCGGGAGTTGTTGGCCATGAAATGGGCATTTGAGGAGTGGCGTCATTGGCTCGAGGGTGCTAAGCATCGTGTGGTGGTCTTGACTGATCACAAAAATCTGATGTATCTCGAGTCTGCTAAACGCCTGAATCCTAGACAGGCCCGCTGGTCATTGTTTTTCTCCCGTTTTGACTTTGTTGTCTCGTATTTACCAGGTTCAAAGAATGTGAAGGCCGATGCTCTTTCCAGGAGCTTTGTGCCTGATGCTCCTGGAGTCGCTGAACCTGTTGGTATTCTTAAGGATGGTATTATCTTGTCAGCTATTTCTCCTGATCTGCGACGTGTGTTGCAGAGATTTCAGGCTGATAGGCCTGATTCTTGTCCACCTGACAGACTGTTTGTGCCTGATAAGTGGACCAGCAGAGTCATTTCCGAGGTTCATTCCTCGGTGTTGGCAGGTCACCCAGGAATTTTTGGCACCAGAGATCTGGTGGCCAGATCCTTTTGGTGGCCTTCCTTGTCTAGGGATGTGCGGTCATTTGTACAGTCCTGTGGGACTTGTGCTCGAGCTAAGCCTTGCTGTTCTCGTGCCAGCGGGTTGCTCTTGCCCTTGCCTGTCCCTAAGAGACCTTGGACACATATCTCCATGGATTTCATTTCTGATCTTCCGGTGTCTCAGGGCATGTCTGTTATCTGGGTGATATGTGATCGCTTCTCCAAGATGGTCCATTTGGTTCCTTTGCCTAAACTGCCTTCCTCTTCCGATCTGGTTCCTGTGTTTTTCCAGAACGTGGTTCGTTTGCACGGCATCCCTGAGAATATTGTGTCAGACAGAGGATCCCAGTTAGTTTCCAGATTCTGGCGATCCTTTTGTAGTAGGATGGGCATTGACTTGTCGTTTTCGTCTGCTTTCCATCCTCAGACTAATGGACAGACGGAGCGAACTAATCAGACTTTGGAGGCTTATTTGAGGTGTTTTGTCTCTGCTGATCAGGACGATTGGGTGACCTTCTTGCCGTTAGCTGAGTTTGCCCTTAATAATCGGGCTAGTTCCGCCACCTTGGTTTCGCCGTTTTTCTGCAACTCTGGTTTCCACCCTCGTTTTTCTTCGGGTCATGTGGAACCTTCTGACTGCCCTGGGGTGGATTCTGTGGTGGATAGGTTGCAGCGAATCTGGAATCTTGTGGTGGACAACTTGAAGTTGTCACAGGAGAGGGCTCAGAGCTTTGCCAACCGCCGCCGCGGTGTGGGTCCCCGACTACATGTTGGGGATTTGGTGTGGCTTTCTTCCCGCTTTGTTCCTATGAAGGTTTCCTCTCCCAAATTTAAACCTCGTTTTATTGGTCCTTACAAGATATTGGAAATTCTTAATCCTGTATCCTTTCGCCTGGATCTACCTGTGTCGTTTGCTATCCACAACGTGTTTCATAGGTCCTTGTTGCGGTGGTACGTTGTGCCTGTGGTTCCTTCTGCTGAGCCTCCTGCTCCGGTGTTGGTTGAGGGCGAGTTGGAGTACGTGGTGGAGAAGATCTTGGATTCTCGTCTCTCCAGGCGGAGGCTTCAGTACCTGGTCAAGTGGAAGGGCTATGGTCAGGAATAGGGTTGAGCGAAACGGGTCGATCATTTTCAAAAGTCGCCGACTTTTGGCTAAGTCGGCGTCTCATGAAACCCGATCCGACCCCTGTGCTTGTCGGCCATGCAGTACGCGACTTTCGCGCCAAAGTCGCGTTTCAATGACGCGAAAAGCGCCATTTCTCAGCCAATGAAGGTGAACGCAGAGTGTGGGCAGCGTGATGACATAGATCCTGGTCCCCACCATCTTAGAGAAGGGCATTGCAGTGATTGGCTTGCTGTCTGCGGCGTCACAGGGGCTATAAAGGGGCGTTCCCGCCGACCGCCATCTTACTGCTGCTGATCTGAGCTTAGGGACAGGTTGCTGCCGCTTCGTCAGAAGCAGGGAGAGCGTTAGGCAGGGTCCACTAACCACCAAACCGCTTGTGCTGCAGCGATTTCCACTGTCCAACACCACCTTCGGTGTGCAGGGACTGTGGAAGCTATTTTTTTTTTTTTTTCCCCTCAGCGCTGTAGCTCATTGGGCTGCCCTAGAAGGCTCCGTGATAGCTGTATTGCTGTGTGTACGCCACTGTGGAAACCAACTGCTTTTTTCAAAGCACATATCCTCTTGTTCCTTCCTTTCTGCACAGCTATCTTTTTTGTTTGTCCACACTTTTTATTTAATTTGTGCATCAGTCCACTCCTATTGCTGCCTGCCATACCTGGCTTACATTACTGCAGGGAGATAGTAATTGTAGGACAGTCCCTGTTTTTTTTTTGTTTTTTTTGTGGGAGATTAAGATTGGCATTTCTGCTACAGTGCCATCCCTGTGTGTGCCATCTCTCACTGAGTGGGCCATAGAAAGCCTATTTATTTTTTCTGTGATTTGTGTTCTAAATTCTACCTCAACACAAAAACACTACATCAATCAGTGGGAGAAAAATATTGGCCTCAGTCAGGGCTTGTGTGCCACTGCTGTGTGTGCTATCTCTCATTCAGTGGGCTATAGCAAGCCTATTTTTTTTTTTTTTTTTTTTTAATATTATTTGGTTTCTAAAGTCTCCCTGAAAAAAAAAAAATACCTAAAAAAACAGTGGGAGAGTAATATTGCCCTTTCAGCTTGTGTGCCAGTCTTGACTCCTGGGTGTGCCACCTCTCTCCCTCTCATTCAGTGGGCCATAGAAAGCCTATTTATTTTTTTTTAAAAATATTATTGGGTTTCTAAAGTCTCCCTTAAAAAACAAAAAATACATAAAAAAACAGTGGGAGAGTAATATTGCCCTTTCAGCTTGTGTGCCAGTCTTGACTCCTGGGTGTGCCACCTCTCTCCCTCTCATTCAGTGGGCCATAGAAAGCCTATTTATTTTTTTTTTTAAATATTATTGGGTTTCTAAAGTCTCCCTTAAAAAACAAAAAATACATAAAAAAACAGTGGGAGAGTAATATTGCCCTTTCAGCTTGTGTGCCAGTCTTGACTCCTGGGTGTGCCACCTCTCTCTCATTCAGTGGGCCATAGAAAGCATTTTTTTTTTTTTTCCTTGATTTGTGTTCTAAAATCTACCTCAACACAAAAACACTACATCAATCAGTGGGAGAAAAATATTGGCCTCAGTCAGGGCTTGTGTGCCACTGCTGTGTGTGCTATCTCTCATTCAGTGGGCTATAGAAAGCCTATTTATTTATTTATTTTTTTTCTTATTATTTGGTTTCTAAAGTCTCCCTGAAAAAAAAAAAAAAAACATAAAAAAACAGTGGGAGAGTAATATTGCCCTTTCAGCTTGTGTGCCAGTCTTGACTCCTGGGTGTGCCACCTCTCTCCCTCTCATTCAGTGGGCCATAGAAAGCCTATTTATTTTTTTTTTTAAATATTATTGGGTTTCTAAAGTCTCCCTTAAAAAACAAAAAAAACATAAAAAAACAGTGGGAGAGTAATATTGCCCTTTCAGCTTGTGTGCCAGTCTTGACTCCTGGGTGTGCCACCTCTCTCTCATTCAGTGGGCCATAGAAAGCATTTTTTTTTTTTTCCTTGATTTGTGTTCTAAAATCTACCTCAACACAAAAACACTACATCAATCAGTGGGAGAAAAATATTGGCCTCAGTCAGGGCTTGTGTGCCACTGCTGTGTGTGCTATCTCTCATTCAGTGGGCTATAGAAAGCCTATTTATTTATTTATTTATTTTCTTATTATTTGGTTTCTAAAGTCTCCCTGAAAAAAAAAAAAAAAACATAAAAAAACAGTGGGAGAGTAATATTGCCCTTTCAGCTTGTGTGCCAGTCTTGACTCCTGGGTGTGCCACCTCTCTCCCTCTCATTCAGTGGGCCATAGAAAGCCTATTTATTTTTTTTTTTAAATATTATTGGGTTTCTAAAGTCTCCCTTAAAAAACAAAAAAAACATAAAAAAACAGTGGGAGAGTAATATTGCCCTTTCAGCTTGTGTGCCAGTCTTGACTCCTGGGTGTGCCACCTCTCTCTCTCATTCAGTGGGCTATAGAAAGCCTATTTTTTTTTTTTTTTTTTTTTATATTATTTGGTTTCTAAAGTCTCCCTGAAATAAAAAAAAAACTTAAAAAAACAGTGGGAGAGTAATATTGCCCTTTCAGCTTGTGCGCCAGTCTTGACTCCTGGGTGTGCCACCTCTCTCTCTCTAATTGTGGGCCATAGAAAGCCTTTTTTTTTTTTTTTTTTTTAATATTATTTGGTTTCTAAAGTCTCCCTGAGAAAAAAAAAAAAATAAATTAGGTGGGAGATTAATATTGACATTAGTGCTTGAGTGACAGTCCTGCGTGTGTGTCATCTCTGTGATTTTGTGCCACAGAAAACAGAGTGTGTAACATTGTGCCTGATTTTCCTTGTGGTCTCACCAACCTGTTAAGGGATATTGAAATCATACTGAAGTTATAGCTCACCGTGTAAGTTGTTTGACAGCAACAAATAAAGTTACTTTGGTTAAGATTTTAAAACAATGAGGAAGTCTGGTGCAAGAGGTCGTCGTGGGCGTTCATTGTCAGCTGGTAATGATGGTAGTGGTAGTGGAGCATCAGGTGGTCATGGGGATAAAAATATTCCACCTAAGTCTGGAGCTGTGGAGCCAGTTTCGTCGTCAGGCTACACAAGGCCTCGAACGCTCTCTTTTCTGGGAGTAGGAAAACCGCTTTTAAAGGCGGAGCAGCAACAGCAAGTTTTGGCTTACATTGCAGACTCAGCCTCTAGCTCTTTTGCCTCCTCTTCCGAAACTGGTAAATGTAAAAGCAGCGCGTCGCTTGTGGATGTTCACGGTCAGGGACAAGTCGCTTCCTTGTCCTCCTCAGCAAAAACTACAACAAGAGAGAAGGATGCAGCAGGCGACACAACGGGTCACTCCATGGAGCTCTTTACACATACCGTCCCTGGCTTAGAAAGTGAAACATTTAACAGGCCATGCCCATTACAAGTATATTCTGACATGGAGTGCACTGATGCACAGCCACAGCCAGAGTACTATGCTGCTCCTTTGACTCAGACCACCACATTGCCCTCTCAGGGTACAGATCCACAATCAGACCCTGATGAGACTATGTTGCCCCGCCACGAACGCTATACCACCGACCGACACAGTGACACAGACGAAGTTGCACACGAGCTCGAAGAGGAGGTAATAGATGACCCAGTTATTGACCCCGATTGGCAGCCATTGGGGGAACAGGGTGCAGGCGGCAGTAGTTCAGAAGCGGAGGTGGAGGAGGGGCCGCAGCAGGCATCAACATCGCAACAGGTTCCATCTGCCGGGCCCGTATCTGGCCCAAAACGCGTGTCAAAGCCAAAACCTGTTGGAGCACAGCGTTGCCATCCGGTTAAAGCTCAGTCTGCAATCCCTGAAAAGGGATCCGAGTCTAGGAAGAGTGCAGTCTGACATTTTTTTAAACAACATCCAACTGATCAGCGCAAAGTCATCTGTCAAAAATGTTCAACTAGCTTAAGCAGAGGTCAGAATCTGAAAAGTCTAAATACTAGTTGCATGCATAGACACTTAACCACCATGCATTTTCAAGCCTGGACTAACTACCAAACGTCCCTCAAGGTTGTAGCACCCTCGGCCAATGAAGCTAGTCAGCAACGCAACATCCCTTCTGTCACTGTAAGGCCACCATTTTCCGCACCACCGGCAGTATCTGTGCAGGTTTCTTTGCCAGCCAAAAGCAGTCAGGGTCAGGGAATCACCAGTTTTGTAGGAGGAAATATTGCATCTAGGGCACCGGCGGAAACAATACCGTCTCCAACCGTCTCTCAGTCTGCCATGTACACCGGCACACCCGAAAGTTCCACGATCTCCAGCTCTCCAGTCCAGCTCACCCTACATGAGACTCTGGTTAGAAAAAGGAAGTACTTATCCTCGCATCCGCGTACACAGTGTTTTAACGCCCACATAGCTAGACTAATCTCGTTAGAGATGATGCCCTACCGGTTAGTTGAAAGCGAAGCTTTCAAAGCCCTGATGGAGTACGCTGAACCACGATACGAGCTACCCAGTCGACACTTTTTTTCCAGAAAAGCCATCCCAGCCCTGCACCAGCATGTTAAACAGCGCATCGTCCATGCACTCAGGCAATCTGTGAGTACAAAGGTGCACCTGACTACAGATGCATGGACCAGTAGGCATGGCCAGGGACGTTATGTGTCCATCACGGCACACTGGGTGAATGTGGTGGATGCAGGGTCCACAGGCGACATCAATTTAGGGACAGTTGTGCCTAGCCCACGGTCTAGGAAACAGTTGGCTGTAGGCGTTCGCACCCCCTCCTCCTCCTCCTCCTCGTCCTCCTGCAGAAGCTACAGCTCTTCCACAGAATGCAGTCTGCCAACCACTCCATCGGCAGATGACACTGTTGCACACCAGTTGTCCCATTATGGGCCAGCTACTGCCAAGCGTCAGCAGGCTGTATTGGCTATGAAGTGCTTGGGCGACAACAGACACACCGCGGAAGTTCTGTCCGAGTTCTTGCAACAAGAAACACTGTCGTGGCTGGGCACAGTAGATCTTGAGGCAGGCAAGGTAGTGAGTGATAACGGAAGGAATTTCATGGCTGCCATCTCCCTTTCCCAACTGAAACACATTCCTTGCCTGGCTCACACCTTAAACCTGGTGGTGCAGTGCTTATTGAAAACTTATCCTGGGTTCTCCGACCTGCTCCTCAAAGTGCGTGCACTTTGCTCACATATCCGACGTTCGCCTGTACACGCCAGCCGTATGCAGACCTATCAGCGGTCTTTGAACCTTCCCCAGCATCGCCTAATCATAGACGTTGCAACAAGGTGGAACTCAACACTGCACATGCTTCAGAGACTGTGCGAACAGAGGCGTGCTGTTATTTATTTGTGGGAGGATACACGGGCAGGCAGTAGGATGGCAGACATGGAGTTGTCAGGTGTGCAGTGGTCTAAGATACAAGACATGTGTCAAGTCCTTCAGTGTTTTGAGGAATGCACACGGCTGGTTAGTGCAGACAACGCCGTAATAAGCATGAGCATCCCCCTAATGCGTCTGCTGATGCAAAGTTTGACGCACATAAAGGAGCAGGCGTCTGCACCAGAGGAAGAGGAAAGCCTTGATGACAGTCAGCCATTGTCTGGTCAGGGCAGTGTACAGGACGAGGTAGCGGGCGAAGAGGAGGTGGAGGACGAGGAGGATGATGGGGATGAGTATATTTTTAATCCCGAACCTTTCCCGGGGGCACAGGAAATTGGTTGCGTGTCACGGCCGGGTTCTGGTTTTTTGAGGGACACAAGTGACGTAGATTTGCCTGCAACTGCCCCTCAACCAATCACAACCGGAGATTTGACAACTGGAACTTTGGCCCACATGGCGGATTATGCCTTACGTATAGTGTTGAGCGATACCGTCCGATACTTGAAAGTATCGGTATCGGAAAGTATCGGCCGATACCGGCAAAATATCGGATCCAATCCGATACCGATACCCGATACCAATACAAGTCAATGGGACTCATGTATCGGACGGTATTCCTGATGGTTCCCAGGGTCTGAAGGAGAGGAAACTCTCCTTCAGGCCCTGGGAATCATATAAATGTGTAAAAGAAAGAATTTAAATAAAAAATATCGCTATACTCACCTCTCCGACGCAGCCGGGACTTCAGCGAGGGAACCGGCAGCGTTGTTTGTTTAAAATTCGCGCTATTACTTGGTTACGTGAATTCCCGGCTTGTGATTGGTCAGGTCGGCCATGTTGCCGGGACGCGGACCAATCACAGCAAGCCGTGACGAAATTACGTCACGGCTTGCTGTGATTGGTCCGCGTCCCGGCAATATGGCCGCCCTGACCAATCACAAGCCGTGACGTCACGGGAGGCTGGACACGCGCTCATTTTAAAATGGGCGCGTGTCCAGCCTCCCGTGACGTCACGGCTTGTGATTGGTTGCGCCGCGGTCAACCAATCACAAGCCGGGAGGCTGGACGCGCTCATTTTAAAATGGGCGCGTGTCCAGCCTCCCGTGACGTCACGGCTTGTGATTGGTCAGGGCGGCCATATTGCCGGGACGCGGACCAATCACAGCAAGCCGTGACGTAATTTCGTCACGGCTTGCTGTGATTGGTCCGCGTCCCGGCAACGTGGCCGACCTGACCAATCACAAGCCGGTAATTCACGTAACCAAGTAATAGCGCGAATTTTAAACAAACAACGCTGCCGGTTCCCTCGCTGAAGTCCCGGCTGCGTCGGAGAGGTGAGTATAGCGATATTTTTTATTTTAATTCTCTCTTTTACACATTTTAACATTAATGTTGTTGCGATACCTGATACCCGATACCACAAGAGTATCGGAATCCCGGTATCGGAATTCCGATACAGCAAGTATCGGCCGATACCCGATACTTGCAGCATCGGAATGCTCAACACTACTTACGTATCCTAAAAAGGGACACACGCATTACGAAAATGATGAACGATGACGATTACTGGTTGGCCTGCCTCCTTGATCCACGCTATAAAGGCAAATTGCAAAATATTATGCCACATGAGAACTTGGAACTAATATTAGCAACCAAACAATCAACTCTTGTTGACCGTTTGCTTCAGGCATTCCCAGCACACAGCGCACGTGATCGTTCTCACACGAGCTCCAGGGGGCAGCAGACTAGGAGTGTTAGGGGTGCACACATCAGAAGTGGCGTTGGACAGAGGGGTTTTCTGACCAGGTTGTGGAGTGATTTTGCTATGACCGCAGACAGGACAGGTACTGCTGCATCAATTGAAAGTGACAGGAGACAACATTTGTCCAGTATGGTTACTAACTATTTTTCATCCCTTATCGATGTTCTCCCTCAACCGTCATTCCCATTTGATTACTGGGCCTCCAAATTAGACACCTGGCCAGAATTGGCAGAATATGCATTGCAGGAGCTTGCTTGCCCGGCAGCAAGTGTCCTATCAGAAAGAGTATTCAGTGCTGCAGGTTCAATATTAACCGAAAAAAGGACTCGTCTGGCTACCCAAAATGTTGACGATCTAACATTCATTAAAATGAACCACAACTGGATTTCGAAATCTTTTGCCCCACCTTGCCCGGCCGACACCTAGCTTTCCTATGAAAGGCTCTTGCCTGTGAATTACTTTTCTAATGTCTAATTTGCTGCAGCTGATTGTACAGCATACGACATGTTTACACCTCCCTAAATGGCCAAACTCCCCACACGGGGCCGTGGTATCGCGACTTGGCGCAAGCACCCGTGAGACTGCTGTTTGTCTGAAGAGGTGGGTGTGCTCGCTTTTGGTTGACGGCATTGCTACTGGGTCCCTCATAGTACAATGTAGTGTCTCTGGCGGTGGTGGTGCACACCCAACGTCAGACACACCGTTGTAACATGAGGGGCCCTGGGGCGGTCCCGCCGGCCTCTAGAGAGTTCCCCCCTACCCCAGCTCAAAATGTGCTCTACCACATGCAAAATTATGTCGCACAGCTCCACCAATCTTTAGTCTATTCGCTGACATCATTCAATGTCTGGCACTGACAATACAAATTTGTAGACATCTACGATGCAACTTAAAGTAGTCTGTGTCTGTGTCCTATATTGGCACCATTAAATAGTTACTGCCAAATTACTATGTCAGAAACTCAGCAGATGAGCCCACCCCTGTACCTAAGTATGCCACCTTTTTTTTTGTTTTGGTTGTTTTGCGAGACATTAACATCTATTTATATTTTGGGAGTACTGGGACAGACACTCCTTGCACTACTCCTCCACTCACCACCAAGCTGCCCGTGTATCCATGTAACCGCTGTAAAACTGCCATGAGCCTATTGTTTGTTATTTTAGGCCTTTGAAGCCTGTCTGCGGTCCCTCCTTCCACTAGTCCTCCACTGACCAGACCACTGCTGCCCGTGTACCCCTGGAACCAATTATAAAGTGCCTACAGCCAGCCCATTTTTTTATGTTAGGCCTTTGAAGCCTGTCTGCGGTCCCTCCTTCCACTAGTCCTCCACTGGCCAGACCACTGCTGCCCGTGTACCCCTGGAACCAATTATAAAGTGCCTACAGCCAGCCCATTTTTTTATGTTAGGCCTTTGAAGCCTGTCTGCGGTCCCTCCTTCCACTAGTCCTCCACTGACCAGACCACTGCTGCCCGTGTACCCCTGGAACCAATTATAAAGTGCCTACAGCCAGCCCATTTTCTTATGTTAGGCCTTTGAAGCCTGTCTGCGGTCCCTACTTTAAATACTCCTCCACTGACCACCAAGCTGCCTGCCCGTGTATCCATGTAACCGCTGTAAAACTGCCATGAGCCTATTGTTTGTTATTTTAGGCCTTTGAAGCCTGTCTGCGGTCCCTCCTTCCACTAGTCCTCCACTGACCAGACCACTGCTGCCCGTGTACCCCTGGAACCAATCATAAAGTGCCTACAGCCAGCCCATTTTTTTATGTTAGGCCTTTGAAGCCTGTCTGCGGTCCCTCCTTCCACTAGTCCTCCACTGGCCAGACCACTGCTGCCCGTGTACCCCTGGAACCAATTATAAAGTTCCTACAGCCAGCCCATTTTCTTATGTTAGGCCTTTGAAGCCTGTCTGCGGTCCCTACTTTAAATACTCCTCCACTGACCACCAAGCTGCCTGCCCGTGTATCCATGTAACCGCTGTAAAACTGCCATGAGCCTATTGTTTGTTATGTTAGGCCTTTGAAGCCTGTCTGCGGTCCCTACTTTAAATACTCCTCCACTGACCACCAAGCTGCCTGCCCGTGTATCCATGTAACCGCTGTAAAACTGCCATGAGCCTATTGTTTGTTATTTTAGGCCTTTGAAGCCTGTCTGCGGTCCCTCCTTCCACTAGTCCTCCACTGACCAGACCACTGCTGCCCGTGTACCCCTGGAACCAATTATAAAGTGCCTACAGCCAGCCCATTTTTTTATGTTAGGCCTTTGAAGCCTGTCTGCGGTCCCTCCTTCCACTAGTCCTCCACTGGCCAGACCACTGCTGCCCGTGTACCCCTGGAACCAATTATAAAGTGCCTACAGCCAGCCCATTTTCTTATGTTAGGCCTTTGAAGCCTGTCTGCGGTCCCTACTTTAAATACTCCTCCACTGACCACCAAGCTGCCTGCCCGTGTATCCATGTAACCGCTGTAAAACTGCCATGAGCCTATTGTTTGTTATTTTAGGCCTTTGAAGCCTGTCTGCGGTCCCTCCTTCCACTAGTCCTCCACTGACCAGACCACTGCTGCCCGTGTACCCCTGGAACCAATTATAAAGTGCCTACAGCCAGCCCATTTTTTTATGTTAGGCCTTTGAAGCCTGTCTGCGGTCCCTCCTTCCACTAGTCCTCCACTGACCAGACCACTGCTGCCCGTGTACCCCTGGAACCAATTATAAAGTGCCTACAGCCAGCCCATTTTCTTATGTTAGGCCTTTGAAGCCTGTCTGCGGTCCCTACTTTAAATACTCCTCCACTGACCACCAAGCTGCCTGCCCGTGTATCCATGTAACCGCTGTAAAACTGCCATGAGCCTATTGTTTGTTATTTTAGGCCTTTGAAGCCTGTCTGCGGTCCCTCCTTCCACTAGTCCTCCACTGACCAGACCACTGCTGCCCGTGTACCCCTGGAACCAATTATAAAGTGCCTACAGCCAGCCCATTTTTTTATGTTAGGCCTTTGAAGCCTGTCTGCGGTCCCTCCTTCCACTAGTCCTCCACTGACCAGACCACTGCTGCCCGTGTACCCCTGGAACCAATTATAAAGTGCCTACAGCCAGCCCATTTTCTTATGTTAGGCCTTTGAAGCCTGTCTGCGGTCCCTACTTTAAATACTCCTCCACTGACCACCAAGCTGCCTGCCCGTGTATCCATGTAACCGCTGTAAAACTGCCATGAGCCTATTGTTTGTTATTTTAGGCCTTTGAAGCCTGTCTGCGGTCCCTCCTTCCACTAGTCCTCCACTGACCAGACCACTGCTGCCCGTGTACCCCTGGAACCAATTATAAAGTGCCTACAGCCAGCCCATTTTTTTATGTTAGGCCTTTGAAGCCTGTCTGCGGTCCCTACTTTAAATACTCCTCCACTGACCACCAAGCTGCCTGCCCGTGTATCCATGTAACCGCTGTAAAACTGCCATGAGCCTATTGTTTGTTATGTTAGGCCTTTGATAGCCTGTCTGCGGTCCCTACTTTAAATACTCCTCCACTCACCACCAAGCTGCCTGCCCGTCTATCCATGTAACCGCTGTAAAACTGCAATGAGCCTATTGTTTGTTATTTTAGGCCTTTGATAGCCTGTCTGCGGCCCCTACTTGCAATACTCCTCCACTGACCACAATGCTGCCTTGAGTGCCTGCCTGTGTATCCATGTAACCGATGTAAAACTGCCATGACTGCCTACTGTTTGTTATTTTAGGCCTTTGATAGCCTGTCTGCAGCCCCTACTTGCAATACTCCTCCACTGACCACACCAATGCTGCCCGTGTACCCCTGGAACCTATTTAAAAGTTCATAGAGCCTAGTTATATATTTTATTTACTATTAATAAGGCCATGATGGACTACGCTGTACCACGCTACAAGCTAACCAGTCGACACTTCTTTTGCGAGAAAAGCCATCCCAACCCTCCACCAGCATGTAGAAGACCGCATTGTCCATGCACTCTGGCAATCTGTGAGTACAAAGGTGCACCTGACAACAGACGCATGGACCTGTAGGCATGGCCACGGAAGATTACGTGTCCATTACGGCGCAATGGGTTAATGTGGTGGATGCATGGTCCACAGGGGACAGCCTACTAAGTCTGTCTGCAGTCCCTAATTCAAATTGTCCTCCACTGTCTAAATCGGAGCTTCCACCTTCTGGCTTTCGGCCTATAGTATCAGAAATTAAACTGCATTTGGCCTTCAACTTTGGTTAGGGCCTACTAACGGCTTCTGCCCCTGCCTGGTGTTGTCCTCAACTAAATAAAGCTGAGCTTCAACCTTCCGGCTCTCATTAAGTGGTTTTAAAAAAAAAAAATGGTGGTTAGGGCCTACTAACGGCTTCTGCCCCTCCCTGGTGTTGCCCTCAACTAAATAAAGCTGAGCTTCAACCTTCTGCTCCAAATTACCATTTTAAAAAATGCAATAGGCTTTTCCGGCCTACTAAAGGTGTCTGTCTGTGTGCCCCTGCCTGGTGTTGTCCTCAACTAAATAAAGCTGAGCTTCAACCTTCTGCTCCAAATTACCATTTTAAAAAATGCAATAGGCTTTTCCGGCCTACTAAAGGTGTCTGTCTGTGTGCCCCTGCCTGGTGTTGTCCTCAACTAAATAAAGCTGAGCTTCAACCTTCTGCTCCAAATTACCATTTTAAAAAATGCAATAGGCTTTTCCGGCCTACTAAAGGTGTCTGTCTGTGTGCCCCTGCCTGGTGTTGTCCTCAACTAAATAAAGCTGAGCTTCAACCTTCTGCTCCAAATTACCATTTTAAAAAATGCAATAGGCTTTTCCGGCCTACTAAAGGTGTCTGTCTGTGTGCCCCTGCCTGGTGTTGTCCTCAACTAAATAAAGCTGAGCTTCAACCTTCCGGCTCTCATTAAGTGGTTTTAAAAAAAAAAAATGGTGGTTAGGGCCTACTAACGGCTTCTGCCCCTCCCTGGTGTTGCCCTCAACTAAATAAAGCTGAGCTTCAACCTTCTGCTCCAAATTACCATTTTAAAAAATGCAATAGGCTTTTCCGGCCTACTAAAGGTGTCTGTCTGTGTGCCCCTGCCTGGTGTTGTCCTCAACTAAATAAAGCTGAGCTTCAACCTTCTGCTCCAAATTACCATTTTAAAAAATGCAATAGGCTTTTCCGGCCTACTAAAGGTGTCTGTCTGTGTGCCCCTGCCTGGTGTTGTCCTCAACTAAATAAAGCTGAGCTTCAACCTTCCGGCTCTCATTAAGTGGTTTTAAAAAAAAAAATGGTGGTTAGGGCCTACTAACGGCTTCTGCCCCTCCCTGGTGTTGCCCTCAACTAAATAAAGCTGAGCTTCAACCTTCTGCTCCAAATTACCATTTTAAAAAATGCAATAGGCTTTTCCGGCCTACTAAAGGTGTCTGTCTGTGTGCCCCTGCCTGGTGTTGTCCTCAACTAAATAAAGCTGAGCTTCAACCTTCTGCTCCAAATTACCATTTTAAAAAATGCAATAGGCTTTTCCGGCCTACTAAAGGTGTCTGTCTGTGTGCCCCTGCCTGGTGTTGTCCTCAACTAAATAAAGCTGAGCTTCAACCTTCTGCTCCAAATTACCATTTTAAAAAATGCAATAGGCTTTTCCGGCCTACTAAAGGTGTCTGTCTGTGTGCCCCTGCCTGGTGTTGTCCTCAACTAAATAAAGCTGAGCTTCAACCTTCCGGCTCTCATTAAGTGGTTTTAAAAAAAAAAAATGGTGGTTAGGGCCTACTAACGGCTTCTGCCCCTCCCTGGTGTTGCCCTCAACTAAATAAAGCTGAGCTTCAACCTTCTGCTCCAAATTACCATTTTAAAAAATGCAATAGGCTTTTCCGGCCTACTAAAGGTGTCTGTCTGTGTGCCCCTGCCTGGTGTTGTCCTCAACTAAATAAAGCTGAGCTTCAACCTTCTGCTCCAAATTACCATTTTAAAAAATGCAATAGGCTTTTCCGGCCTACTAAAGGTGTCTGTCTGTGTGCCCCTGCCTGGTGTTGTCCTCAACTAAATAAAGCTGAGCTTCAACCTTCCGGCTCTCATTAAGTGGTTTTAAAAAAAAAAAATGGTGGTTAGGGCCTACTAACGGCTTCTGCCCCTCCCTGGTGTTGCCCTCAACTAAATAAAGCTGAGCTTCAACCTTCTGCTCCAAATTACCATTTTAAAAAATGCAATAGGCTTTTCCGGCCTACTAAAGGTGTCTGTCTGTGTGCCCCTGCCTGGTGTTGTCCTCAACTAAATAAAGCTGAGCTTCAACCTTCTGCTCCAAATTACCATTTTAAAAAATGCAATAGGCTTTTCCGGCCTACTAAAGGTGTCTGTCTGTGTGCCCCTGCCTGGTGTTGTCCTCAACTAAATAAAGCTGAGCTTCAACCTTCTGCTCCAAATTACCATTTTAAAAAATGCAATAGGCTTTTCCGGCCTACTAAAGGTGTCTGTCTGTGTGCCCCTGCCTGGTGTTGTCCTCAACTAAATAAAGCTGAGCTTCAACCTTCCGGCTCTCATTAAGTGGTTTTAAAAAAAAAAAATGGTGGTTAGGGCCTACTAACGGCTTCTGCCCCTCCCTGGTGTTGCCCTCAACTAAATAAAGCTGAGCTTCAACCTTCTGCTCCAAATTACCATTTTAAAAAATGCAATAGGCTTTTCCGGCCTACTAAAGGTGTCTGTCTGTGTGCCCCTGCCTGGTGTTGTCCTCAACTAAATAAAGCTGAGCTTCAACCTTCTGCTCCAAATTACCATTTTAAAAAATGCAATAGGCTTTTCCGGCCTACTAAAGGTGTCTGTCTGTGTGCCCCTGCCTGGTGTTGTCCTCAACTAAATAAAGCTGAGCTTCAACCTTCTGCTCCAAATTACCATTTTAAAAAATGCAATAGGCTTTTCCGGCCTACTAAAGGTGTCTGTCTGTGTGCCCCTGCCTGGTGTTGTCCTCAACTAAATAAAGCTGAGCTTCAACCTTCTGCTCCAAATTACCATTTTAAAAAATGCAATAGGCTTTTCCGGCCTACTAAAGGTGTCTGTCTGTGTGCCCCTGCCTGGTGTTGTCCTCAACTAAATAAAGCTGAGCTTCAACCTTCTGCTCCAAATTACCATTTTAAAAAATGCAATAGGCTTTTCCGGCCTACTAAAGGTGTCTGTCTGTGTGCCCCTGCCTGGTGTTGTCCTCAACTAAATAAAGCTGAGCTTCAACCTTCCGGCTCTCATTAAGTGATTTTAAAAAAAAAAAATGGTGGTTAGGGCCTATTAACGGCTTCTGCCCCTCCCTGGTGTTGCCCTCAACTAAATAAAGCTGAGCTTCAACCTTCTGCTCCAAATTACCATTTAAAAAAATGCAATAGGCTTTTCCGGCCTACTAAAGGTGTCTGTCTGTGTGCCCCTGCCTGGTGTTGTCCTCAACTAAATAAAGCTGAGCTTCAACCTTCCGGCTCTCATTAAGTGGTTTTAAAAAAAAAAAATGGTGGTTAGGGCCTACTAACGGCTTCTGCCCCTCCCTGGTGTTGCCCTCAACTAAATAAAGCTGAGCTTCAACCTTCTGCTCCAAATTACCATTTTAAAAAATGCAATAGGCTTTTCCGGCCTACTAAAGGTGTCTGCCCCTCCCTGGTGTTGTCCTCAACTGAACAAAGCTGAGCTTCCACATTCTGGCTTTCGCCCTATACTATCAGATATTAAACTGCATTTGGCCTACTAGTGTGGTTAGGCCCTTGAAACAGTGTCTGCTGCTCTTGGGTTTGCTACTCCACTGAACAAAGCAATGCCGCCTGTTTAGTCCTGTTACCAATTTTGAACTGCATGTAGCCTACTTTATTCTTTGGCCCTATATCTGTTTCCTCCTCATCCTGCCCATTGCCCAGCCACTGCTAAATGAGTCTGCTGGTACATTGACCTAGACCACTACATTCCCCTTGTACTCTACACAGCCAGAATCTGACCCTGCTGAAAGTAAGGTTCCCTGTCATGATCTCCATGGCCAGAGAACTAGCATAAGCCTCTATAGGAACAAGCTCTTGGAAGATGTAACTATACTGACCATGAACTAAACCTACCGCATCATCTAGAAGTAGCCAGGTAGCATGTCCTACTTTTTATCCCTATATGCCCAGCGCCGGCCGGAGAACTAAATAATGCTAGCAGAGGGAAATATAAGACCTGACTCACCTCTAGAGAAATGCCCAAAAAAAAGGAGACAGAAGCCCCCCACATATATTGGCGGTGATATGAGATGAAACAACAAACGCAGCAGGAAAATAGTTTCAGCAAATTTGAGGTCCGCTTTCTAGATAGCAGAAGACAGAAAGCATACTTTCATGGTCAGTAGAAAACCCTAACAAAACACATCCAGAAATTACTTTAGGACTCTGGCATTAACTCATAATACCAGAGTGGCAATTCCTGATCAACAAGAGCTTTCCAGACACAGTAACGAAACTGCAGCTGTGAACTGGAACCAAAATACAAAAACAAAACATGGACGAATGTCCAACTTATCTAGTAGATGTCTGGGAGCAGGAACAAGCACAGAGAGGCTTCTGATAACATTGTTGACCGGCAAGCATCTAACAGAGAAGCCAGGTTATATAGCGACACCCAGATCTAATCAGAACAGGTGAACAGGGAAGATGATGTCACAAGTTCAATTCCACCAGTAGCCACCGGGGGAGCCCAGAATCCAAATTCACAACAGTACCCCCCCCTCAAGGAGGGGGCACCGAACCCTCACCAGAACCACCAGGGCGATCAGGATGGGCCCTATGAAAGGCACGAACCAGATCAGAGGCATGAACATCAGATGCAGTGACCCAAGAATTATCCTCCTGGCCATATCCCTTCCACTTGACCAGATACTGGAGTCTCCGTCTGGAAACACGGGAGTCTAGGATTTTTTCCACAACGTACTCCAACTCACCCTCAACCAACACCGGAGCAGGAGGCTCAACGGAAGGCACAACCGGTGCCTCATACCTGCGCAATAACGACCGATGAAAAACGTTATGAATAGAAAAGGATGCAGGGAGGTCCAAACGGAAGGAAACAGGGTTAAGAATCTCCAATATTTTATACGGACCGATGAACCGAGGCTTAAACTTAGGAGATGAGACCCTCATAGGGACAAAACGAGAAGACAACCACACCAAATCTCCAACACAAAGCCGAGGACCAACACGACGGTGACGGTTGGCAAAAAGCTGAGTCTTCTCCTGGGACAACTTTAAATTGTCCATCACCTGCCCCCAGATATGATGCAATCTCTCCACCACCGCATCCACTCCAGGACAATCCGAGGATTCCATCTGACCGGAGGAAAATCGAGGATGGAACCCCGAATTACAGAAAAACGGGGAAACCAAGGTGGCAGAGCTGGCCCGATTATTGAGGGCGAACTCCGCCAATGGCAAAAAAGCAACCCAATCATCCTGGTCAGCAGACACAAAACACCTCAGATATGTCTCCAGGGTCTGATTAGTCCGCTCGGTCTGGCCATTAGTCTGAGGGTGAAAAGCAGACGAAAAAGACAAATCTATGCCCATCCTAGCACAAAATGCCCGCCAAAATCTAGACACAAATTGGGTTCCTCTGTCAGAAACGATATTCTCAGGAATACCATGCAAACGAACAACATTTTGAAAAAACAGGGGCACCAACTCGGAAGAAGAAGGCAATTTGGGCAGGGGAACCAAATGAACCATCTTAGAAAAACGGTCACACACCACCCAGATGACAGACATCTTCTGAGAAACAGGCAGATCTGAAATAAAATCCATCGAGATGTGTGTCCAAGGCCTCTTAGGAATAGGCAAGGGCAACAATAATCCACTAGCCCGAGAACAACAAGGCTTGGCCCGAGCACAAACGTCACAAGACTGCACAAAGCCTCGCACATCTCGTGACAGGGAAGGCCACCAGAAGGATCTTGCCACCAAATCCCTGGTACCAAAAATTCCAGGATGACCTGCCAACGCAGAAGAATGCACCTCAGAGATGACTTTACTGGTCCAATCATCAGGAACAAACAGCCTATCAGGCGGACAACGATCCGGTCTATCCGCCTGAAACTCCTGCAAGGCCCGCCGCAGGTCTGGAGAAACGGCTGACAAGATAACTCCCTCCTTAAGAATACCTGTGGGGTCAGAGTTGCCAGGTGAATCAGGCTCAAAACTCCTAGAAAGGGCATCCGCCTTAACATTCTTAGAACCTGGTAGGTACGATACCACAAAATTAAACCGAGAAAAAAATAATGACCAGCGCACCTGTCTAGGATTCAGGCGCCTGGCGGTCTCAAGATAAATCAAATTTTTGTGGTCAGTCAATACCACCACCTGATGTCTGGCCCCCTCGAGCCAATGGCGCCACTCCTCAAACGCCCACTTCATGGCCAAAAGCTCCCGATTCCCAACATCATAATTCCGCTCAGCGGGCGAAAATTTACGGGAAAAGAAGGCACAAGGCCTCATCACGGCGCAGTCAGAACTTTTCTGCGACAACACTGCCCCAGCTCCGATCTCAGAAGCGTCGACCTCAACCTGAAAAGGAAGAGTCACATCAGGCTGACGCAACACAGGGGCAGAAGAAAAACAGCGCTTAAGCTCCTGAAAGGCCTCCACAGCATCAGGGGACCAATTAGCAACATCAGCACCCTGTCTAGTCAAATCGGTCAATGGCTTAACGACATCCGAAAAACCAGAAATAAATCGACGATAAAAGTTGGCAAAGCCCAAAAATTTCTGAAGACTTTTAAGAGAAGAGGGCTGCGTCCAATCACAAATAGCTTGAACCTTGACAGGATCCATCTCAATGGAAGAGGGAGAAAAAATATATCCCAAAAAGGAAATTCTCTGAACCCCAAAAACGCACTTAGAACCCTTGACACACAGAGAATTAGACCGCAAAACCTGAAAAACCCTCTTAACTTGCCGGACATGAGAGTCCCAGTCATCCGAAAAAATCAGAATATCATCCAGATACACTATCATAAATTTATCCAAAAAATCGCGGAAAATATCATGCATAAAGGACTGGAAGACTGAAGGGGCATTAGAAAGACCAAAAGGCATCACCAAATACTCAAAGTGGCCCTCGGGCGTATTAAATGCGGTTTTCCACTCATCCCCCTGCCTGATCCGCACCAAATTATACGCCCCACGGAGATCAATCTTAGAGAACCACTTGGCCCCCTTTATGCGAGCAAACAAATCAGTCAGCAACGGCAATGGGTATTGATATTTAACCGTGATTTTATTCAAAAGCCGATAATCAATACATGGTCTCAAAGAGCCGTCTTTTTTTGACACAAAGAAAAAACCGGCTCCTAAGGGAGATGACGATGGACGAATATGTCCCTTTTCCAAGGACTCCTTTATATATTCTCGCATAGCAGTATGTTCAGGCACAGACAGATTAAATAAACGACCCTTTGGGTATTTACTACCCGGAATTAAATCTATAGCACAATCGCACTCACGGTGCGGAGGTAGTGAACCAAGCTTGGGTTCTTCAAAGACGTCACGATAGTCAGACAGGAACTCAGGGATTTCAGAGGGGATAGATGATGAAATGGACACCAAAGGTACGTCCCCATGAGTCCCCTTACATCCCCAGCTCAACACAGACATAGCTCTCCAGTCAAGGACTGGGTTGTGAGACTGCAGCCATGGCAATCCCAGCACCAAATCCTCATGTAGATTATACAGCACTAGAAAACGAATAGTCTCCTGGTGATCCGGATTAATACACATAGTCACTTGTGTCCAGTATTGTGGTTTATTATTAGCCAATGGGGTGGAGTCAATCCCCTTCAGAGGAATAAGAGTTTCCAAAGGCTCTAAATCATACCCACAACGATTGGCAAAGGACCAATCCATAAGACTCAAAGCGGCGCCAGAGTCGATATAGGCGTCAGTAGTAATAGATGACAAAGAGCAAATCAGGGTCACAGACAAAATAAATTTAGACTGTAAAGTGCCAATGGAAACAGATTTATCAAGCTTTTTAGTACGTTTAGAGCATGCTGATATAACATGAGTAGAATCCCCACAATAGAAACACAACCCATTTTTCCGTCTAAAATTCTGCCGCTCGCTTCTGGACAGAATTCTATCACACTGCATGCTTTCTGGCGTCTTCTCAGTGGACACCGCCAGATGGTGCACTGGTTTGCGCTCCCGCAGACGCCTATCGATCTGAATGGCCATTGTCATGGACTCATTCAGACCCGCAGGCACAGGGAACCCCACCATAACATCCTTAATGGCATCAGAGAGACCCTCTCTGAAAGTAGCCGCCAAGGCACACTCATTCCACTGAGTAAGCACAGACCATTTACGGAATCTTTGGCAGTAAATTTCAGCTTCATCTTGCCCCTGCGATAGGGACATCAAAGTTTTTTCTGCCTGAAGTTCCAAATGAGGTTCCTCATACAGCAAGCCCAAGGCCAAAAAAAACGCATCCACATTGCGCAACGCAGGATCCCCTGGTGCCAATGCAAAAGCCCAGTCTTGAGGGTCGCCGCGGAGCAAGGAAATCACAATCCCAACCTGCTGTGCAGGGTCTCCAGCAGAACGAGATTTCAGGGACAAAAATAGCTTACAATTATTTCTAAAATTCTGAAAGCTAGATCTATTCCCTGAGAAGAATTCCGGCAAAGGAATTCTCGGCTCAGATACCGGAGCATGAATAATAAAATCTTGCAAATTTTGTACTTTCGTGGTGAGATTATTCAAACCTGCAGTTACACTCTGAAGATCCATTATTAACAGGTGAACACAAAGCCATTCAAAGATTAGAAGGAGAGAGAAAAAAAAGAAAGACTGCAGCATAGACAGACTGGCAAGTGATCCAATTAAGAGCACAGAGAAAAAAAAAAAAAAAAAAAAAAAAAACTCTCAGCAGACTTCTTATTTCTCTCCTTTCTCAGCCAAGGATTTTAACCCTTTAGTGGGCCGGTCAAACTGTCATGATCTCCATGGCCAGAGAACTAGCATAAGCCTCTATAGGAACAAGCTCTTGGAAGATGTAACTATACTGACCATGAACTAAACCTACCGCATCATCTAGAAGTAGCCAGGTAGCATGTCCTACTTTTTATCCCTATATGCCCAGCGCCGGCCGGAGAACTAAATAATGCTAGCAGAGGGAAATATAAGACCTGACTCACCTCTAGAGAAATGCCCAAAAAAAAGGAGACAGAAGCCCCCCACATATATTGGCGGTGATATGAGATGAAACAACAAACGCAGCAGGAAAATAGTTTTAGCAAATTTGAGGTCCGCTTTCTAGATAGCAGAAGACAGAAAGCATACTTTCATGGTCAGTAGAAAACCCTAACAAAACACATCCAGAAATTACTTTAGGACTCTGGCATTAACTCATAATACCAGAGTGGCAATTCCTGATCAACAAGAGCTTTCCAGACACAGTAACGAAACTGCAGCTGTGAACTGGAACCAAAATACAAAAACAAAACATGGACGAATGTCCAACTTATCTAGTAGATGTCTGGGAGCAGGAACAAGCACAGAGAGGCTTCTGATAACATTGTTGACCGGCAAGCATCTAACAGAGAAGCCAGGTTATATAGCGACACCCAGATCTAATCAGAACAGGTGAACAGGGAAGATGATGTCACAAGTTCAATTCCACCAGTAGCCACCGGGGGAGCCCAGAATCCAAATTCACAACAGTTCCCCTTCCCGCATGTTATACCACCTTACACAGGGACAAAGAGGAAGGTGCAGATGAAAGTGCAGGTTCCTTCATCAGGTGGGGGGGCATACTCGTTGGCGACGTCACTGGCACAGGGCCCCTCAGAGTACGCAAAAGTGTCGCTGCTGGTGGGAGGCGCCCCCACCATGCAAACACACCGCCGTACTTTGAGGGGCCCTGTGCCAGTGGCAATGCGAACGAGTGGGCCCCCCCCTGCTTGCTCAGGATCACAGCACTTGCAACTTTTAAATACTTACCTTTCCCTGCAACACCGCCGTGACGTAGTCCGCATTTCCTGGGCCCACGAAAAACTTGAGCCAGCCCTACTCCCCCCACAACTTTCCCCCAATTCCCTATGCCCAACTATTATTATACAGTTAATTAAGATTGGCAAGCTTCAGAAACAAGAATGGATGTTTTTGGCATTAAAATGGGCACTGTAGGTGTTTTCCTGGCCTCCACTCACTGCCGACTATGCTTCCCCATTGACTTGCATTGGGTTTCGTGTTTCGGTCGATCCCCGACTTTTAGCGATAATCGGCCGACTGCACTCGACTCGACTCTGGACAAAATCGGGTTTCCCAAAACCCTACT
This sequence comes from Ranitomeya variabilis, assembly GCF_051348905.1. NCBI lineage: Eukaryota > Metazoa > Chordata > Amphibia > Anura > Dendrobatidae > Ranitomeya > Ranitomeya variabilis. The sequence goes on along the minus strand of NC_135233.1, from coordinate 495,570,923 downwards.
CGATCTTAAAAAAATGAAAGTCGCTCAACCCTAGTCAGGAAGATAATTCCTGGGTGGTCGCCTCTGATGTTCATGCGGCCGATTTAGTTCGTGCCTTTCATGCCGCTCATCCTGATCGCCCTGGTGGTCGTGGTGAGGGTTCGGTGACCCCTCACTAAGGGGGGGGTACTGTTGTGATTTTGCTTTTTGCTCCCTCTAGTGGTCATTAGTGATTTGACTCTGGAGCGTCTGTCTTTTCCTATATCCTCACCTGGGCCGTTAGTTCAGGGGCGTTGCTATATAAGCTCCCTGGACCTTCAGTTCAATGCCTGGCATCGTTGAAATCAGAGCTAATCTGCTGTGCTCTTGTCCTCTGATCCTGGTTCCTGTTTTTCAAGCTAAGTCTGCTTCTTTGCTTTTTGCTTTTGTTTTGTTTGGTATTTTTGTCCAGCTTGTTCCTATCTGTATCCTGACCTTTGCTGGAAGCTCTAGGGGGCTGGTGTTCTCCCCCCGGACCGTTAGACGGTTCGGGGGTTCTTGAATCTCCAGCGTGGATTTTTATAGGGTTTTTGTTGACCAGATAAGTTATCTTGCTATATTCTGCTATTAGTAAGCTGGCCTCTCTTTGCTGAACCTGGTTCATTTCTGTGTTTGTCATTTCCTCTTACCTCACCGTTATTATTTGTGGGGGGCTTGTATCTTGCTTTGGGGTCCCTTTCTCTGGAGGCAAGAGAGGTCTTTGTTTTCTTCTCCTAGGGGTAGTTAGATTCTCCGGCTGGCGCGAGTCATCTAGCGATCACCGTAGGCATGATCCCCGGCTACTTCTAGTGTTGGCGTTAGGAGTAGCTATTTGGTCAACCCAGTTACCACAGCCCTATGAGCTGGATTTTTGTGTCTTGCAGACTTACACGTTCCTCTGAGACCCTGTCCACTGGGGTCATAACACTGTGGTATTCGGTCAGGGTGACCGACGCTGCTGTGAGGGGTCCGCTGGGGTGATGTTATGGCAGCTAGATGGTATACCTTCCCACAGGTGAAGTATGTCCCCAGGGCTTCCCAGAGTGTAGATGGTGGATGGTGGATGATGTAAGGCGCAGTGAATAACGAGAACACAAGGTTGCAGTCTCTTTACCTTTACTGAAGGCTTCAGCATCCACAGTCTAGAGCACCAAATCACAGGGTAGGCAGAGTCCGGCCAGTCTGAAGGCAAATCCAGAGTCCCCTTATCCAGGTGGAATTCAATAGCCTTCCTCTAGCGCCTGTGTGTTGTAGTACCCCCTGTTATGATGACCTGGTGGTTAGGAGCACTAGGAATGACCTGATGAGCAAACTAGTAATACAGGACAAGCTCTGGGAAGTGGGATCTCTGCTGACCGCAACCCCTAATCCTATCACAACAACTAGAAATAGCCGTGGAGCGTACCTGACTCTGCCTAGACGCCTCTTCACAGCCTAAGAGCTAACTACCCCTAAAGATAGAAAATAAGGCCTAACTTGCCTCAGAGAAATTTCCCCAAAGAGAAAGGCAGCCCCCACACACATATTGACTGTGAGTTAAGATGGAAGTCACAAACACAGAAATGAAATAGGTTTCAGCAAAGGAGGCCACACTTAACTAAACAGACTTGAGGATAGAAAAGGTATCTTTGCGGTCAGCATAAAAAACTACCAAAAAACCACGCAGAGTGTGCAAAAGAGACCCCACACCGACTCACGGCGTGGAGGTGCCACTCTGCATCCCAGAGCTTCCAGCTAGCAAGGCAGAATCATGATAGCAAGCTGGACAAGAAAACAATGGTAAACAAATAAGCTAGCAGGGACTTAGCTTTTGCTGGAGTAGACAGGTCATCTGAAAGATCCAAGAGAGAACTGAACCAGTACTAGGACATTGACAGCTGGCATCAAGTAACGATCTAAGTGGAGTTAAATAGAGCAGCCAGCCTAGGACTAAACGAGGTCAGCTGAGCAAAGAACCTCAGAACCAGCAGCTCCACTCACAGCCACCAGAGGGAGTCCATGGACAGAACTCGCCGAAGTACCATTCATAACCACCGGAGGGAGTTCGAGAACAGAATTCACAACAGTACCCCCCCCTTGAGGAGGGGTCACCGAACCCTCACCAGAGCCCCCAGGCCGATCAGGACGAGCCAAATGAAAGGCACGAACAAGATCGGCAGCATGAACATCAGAGGCAACCACCCAGGAATTATCCTCCTGACCATAACCTTTCCACTTGACTAGGTACTGAAGTTTCCGTCTCAAAATACGAGAATCTAAAATCTTCTCCACCACATACTCCAACTCCCCCTCAACCAACACCGGGGCAGGAGGGTCGATGGAGGGAACCATAGGAGCCACATATCTCTGCAATAACGACCTATGGAACACATTATGGATGGCGAAAGAAACTGGAAGGTCCAAATGAAATGACACAGGATTAAGAATTTCAGAAATCTTATAAGGACCAATGAAACGAGGCTTAAACTTAGGAGACGAAACCTTCATAGGAACATAACGAGACGATAACCAAACCAAATCCCCAACACGAAGTCGGGGACCAACACAGCGACGGCGGTTAGCGAAACGTTGAGCCTTCTCCTGGGACAATGTCAAATTGTCCACCACGTGAGTCCAAATCTGCTGCAACCTGTCCACCACAGAATCCACACCAGGACAGTCCGAAAGCTCAACCTGTCCTGAAGAAAAACGAGGGTGGAAACCAGAATTACAGAAAAAAGGCGAAACCAAAGTGGCCGAGCTGGCCCGATTATTAAGGGCGAACTCAGCCAAAGGCAAGAAGGACACCCAATCATCCTGATCAGCAGAAACAAAGCATCTCAGATATGTCTCCAAAGTCTGATTGGTTCGTTCGGTTTGGCCATTTGTCTGAGGATGGAAAGCTGAAGAAAAAAACAAATCAATGCCCATCTTAGCACAAAAGGACCGCCAAAACCTCGAAACAAACTGGGAACCTCTGTCCGACACGATGTTCTCCGGAATGCCATGTAAACGAACCACGTGCTGGAAAAACAATGGAACCAAATCAGAGGAGGAAGGCAATTTAGGCAAAGGTACCAAATGGACCATCTTAGAGAAGCGATCACAAACCACCCAGATAACCGACATCCTTTGAGAGACAGGGAGATCTGAAATAAAATCCATGGAAATATGCGTCCAGGGCCTTTTTGGAACCGGCAAGGGCAAAAGCAACCCACTGGCACGAGAACAGCAGGGCTTAGCCCGAGCACAAGTCCCACAGGACTGCACAAAAGAATGCACATCCCGTGACAAGGAAGGCCACCAAAAGGATCTAGCCACCAAATCCCTGGTACCAAAGATTCCAGGATGACCAGCCAACACCGAACAATGAACCTCAGAGATAACTCTACTAGTCCATCTATCAGGGACAAACAGTTTCTCCGCTGGGCAACGGTCAGGTCTATCAGCCTGAAACTCCTGCAGCACCCGCCGCAAATCAGGGGAGATGGCAGACAAAATTACCCCCTCTTTGAGAATACCAGCCGGCTCAGGAACTCCCGGAGAATCAGGCACAAAACTCCTTGAAAGGGCATCAGCCTTCACATTCTTAGAACCCGGAAGGTACGAAACCACAAAATCGAAGCGGGAGAAAAACAGCGACCATCGAGCCTGTCTAGGATTCAACCGCTTGGCAGACTCGAGATAAGTCAAATTCTTGTGATCCGTCAAGACCACCACGCGATGCTTGGCTCCTTCAAGCCAATGTCGCCACTCCTCGAACGCCCACTTCATAGCCAACAACTCTCAATTGCCCACATCATAATTGCGCTCAGCAGGTGAAAACTTTCTAGAAAAGAAAGCACATGGCTTCATCACCGAGCCATCAGAACTTCTTTGAGATAGAACAGCCCCTGCTCCAATCTCAGAAGCATCCACCTCGACCTGAAACAGGAGCGAAACATCTGGCTGACACAACACAGGGGCAGAAGAAAAACGACGCTTCAACTCCTGAAAAGCCTCAATGGCCGAAGAGGACCAATTGACCACATCCGCACCTTTCTTGGTTAAATCAGTCAATGGTTTAACAACACTAGAAAAATTAGCGATGAAGCGATGGTAAAAATTAGCAAAGCCCAGGAATTTCTAAAGGCTCTTCACAGAAGTAGGCTGAGTCCAATCATAAATGGCCTGAACTTTAACAGGATCCATCTCGATAGTAGAAGGGGAAAATAATGAAGCCCAAAAATAAAACCTTCTGAACTCCAAAGAGACATTTAGACCCCTTCACAAACAAGGAATTAGCACGAAGGACCTGGAACACCATTCTGACCTGCTTCACATGAGACTCCCAATCGTCCGAAAAGACCAAAATATCATCCAAATATACAATCATGAATCGATCCAGGTACTTTCGGAAGATGTCATGCATAAAGGACTGAAACACAGATGGAGCATTAGAAAGCCCGAATGGCATCACCAGGTACTCAAAATGGCCCTCGGGCGTATTAAATGCTGTTTTCCATTCGTCGCCCTGTTTAATACGCACAAGATTATACGCCCCTCGAAGATCTATCTTAGTGAACCAGCTAGCCCCCTTAATCCGAGCAAACAAATCAGACAGTAGTGGCAAAGGGTACTGAAATTTGATGGTAATTTTATTGAGAAGGCGGTAATCTATACAGGGTCTCAGAGAACCATCCTTCTTGGCCACAAAAAAGAACCCTGCTCCCAACGGTGACGACGACGGGCGAATATGCCCTTTCTCCAAGGACTCTTTTACATAACTCCGCATAGCGGCGTGTTCTGGCACAGATAAATTGAACAGTCGGCCCTTCGGAAACTTACTACCAGGAATCAAATTAATAGCACAATCACAATCCCTATGAGGAGGTAGGGCACTGGATTTGGGCTCATCAAATACATCCCGGTAATCTGACAAGAACTCAGGGACTTCAGAAGGATGGGAAGACGAAATTGACAACAATGGGACATCCCCATGTACCCCTTGACAACCCCAACTAGATACAGACATTGATTTCCAATCCAATACTGGATTATGGACCTGTAGCCATGGCAAACCCAAAACGACCACATCATGCAGATTATGCAACACCAAAAAGCGAACATCCTCCTGATGTGCAGGAGCCATGCACATGATCAATTGAGTCCAGTACTGAGGCTTATTCTTGGCCAAAGGCGTAGCATCAATTCCTCTCAATGGAATAGGATACTGTAAAGGCTCCAAGAAAAAACCACAGCGCCTGGCAAACTCCAAGTCCATCAAATTCAGGGCAGCGCCTGAATCCACAAATGCCATAACAGAATAGGATGACAAAGAGCAAATCAGAGTAACGGACAAAAGAAATTTTGGCTGTACCCTACCAATAGTGGCAGACCTAGCGAACCGCTTAGTGCGTTTAGGACAATCAGAGATAGCATGAGTGGAGTCACCACAGTAAAAACACAGCCCATTCTGACGTATGTATTCTTGCCGTTCAGCTCTGGTCAAGGTCCTATCACATTGCATAGGCTCAGGCCTCTGCTCAGAAGATACCGCCAAATGGTGCACAGTTTTGCGCTCACGTAAGCGTCGATCGATCTGAATGGCCAAGGACATAGACTCATTCAGACCAGCAGGCGTGGGGAATCCCACCATATCATCCTTAAGGGCTTCAGAAAGACCCTTTCTGAAAATTGCTGCCAGGGCACACTCATTCCACTGAGTAAGCACAGACCACTTTCTAAACTTCTGACAATATACCTCCGCTTCATCTCTGCCTGATCCACTGAATCTGGTTCATCATAAAGCAACCCAAGCGCCAGAAAAAACGCATCTACATTACGCAATGCAGGATCTCCTGGCGCAAGGGAAAATGCCCAGTCTTGAGGGTCGCCACGTAGCAAAGAAATAATGATTTTTACTTGCTGAATGGGGTCACCAGAGGAGCGGGGTTTCAAAGCAAAAAACAGTCTACAAATATTTTTGAAATTCAGGAACTTAGATCTATCCCCAGAAAACAAATCAGGAATTGGAATTCTGGGTTCAAACATCGGGTTCTGAACTACATAATCTTGAATGCCTTGTACCCTTGCAGTGAGTTGATCCACACAAGAGGACAGACCTTGAATGTCCATATCTACACCTGTGTCCTGAACCACCCAGAGAATTAGGGGAAAAGAAAAACAAAACACGCTGCAGAGGAAAAAAAAAAATGGTCTCAGAACTTCCTTTATCCCTCTATTGAGATGCATTAACACTTTACGGGCCAGCTGTACTGTTATGATGACCTGGTGGTTAGGAGCACTAGGAATGACCTGATGAGAAAACTAGTAATACAGGACAAGCTCTGGGAAGTGGGAGCTCTGCTGACCGCAACCCCTAATCCTATCACAACAACTAGAAATAGCCGTGGAGCGTACCTGACTCTGCCTAGACGCCTCTTCACAGCCTAAGAGCTAACTACCCGTAAAGATAGAAAATAAGGCCTAACTTGCCTCAGAGAAATTTCCCCAAAGAGAAAGGCAGCCCCCCACACATATTGACTGTGAGTTAAGATGGAAGTCACAAACACAGGAATGAAATAGGTTTCAGCAAAGGAGGCCAGACTTAACTAAATAGACTTGAGGATAGAAAAGGTATCTTTGTGGTCAGCATAAAAACTACCAAAAAACCACGCAGTGTGCAAAAGAGACCCCACACCGACTCACGGCGTGGAGGTGCCACTCTGCATCCCAGAGCTTCCAGCTAGCAAGGCAGAATCATGATAGCAAGCTGGACAAGAAAACAATGGTAAACAAATAAGCTAGCAGGGACTTAGCTTTTGCTGGAGTAGACAGGTCATCTGAAAGATCCAAGAGAGAACTGAACCAGTACTAGGACATTGACAGCTGGCATCAAGTAACGATCTAAGTGGAGTTAAATAGAGCAGCCAGCCTAGGACTAAACGAGGACAGCTGAGGAAAGAACCTCAGAACCAGCAGCTCCACTCACAGCCACCAGAGGGAGTCCATGGACAGAACTCGCCGAAGTACCATTCATAACCACCGGAGGGAGTTCGAGAACAGAATTCACAACAACCCCCCTGCTGAGCAACTCGGTGAGGTCCTCACAACTGTTGTAGATGTTCTAGATGTTATGTCTCTTCTCTCTGTCCCCCAGATGGTATGGATAGGACAAACCCGTATGACTGATGGCCTGAGGCTTTTTACAGGGACCCTAGAGACGCCCCAGCCCCCACAAGTTGCCACCGTGCCTCCTGGGTATATGGTCAGGCAGCCAACGTGGAATTAACTGTCCTGCCAGTTTCTGGAGCAAGGCTTAGAGATGGTTGCTCCCTCGGTGTTCCAGCCACCGGCTTCTGCGCCTCAGAAGGAGGCAGCCTTTTACAGGGCAGAACTCCTTCTGGTGTTATCTCCTTGTGCTATGACTTAGTTTCTCACCCTCTACAATACAATTCTCTTCGTGTCCTTTCTTAGGATGCTGCCGCACGTGGGGCAGGCGCAGCTCCGTGACTTTCTGTCTAGGCCTCTGACAGGATCCCACCCGTCAGGGACCTTTCTGTCTGCAGCTCTGATGTTCCTCCTTTCCCTCTGTCTGCCTGACAGGATGTTGCCTGGGCAAAGCCCAGTCAGCATCTGACTCGGTGTTGCTTGGGCGAAGCCCAGCCAGCCTCTGACTAACTTTCTATCCAGCCCACCAGTTTTACCCTAATGTGAGGAGTGCCCTAGTAGACAGGAGCAAGGCTCCGCCTGGTGGTCTGGAGTGTGAAGTGTAGTGTATGGTTTGTGATACCTGGTAGGAAGATCTCCTTTATTACCTTCAGACATAATATCACTCCCCCTGGTGGAAGAATGACATTACTGCATCGACCAGGACTCTGGGGCGCTGCATATACACATCAGACCAGCCAGCCCCCAGCCCCTGTATATACATCAGCTCAGCCACAGCCAACCCCCAGCCCCTGTATATACATCTGCCCAGCCAGCCCCAAGCCCCTGTATATACATGCACCAACCCAGCCACAGCCTGCCCCCAGCACGTGACCTGTATATACATCAGCCCAGCAAGCCCCCAGCCCCTGTATGTACATCAGCCCAGCCACATCCAACCCCCAGCCCCTGTATATACATCAGCTCGGCCCCAGCTCAGCACCTGTAGCGATTGCCTCAGGAGTGCGCGGGTACTAGGAGGGCCTACGGATGCCTGAGACCTGATCCTGATACATTCAGTTGCGTGCTGCAGCCAGGGTCAGGAGACGGGGAGAGCAGAGCGCTCTATCTCCGCCCATAAAGAACGTACTGACGTTCAACATCAGGCATTGTGAACCCCTCTGTGCAGGGCACCCGGGCCACTGACTCACTGATGCACGCACCTGTGAAGGTTTAAAGGGTCAGCGGCAGGAAAAACAGGTGGCCAGGTCTCATCATGATAGGTGCGCCCCTGCCCCATGGTGGGTACTCCCATATCTGACATAGTATAGAAGTCGGGGAAAAAGTGGGGAAAGTGCTCTGGAATGATCAGCTTTTGATGAATATGTGTTATTTTTTGCAGAAACGATTTCTGGCTGGAAGCAGTGATGGCAGTCTGTGCTTCTTGTAGAAGAAAAGTGAAGATAATGGACTTAAACTACAGACGTGGCTGGTGAATCAGTGTATTACATGTACATGCACACTATACACTATATACTCTGTACAGAGCTCACTGTGTATAATGTCACCAGTGATCACTGTATTACCTGTACATTATATACAGAGCTCCTGTATATAATGACACTGGTGATCCCTGTGTTATCTGTACACTGAAACTATATACAAAGCTCCTGTGTATAATGTCACTGGTGATCACTGTATTACCTGTACACTATATACAAAGCTCCTGTGTATAATTTCACCGGTGATCACTGTAATATCTGTACACTATACACTATATACAGAACTTCTGTGTATAATGTCACTGGTGATCACTGTATTATCTGTACACTATATACAGTGCTCATGTGTACAATGTCACTGGTGATCACTGTATTACCTGTGCACTGACATTGTATACAGAGCTCCTGTATATAATGCCACTGGTGATCCCTGTATTATCTGTACACTGAAACTATATACAAAGCTCCTGTGTATAATGTCACTGGTGATCACTGTATTACCTTTACGCTATATGCTTTATACAGAGCTCCTGTGTATAATGTCACTGGTGATCACTATATTGCCTGTACACTGACACTATATACAGAGCACCTGTGTATATTGTCACTGATGATTCCTCTATTACCTGTATCTGACACTATATACAGAGCTCCTATGTATAATGTCATAGGTGATCACTGTATTACTTGTACACTGACACTATATACAGAGCTCCTGAGTATAATGTCACCGGTGATCCCTCTATTACCTGTACACTGACACTATATACAGAGCTCCTCTCCATAATGTCACTGGTGGTAATAAGTGTTGTTAGTATTGTGGTTTGTATTCATGATCTGTATTGTAGCATTCGGTCACTATGTGGTGGTAATATGTGGTTTGTTCATGGTGTGCTGGTATTTGTTCATTGTATGTAGTAATATAAGGAAACTGTGGTGGTAACATGTGATCTGGTCATGGTGTGGTGGTATTTGTTCCTTGTATGTAGTATTATTTGGTCACTATGTGGTGGTAATACATGGTCTAGTCATGGTGTGGTGGTATTTCTTCCCTGTATGTGTTATTATTGGTCTTGGTATAGGGGATTGTGTTGTATTTTGCTGTCATTTGTTCTCTCTGATTGTCATACTCGTGCCCTGACTGGGTGGCGTGAGCGAGGGGATTGTGGCCCTACTGTGCCACAAACCAGACTACCCTGGAAGGGGGGCAGTTAAACAGTTACCTTGGTGTTCACTGGAGCCTCTGATGGTGAGGTCAGGCTTGTGCGGAAGGTAGCTGCCAGGTACCACTCCAGGGCGGTGTCAGCTGTGGCAGCTGATCCCACTGAGGGACAAAACACAAGAGACAGGTGCAAGCAAGTACATTTAGGCACGACTGGTACTCTAGGCAGGCAGGCGGGCACAGCTAGCAGGACTGGAACGGGTTCGGGTGAGACAGGAACATAGGCAGGTATGAGGAGGGAACAAATAGGAACCAGCTCAGACTGGAGGGACAGGAACTGCTTCAGGAGACACGGTAACACAGGTTGGAATGAGTATGATAAGGGAGCAGGTACGAACCAGTACAGACTGGAGGGACAAGGACACACTGGGCACGATGCGGAGAGCAGGACAGAGCCGCAGGAGGTGAGAGAGGAGCAGAGCCGCAGGAGGTTGAGTAAAGAGCAGTGCCGCAGGAGGTGGAGCAAAGAACAGAGCCACAGGAGGCGGAGCAAAGAGCAGAGCCACAGGATGCGGAGAAAAGAGCAAAGCTGCAGGAGGCAGAGCAAAGAGCAGAAGGAATGAACACAAGGAAACACACAGTGGACTAGGAAAGCTTACAGACAGGGATACAAATGGACACAGGTATGGGACTAAGTTCAGACAAGGTCAGGTATGGGACAAGGCATGGAAACAAGGACTCAGGCCAGGGTACAAAGCCCCATTGGGTGGCAGAAATGAGAGACACAAGACACAGGTACAGGCCAGGGTACGAAGCTCCCCTGGGTGGCAGAAATGAGAGACACAGGTACAGGACAGGGTACGAAGCCCTCTTGGGTGGCTGAAAAGAGAGATAAAGCAAGACAGGACCTGGCACCTCAGCAGCAAGACACTAACTGAGGAAATACATTGCTCAGGCATCCCGTTAGCGGTGGGAATGCCTTAAATACCTGATGCCTCTTGGCAATTGGCAGGGGACAACTTAGGAAGGTGCACACGGTCACTATAAGAAACAGGAAGTGCCGAGACTGCCACTCTAAGCATATAGCCAGGAGGTATGCAACAAGTAAGGACATGAGTCCCAGAGTATGGAGCAGGCAGAGGACAGAACTCACAGCATGACCCGGAGTGGTGAGTAAGAGGGGAGATGGGAAGCCATGCAGTGATGCTGGCAGGGATGTTACACTGATATTAATTAGGAGAAGATTCTTTATTTCCATTAGAGATTAGATACTTCGAATACAATGGCAGAAGTGTACTTACAAGGGTTCTCCTGTGAAAAAAAGTAGTCACCTCTCTACAGGATAAGTGATAACTAGTGTTGAGCATTCCGATACCGCAAGTATCGGGTATCGGCCGATATTTGCGGTATCGGAATTCTGATACCGAGTTCCGATATTTTCCGTATATTGGATACCGGAATCGGAAGTTCCCAGAATTCAAACTGCCCGAATTCAGCCAATGAGGACTGATTAGAAGTGTGGGCACATCCTGTTCTGCATGGTGGGCATGGAAGTACTGGCATGGCTGTGATTTGCAGCTGAAATGATGTCATGATGCACTATAAAAGTCGCTGCCGCTAGGGTTGAGCGACTTTCATTTTTTTAAGATCGAGTAGGGTTTTGGGAAACCCGATTTTGTCCAGAGTCGAGTCGAGTGCAGTCGGCCGATTATCGCTAAAAGTCGGGGATCGACCGAAACACGAAACCCAATGCAAGTCAATGGGGAAGCATAGTCGGCAGTGAGTGGAGGCCAGGAAAACACCTACAGTGCCCATTTTAATGCCAAAAACATCCATTCTTGTTTCTGAAGCTTGCCAATCTTAATTAACTGTATAATAATAGTTGGGCATAGGGAATTGGGGGAAAGTTGTGGGGGGAGTAGGGCTGGCTCAAGTTTTTCGTGGGCCCAGGAAATGCGGACTACGTCACGGCGGTGTTGCAGGGAAAGGTAAGTATTTAAAAGTTGCAAGTGCTGTGATCCTGAGCAAGCAGGGGGGGGCCCACTCGTTCGCATTGCCACTGGCACAGGGCCCCTCAAAGTACGGCGGTGTGTTTGCATGGCGGGGGCGCCTCCCACCAGCAGCGACACTTTTGCGTACTCTGAGGGGCCCTGTGCCAGTGACGTCGCCAACGAGTATGCCCCCCCACCTGATGAAGGAACCTGCACTTTCATCTGCACCTTCCTCTTTGTCCCTGTGTAAGGTGGTATAACATGCGGGAAGGGGAACCTTACTTTCAGCAGGGACAGATTCTGGCTGTGTAGAGTACAAGGGGAATGTAGTGGTCTAGGTCAATGTACCAGCAGACTCATTTAGCAGTGGCTGGGCAATGGGCAGGATGAGGAGGAAACAGATATAGGGCCAAAGAATAAAGTAGGCTACATGCAGTTCAAAATTGGTAACAGGACTAAACAGGCGGCATTGCTTTGTTCAGTGGAGTAGCAAACCCAAGAGCAGCAGACACTGTTTCAAGGGCCTAACCACACTAGTAGGCCAAATGCAGTTTAATATCTGATAGTATAGGGCGAAAGCCAGAATGTGGAAGCTCAGCTTTGTTCAGTTGAGGACAACACCAGGGAGGGGCAGACACCTTTAGTAGGCCGGAAAAGCCTATTGCATTTTTTAAAATGGTAATTTGGAGCAGAAGGTTGAAGCTCAGCTTTATTTAGTTGAGGGCAACACCAGGCAGGGGCACACAGACAGACACCTTTAGTAGGCCGGAAAAGCCTATTGCATTTTTTAAAATGGTAATTTGGAGCATAAGGTTGAAGCTCAGCTTTATTTAGTTGAGGACAACACCAGGCAGGGGCACACAGACAGACACCTTTAGTAGGCCGGAAAAGCCTATTGCATTTTTTAAAATGGTAATTTGGAGCAGAAGGTTGAAGCTCAGCTTTATTTAGTTGAGGGCAACACCAGGGAGGGGCAGAAGCCGTTAGTAGGCCCTAACCACCATTTTTTTTTTTTAAAACCACTTAATGAGAGCTGGAAGGTTGAAGCTCAGCTTTATTTAGTTGAGGACAACACCAGGGAGGGGCAGAAGCCGTTAGTAGGCCCTAACCACCATTTTTTTTTTTAAAACCACTTAATGAGAGCCGGAAGGTTGAAGCTCAGCTTTATTTAGTTGAGGACAACACCAGGCAGGGGCACACAGACAGACACCTTTAGTAGGCCGGAAAAGCCTATTGCATTTTTCAAAATGGTAATTTGGAGCAGAAGGTTGAAGCTCAGCTTTATTTAGTTGAGGGCAACACCAGGCAGGGGCACACAGACAGACACCTTTAGTAGGCCGGAAAAGCCTATTGCATTTTTTAAAATGGTAATTTGGAGCAGAAGGTTGAAGCTCAGCTTTATTTAGTTGAGGACAACACCAGGCAGGGGCACACAGACAGACACCTTTAGTAGGCCGGAAAAGCCTATTGCATTTTTTAAAATGGTAATTTGGAGCATAAGGTTGAAGCTCAGCTTTATTTAGTTGAGGACAACACCAGGCAGGGGCACACAGACAGACACCTTTAGTAGGCCGGAAAAGCCTATTGCATTTTTTAAAATGGTAATTTGGAGCAGAAGGTTGAAGCTCAGCTTTATTTAGTTGAGGGCAACACCAGGCAGGGGCACACAGACAGACACCTTTAGTAGGCCGGAAAAGCCTATTGCATTTTTTAAAATGGTAATTTGGAGCAGAAGGTTGAAGCTCAGCTTTATTTAGTTGAGGGCAACACCAGGCAGGGGCAGAAGCCGTTAGTAGGCCCTAACCACCATTTTTTTTTTTTAAACCACTTAATGAGAGCCGGAAGGTTGAAGCTCAGCTTTATTTAGTTGAGGGCAACACCAGGCAGGGGCAGAAGCCGTTAGTAGGCCCTAACCAAAGTTGAAGGCCAAATGCAGTTTAATTTCTGATACTATAGGCCGAAAGCCAGAAGGTGGAAGCTCCGATTTAGACAGTGGAGGACAATTTGAATTAGGGACTGCAGACAGGCTTCAAAGGCCTAACATAAGAAAATGGGCTGGCTGTAGGCACTTTATAATTGGTTCCAGGGGTACACGGGCAGCAGTGGTCTGGTCAGTGGAGGAGTATTTAAAGTAGGGACCGCAGACAGGCTATCAAAGGCCTAAAATAACAAACAATAGGCTTATGGCAGTTTTACAGCGGTTACATGGATAGACGGGCAGGCAGCTTGGTGGTGAGTGGAGGAATATTTAAAGTAGGGACCGCAGACAGGCTATCAAAGGCCTAACATAACAAACAATAGGCTCATGGCAGTTTTACAGCGGTTACATGGATACACGGGCAGGCAGCTTGGTGGTCAGTGGAGGAGTATTTAAAGTAGGGACCGCAGACAGGCTTCAAAGGCCTAACATAAGAAAATGGGCTGGCTGTAGGCACTTTATAATTGGTTCCAGGGGTACACGGGCAGCAGTGGTCTGGCCAGTGGAGGACTAGTGGAAGGAGGGACCGCAGACAGGCTTCAAAGGCCTAACATAAAAAAATGGGCTGGCTGTAGGCACTTTATAATTGGTTCCAGGGGTACACGGGCAGCAGTGGTCTGGTCAGTGGAGGACTAGTGGAAGGAGGGACCGCAGACAGGCTTCAAAGGCCTAAAATAACAAACAATAGGCTCATGGCAGTTTTACAGCGGTTACATGGATACACGGGCAGGCAGCTTGGTGGTCAGTGGAGGAGTATTTAAAGTAGGGACCGCAGACAGGCTTCAAAGGCCTAACATAAGAAAATGGGCTGGCTGTAGGCACTTTATAATTGGTTCCAGGGGTACACGGGCAGCAGTGGTCTGGTCAGTGGAGGACTAGTGGAAGGAGGGACCGCAGACAGGCTTCAAAGGCCTAAAATAACAAACAATAGGCTCATGGCAGTTTTACAGCGGTTACATGGATACACGGGCAGGCAGCTTGGTGGTCAGTGGAGGAGTATTTAAAGTAGGGACCGCAGACAGGCTATCAAAGGCCTAAAATAACAAACAATAGGCTCATGGCAGCTTTACAGCGGTTACATGGATACACAGGCAGCTTGGTGGTGAGTGGAGGAGTAGTGCAAGGAGTGTCTGTCCCAGTACTCCCAAAATATAAATAGATGTTAATGTCTCGCAAAACAACCAAAACAAAAAAAAAGGTGGCATACTTAGGTACAGGGGTGGGCTCATCTACTGAGTTTCTGACATAGTAATTTGGCAGTAACTATTTAATGGTGCCAATATAGGACACAGACACAGACTACTTTAAGTTGCATCATAGATGTCTACAAATTTGTATTGTCAGTGCCAGACATTGAATGATGTCAGCGAATAGACTAAAGATTGGTGGAGCTGTGCGACATAATTTTGGACGTGGTAGAGCACATTTTGAGCTGGGGTAGGGGGGAACTCTCTTGAGGCCGGCGGGACCGCCCCAGGGCCCCTCATGTTACAACGGTGTGTCTGACGTTGGGTGCGCACCACCACCGCCAGAGACACTACATTGTACTATGAGGGACCCAGTAGCAATGCCGTCAACCAAAAGCGAGCACACCCACCTCTTCAGACAAACAGCAGTCTCACGGGTGCTTGCGCCAAGTCGCGATACCACGGCCCCGTGTGGGGAGTTTTGCCATTTAGGGAGGTGTAAACATGTCGTATGCTGTACAATCAGCTGCAGCAAATTAGACATTAGAAAAGTAATTCACAGGCAAGAGCTTTTCATAGGAAAGCTAGGTGTCGGCCGGGCAAGGTGGGGCAAAAGATTTCGAAATCCAGTTGTGGTTCATTTTAATGAATGTTAGATCGTCAACATTTTGGGTAGCCAGACGAGTCCTTTTTTCGGTTAATATTGAACCTGCAGCACTGAATACTCTTTCTGATAGGACACTTGCTGCCGGGCAAGCAAGCTCCTGCAATGCATATTCTGCCAATTCTGGCCAGGTGTCTAATTTGGAGGCCCAGTAATCAAATGGGAATGACGGTTGAGGGAGAACATCGATAAGGGATGAAAAATAGTTAGTAACCATACTGGACAAATGTTGTCTCCTGTCACTTTCAATTGATGCAGCAGTACCTGTCCTGTCTGCGGTCATAGCAAAATCACTCCACAACCTGGTCAGAAAACCCCTCTGTCCAACGCCACTTCTGATGTGTGCACCCCTAACACTCCTAGTCTGCTGCCCCCTGGAGCTCGTGTGAGAACGATCACGTGCGCTGTGTGCTGGGAATGCCTGAAGCAAACGGTCAACAAGAGTTGATTGTTTGGTTGCTAATATTAGTTCCAAGTTCTCATGTGGCATAATATTTTGCAATTTGCCTTTATAGAGTGGATCAAGGAGGCAGGCCAACCAGTAATCGTCATCGTTCATCATTTTCGTAATGCGTGTGTCCCTTTTTAGGATACGTAAGGCATAATCCGCCATGTGGGCCAAAGTTCCAGTTGTCAAATCTCCGGTTGTGATTGGTTGAGGGGCAGTTGCAGGCAAATCTACGTCACTTGTGTCCCTCAAAAAACCAGAACCCGGCCGTGACACGCAACCAATTTCCTGTGCCCCCGGGAAAGGTTCGGCATTAAAAATATACTCATCCCCATCATCCTCCTCGTCCTCCACCTCCTCTTCGCCCGCTACCTCGTCCTGTACACTGCCCTGACCAGACAATGGCTGACTGTCATCAAGGCTTTCCTCTTCCTCTGGTGCAGACGCCTGCTCCTTTATGTGCGTCAAACTTTGCATCAGCAGACGCATTAGGGGGATGCTCATGCTTATTACGGCGTTGTCTGCACTAACCAGCCATGTGCATTCCTCAAAACACTGAAGGACTTGACACATGTCTTGTATCTTAGACCACTGCACACCTGACAACTCCATGTCTGCCATCCTACTGCCTGCCCGTGTATCCTCCCACAAATAAATAACAGCACGCCTCTGTTCGCACAGTCTCTGAAGCATGTGCAGTGTTGAGTTCCACCTTGTTGCAACGTCTATGATTAGGCGATGCTGGGGAAGGTTCAAAGACCGCTGATAGGTCTGCATACGGCTGGCGTGTACAGGCGAACGTCGGATATGTGAGCAAAGTGCACGCACTTTGAGGAGCAGGTCGGAGAACCCAGGATACGTTTTCAATAAGCACTGCACCACCAGGTTTAAGGTGTGAGCCAGGCAAGGAATGTGTTTCAGTTGGGAAAGGGAGATGGCAGCCATGAAATTCCTTCCGTTATCACTCACTACCTTGCCTGCCTCAAGATCTACTGTGCCCAGCCACGACTGTGTTTCTTGTTGCAAGAACTCGGACAGAACTTCCGCGGTGTGTCTGTTGTCGCCCAAGCACTTCATAGCCAATACAGCCTGCTGACGCTTGGCAGTAGCTGGCCCATAATGGGACAACTGGTGTGCAACAGTGTCATCTGCCGATGGAGTGGTTGGCAGACTGCGTTCTGTGGAAGAGCTGTAGCTTCTGCAGGAGGACGAGGAGGAGGAGGAGGAGGGGGTGCGAACGCCTACAGCCAACTGTTTCCTAGACCGTGGGCTAGGCACAACTGTCCCTAAATTGATGTCGCCTGTGGACCCTGCATCCATCACATTCACCCAGTGTGCCGTGATGGACACATAACGTCCCTGGCCATGCCTACTGGTCCATGCATCTGTAGTCAGGTGCACCTTTGTACTCACAGATTGCCTGAGTGCATGGACGATGCGCTGTTTAACATGCTGGTGCAGGGCTGGGATGGCTTTTCTGGAAAAAAAGTGTCGACTGGGTAGCTCGTATCGTGGTTCAGCGTACTCCATCAGGGCTTTGAAAGCTTCGCTTTCAACTAACCGGTAGGGCATCATCTCTAACGAGATTAGTCTAGCTATGTGGGCGTTAAAACCCTGTGTACGCGGATGCGAGGATAAGTACTTCCTTTTTCTAACCAGAGTCTCATGTAGGGTGAGCTGGACTGGAGAGCTGGAGATCGTGGAACTTTCGGGTGTGCCGGTGTACATGGCAGACTGAGAGACGGTTGGAGACGGTATTGTTTCCGCCGGTGCCCTAGATGCAATATTTCCTCCTACAAAACTGGTGATTCCCTGACCCTGACTGCTTTTGGCTGGCAAAGAAACCTGCACAGATACTGCCGGTGGTGCGGAAAATGGTGGCCTTACAGTGACGGAAGGGATGTTGCGTTGCTGACTAGCTTCATTGGCCGAGGGTGCTACAACCTTGAGGGACGTTTGGTAGTTAGTCCAGGCTTGAAAATGCATGGTGGTTAAGTGTCTATGCATGCAACTAGTATTTAGACTTTTCAGATTCTGACCTCTGCTTAAGCTAGTTGAACATTTTTGACAGATGACTTTGCGCTGATCAGTTGGATGTTGTTTAAAAAAATGCCAGACTGCACTCTTCCTAGACTCGGATCCCTTTTCAGGGATTGCAGACTGAGCTTTAACCGGATGGCAACGCTGTGCTCCAACAGGTTTTGGCTTTGACACGCGTTTTGGGCCAGATACGGGCCCGGCAGATGGAACCTGTTGCGATGTTGATGCCTGCTGCGGCCCCTCCTCCACCTCCGCTTCTGAACTACTGCCGCCTGCACCCTGTTCCCCCAATGGCTGCCAATCGGGGTCAATAACTGGGTCATCTATTACCTCCTCTTCGAGCTCGTGTGCAACTTCGTCTGTGTCACTGTGTCGGTCGGTGGTATAGCGTTCGTGGCGGGGCAACATAGTCTCATCAGGGTCTGATTGTGGATCTGTACCCTGAGAGGGCAATGTGGTGGTCTGAGTCAAAGGAGCAGCATAGTACTCTGGCTGTGGCTGTGCATCAGTGCACTCCATGTCAGAATATACTTGTAATGGGCATGGCCTGTTAAATGTTTCACTTTCTAAGCCAGGGACGGTATGTGTAAAGAGCTCCATGGAGTGACCCGTTGTGTCGCCTGCTGCATCCTTCTCTCTTGTTGTAGTTTTTGCTGAGGAGGACAAGGAAGCGACTTGTCCCTGACCGTGAACATCCACAAGCGACGCGCTGCTTTTACATTTACCAGTTTCGGAAGAGGAGGCAAAAGAGCTAGAGGCTGAGTCTGCAATGTAAGCCAAAACTTGCTGTTGCTGCTCCGCCTTTAAAAGCGGTTTTCCTACTCCCAGAAAAGAGAGCGTTCGAGGCCTTGTGTAGCCTGACGACGAAACTGGCTCCACAGCTCCAGACTTAGGTGGAATATTTTTATCCCCACGACCACCTGATGCTCCACTACCACTACCATCATTACCAGCTGACAATGAACGCCCACGACGACCTCTTGCACCAGACTTCCTCATTGTTTTAAAATCTTAACCAAAGTAACTTTATTTGTTGCTGTCAAACAACTTACACGGTGAGCTATAACTTCAGTATGATTTCAATATCCCTTAACAGGTTGGTGAGACCACAAGGAAAATCAGGCACAATGTTACACACTCTGTTTTCTGTGGCACAAAATCACAGAGATGACACACACGCAGGACTGTCACTCAACACTAATGTCAATATTAATCTCCCACCTAATTTATTTTTTTTTTTTCTCAGGGAGACTTTAGAAACCAAATAATATTAAAAAAAAAAAAAAAAAAAAGGCTTTCTATGGCCCACAATTAGAGAGAGAGAGGTGGCACACCCAGGAGTCAAGACTGGCGCACAAGCTGAAAGGGCAATATTACTCTCCCACTGTTTTTTTAAGTTTTTTTTTTATTTCAGGGAGACTTTAGAAACCAAATAATATATAAAAAAAAATAAAAAAAAATAAAAATAGGCTTTCTATAGCCCACTGAATGAGAGAGAGAGGTGGCACACCCAGGAGTCAAGACTGGCACACAAGCTGAAAGGGCAATATTACTCTCCCACTGTTTTTTTATGTTTTTTTTTTTTTTTTCAGGGAGACTTTAGAAACCAAATAATAAGAAAAAAAATAAATAAATAAATAGGCTTTCTATAGCCCACTGAATGAGAGATAGCACACACAGCAGTGGCACACAAGCCCTGACTGAGGCCAATATTTTTCTCCCACTGATTGATGTAGTGTTTTTGTGTTGAGGTAGATTTTAGAACACAAATCAAGGAAAAAAAAAAAAAATGCTTTCTATGGCCCACTGAATGAGAGAGAGGTGGCACACCCAGGAGTCAAGACTGGCACACAAGCTGAAAGGGCAATATTACTCTCCCACTGTTTTTTTAGTTTTTTTTTTTTTTTTAAGGGAGACTTTAGAAACCCAATAATATTTTAAAAAAAAAATAAATAGGCTTTCTATGGCCCACTGAATGAGAGGGAGAGAGGTGGCACACCCAGGAGTCAAGACTGGCACACAAGCTGAAAGGGCAATATTACTCTCCCACTGTTTTTTTAGGTTTTTTTTTTTTTTTCAGGGAGACTTTAGAAACCAAATAATATTAAAAAAAAAAAAAAAAAAATAGGCTTGCTATAGCCCACTGAATGAGAGATAGCACACACAGCAGTGGCACACAAGCCCTGACTGAGGCCAATATTTTTCTCCCACTGATTGATGTAGTGTTTTTGTGTTGAGGTAGAATTTAGAACACAAATCACGGAAAAAATAAATAGGCTTTCTATGGCCCACTCAGTGAGAGATGGCACACACAGGGATGGCACTGTAGCAGAAATGCCAATCTTAATCTCCCACAAAAAAAAAAAAAAAAAAAAAACTGTCCTACAATTACTATCTCCCTGCAGTAATGTAAGCCAGGTATGGCAGGCAGCAATAGGAGTGGACTGATGCACAAATTAAATAAAAAGTGTGGACAAACAAAAAAGATAGCTGTGCAGAAAGGAAGGAACAAGAGGATATGTGCTTTGAAAAAAGCAGTTGGTTTCCACAGTGGCGTACACACAGCAATACAGCTATCACGGAGCCTTCTAGGGCAGCCCAATGAGCTACAGCGCTGAGGGGAAAAAAAAAAAAAAATAGCTTCCACAGTCCCTGCACACCGAAGGTGGTGTTGGACAGTGGAAATCGCTGCAGCACAAGCGGTTTGGTGGTTAGTGGACCCTGCCTAACGCTCTCCCTGCTTCTGACGAAGCGGCAGCAACCTGTCCCTAAGCTCAGATCAGCAGCAGTAAGATGGCGGTCGGCGGGAACGCCCCTTTATAGCCCCTGTGACGCCGCAGACAGCAAGCCAATCACTGCAATGCCCTTCTCTAAGATGGTGGGGACCAGGATCTATGTCATCACGCTGCCCACACTCTGCGTTCGCCTTCATTGGCTGAGAAATGGCGCTTTTCGCGTCATTGAAACGCGACTTTGGCGCGAAAGTCGCGTACCGCATGGCCGACAAGCACAGGGGTCGGATCGGGTTTCATGAGACGCCGACTTAGCCAAAAGTCGGCGACTTTTGAAAATGATCGACCCGTTTCGCTCAACCCTAGCTGCCGCCATTTAGGGTTCACTCTGCTGGGAATTCAGTTAGGGACAGGACGCTGTGTTCTGACTGAGGGCCAGTTTAGAGATAGCGGTTTGCTTCATTGTGCTTTACCCAGGCTAATTTAGCAACCGCTGTGTGAGAACCTTGCTTTTGCCTTGCAGCGCTGTTCACAGCTGTCTGCAAGGTCTCTGTGTGAGTGCACATCACTCTGTAGTCTGTGTGCAGCCACAGCCGGTTGTATTCAGCTCAGGTTGTGCCACTGCCTCATACCATTCTATCCATTGTCCTTTTTTGCTATTAGTGCAGCCTGCTGCACTTTTTTTCAAATATTTCCTATTAGTGGCTTTCCACCCGTATCCAGCTACATTGTGGAAAAACACTACATAGGATAACATAGAGGAGGTTTTTTGGCCTTGCAGCACCATTTACGGCTGTCTGCACGGTCTCTGTGTGAGTGCACATCACTCTGTAGTCTGTGTGCAGCCACAGCCGGTTGTATTCAGCTCAGCGTGCGTCACTGCCTCATACCATTCTATCCATTGACATTTTTTGCTATTAGTGCAGCCTGCTGCACTTTGTTTCAAATATTTCCTATTAGTGGCTTTCCACCCGTATCCAGCTAAATTGTGGAAAAACACTACATAGGATTACATAGAGGAGCTTTTTTGGCTTTGCAGCGCTGTTTACGGCTGTCTGCATGGTCTCCGTGTGAGTGCACATCGCTCTGTAGTCTGTCCGCAGCCACAGCCGGTTGCAGTAAGCTCAGGGTGCGTCACTGCCTCATACCGTTAAATCCATTGTCCTTTTTTGCAATTAGGGCAGCCTGCTTCACATTTTTTCAAATATTTCCTATTAGTGGCTTTCCACCCATATCCAGCTAAATTGTGGAAAAACACTACATAGGATTACATTGAGGAGCTTTTTTGGGCCTTGCAGAGCCGTTTACGGCTGTCTGCATGGTCTCTGTGTAAGTGCACATCGCTCTGTAGCCATTTCTGCAAAAAATAAATAAATAAATAAATAATAAAGTTCACCAAACACACCACTTTACAGTTATGTAGGCCACATTAGCTGATATTAAAGTCTAGTCCACTGTCATGATTCTCAATGGCGAGAGAACATAGCCCAGGATATATGAGAACTAGCTCTTGGAAGATGGAAACTATACTGACCATGAACTAAACCTGCCGCACAACTAGAAGTGGCCGGGTAGCATGCCTACGTTTTTTAACCCTAGATGCCCAGCGCCAGCCGGAGAACTACCTAATCCTAGCAGAGGAAAAGACAGTCCTGGCTCACCTCTAGAGAAATTTTCCCAAAAGGCAGACAGAGGCCCCCACATATATTGGCGGTGATTTTAGATGAAATGACAAACGTAGTATGAAAATAGGTTTAGCAAAATCGAGGTCCGCTTTCTAGATAGCAGGAAGACAGAAAGGACACTTTCATGGTCAGCAGAAAACCCTATCAAAACACCATCCAGAAATTCCTTTAAGACTCTAGCATTAACTCATAACACCAGAGTGGCAATTTCCGATCACAAGAGCTTTCCAGACACAGTAACGAAACAGCAGCTGTGAACAGGAACAAAATGCAAAAACACACAAGGACAAAAGTCCAACTTAGCTGGGAGTTGTCTAGTAGCAGGAACAAGCACAGAAGGCTTCTGATTACATTGTTGACCGGCAAGAAACTGACAGAGGAGCAAGGTTATATAGCGACTCCCACATCCTGATAGGAGCAGGTGAACAGAGGGGATGATGCACACAAGTTCAATTCCACAAGTGGCCACCGGGGGAGCCCAGAATCCAATTTCACAACAGTACCCCCCCCTCAAGGAGGGGGCACCGAACCCTCACCAGAACCACCAGGGCGATCAGGATGAGCCCTATGAAAGGCACGGACAAGATCGGAGGCATGAACATCAGAGGCAGTGACCCAAGAATTATCCTCCTGACCGTATCCCTTCCATTTGACCAGATACTGGAGTCTCCGTCTGGAAACACGAGAGTCTAAGATCTTTTCCACAACGTACTCCAACTCACCCTCAACCAACACCGGAGCAGGAGGCTCAACGGAAGGCACAACCGGTACCTCATACCTGCGCAACAATGACCGATGAAAAACATTATGAATCGAAAAGGATGCAGGGAGGTCCAAACGGAAGGACACAGGGTTAAGAATCTCCAATATCTTGTACGGGCCGATGAACCGAGGCTTAAACTTAGGAGAAGAAACCCTCATAGGGACAAAACGAGAAGACAACCACACCAAGTCCCCAACACAAAGCCGAGGACCAACACGACGACGGCGGTTGGCAAAAAGCTGAGTCTTCTCCTGGGACAACTTCAAATTGTCCACCACCTGCCCCCAAATCTGATGCAACCTCTCCACCCCAGCATCCACTCCAGGACAATCCGAAGATTCCACTTGACCGGAGGAAAATCGAGGATGAAACCCCAAATTACAGAAAAACGGGGACACCAAGGTGGCAGAGCTGGCCCGATTATTGAGGGCGAACTCCGCCAAAGGCAAAAAAGCAACCCAATCATCCTGATCCGCAGACACAAAACACCTCAAATATGTCTCCAAGGTCTGATTAGTCCGCTCGGTCTGGCCATTAGTCTGAGGATGGAAAGCAGACGAAAAAGACAAATCTATGCCCATCCTAGCACAGAATGCCCGCCAAAATCTAGACACGAATTGGGTCCCTCTGTCAGAAACGATATTCTCAGGAATACCATGCAAACGAACAACATTTTGAAAAAACAGAGGAACCAACTCGGAAGAAGAAGGCAACTTAGGCAAGGGAACCAGATGGACCATCTTAGAGAAACGGTCACACACCACCCAGATGACAGACATCTTCTGAGAAACAGGCAGATCCGAAATAAAATCCATCGAGATGTGCGTCCAAGGCCTCTTCGGGATAGGCAAGGGCAACAACAATCCACTAGCCCGAGAACAACAAGGCTTGGCCCGAGCACAAACGTCACAAGACTGCACAAAGCCTCGCACATCTCGTGACAGGGAAGGCCACCAGAAGGACCTTGCCACCAAATCCCTGGTACCAAAGATTCCAGGATGACCTGCCAACGCAGAAGAATGAACCTCAGAGATGACTCTACTGGTCCAATCATCAGGAACAAACAGTCTACCAGGTGGGCAACGATCAGGTCTATCCGCCTGAAACTCCTGCAAGGCCCGCCGCAGGTCTGGAGAAACGGCAGACAATATCACTCCATCTTTAAGGATACCTGTGGGCTCAGAATTACCAGGGGAGTCAGGCTCAAAACTCCTAGAAAGGGCATCCGCCTTAACATTCTTAGAACCCGGTAGGTACGACACCACAAAATTAAACCGAGAGAAAAACAACGACCAGCGCTAGGATTCAGGCGCCTGGCAGACTCAAGGTAAATTAAATTTTTGTGGTCAGTCAATACCACCACCTGATGTCTGGCCCCCTCAAGCCAGTGACGCCACTCCTCAAAAGCCCACTTCATGGCCAAAAGCTCCCGATTCCCAATATCATAATTCCGCTCGGCGGGCGAAAATTTACGGGAAAAAAAAGCACAAGGTCTCATCACGGAGCAGTCGGAACTTCTCTGCGACAACACCGCCCCAGCTCCGATTTCAGAAGCGTTGACCTCAACCTGAAAAGGAAGAGCAACATCAGGCTGACGCAACACTGGGGCGGAAGAAAAGCGGCGCTTGAGCTCCCGAAAGGCCTCCACAGCATCAGGGGACCAATCAGCAACATCAGCACCCTTCTTAGTCAAATCAGTCAATGGTTTTACAACATCAGAAAAACCAGCAATAAATCGACGATAAAAGTTAGCAAAGCCCAAAAATTTCTGAAGACTCTTAAGAGAAGAGGGTTGCGTCCAATCACCAATAGCCTGAACCTTGACAGGATCCATCTCGATGGAAGAGGGGGAAAAAATGTATCCCAAGAAAGAAATCTTTTGAACCCCAAAAACACACTTAGAACCCTTCACACACAAGGAATTAGACCGCAAAACCTGAAAAACCCTCCTGACCTGCTGGACATGAGAGTCCCAGTCATCCGAAAAAATCAGAATATCATCCAGATACACAATCATAAATTTATCCAAATAATCGCGGAAAATGTCATGCATAAAGGACTGGAAGACTGAAGGGGCATTTGAAAGACCAAAAGGCATCACCAAATACTCAAAATGGCCCTCGGGCGTATTAAATGCGGTTTTCCACTCATCCCCCTGCTTGATTCGCACCAAATTATACGCCCCACGGAGATCAATCTTAGAGAACCACTTGGCCCCCTTTATACGAGCAAACAAATCAGTAAGCAGTGGTAACGGATATTGATATTTAACCGTGATTTTATTCAAAAGTCGATAATCAATACACGGCCTCAAAGAGCCGTCTTTCTTAGACACAAAGAAAAAACCGGCTCCTAAGGGAGATGACGAAGGACGAATATGTCCCTTTTCCAAGGACTCCTTTATATATTCTCGCATAGCAGCGTGTTCAGGCACAGACAGATTAAATAAACGACCCTTAGGGTATTTACTACCCGGAATCAAGTCTATGGCACAATCGCACTCCCGGTGCGGAGGTAGTGAACCAACCTTGGGTTCTTCAAAAACGTCACGAAAGTCAGACAAGAATTCAGGAATCTCAGAGGGAATAGATGATGAAATGGAAACCAAAGGTACGTCCCCATGAGTTCCTTTACATCCCCAGCTTAACACAGACATAGCTCTCCAGTCGAGGACTGGGTTATGAGATTGCAGCCATGGCAATCCCAGCACCAAAACATCATGTAGATTATACAGGACCAGAAAGCGAATAACCTCCTGGTGATCCGGATTAACACGCATAGTCACTTGTGTCCAGTATTGTGGTTTATTACTAGCCAATGGGGTGGAGTCAATCCCTTTCAGAGGTATCGGAGCCTCCAGTGGCTCCAAATCATACCCACAGCGTTTGGCAAAGGACCAATCCATAAGACTCAAAGCAGCGCCAGAGTCGACATAGGCGTCCGCGGTAATAGATGACAAAGAACAAATCAGGGTCACAGATAGAATAAACTTAGACTGTAAAGTGCTAATTGAAACAGACTTGTCAGGCTTCTTAGTACGCTTAAAGCATGCTGATATAACATGAGTTGAATCACCACAATAGAAGCACAACCCATTTTTTCGTCTAAAATTCTGCCGCTCGCTTCTGGACAGAATTCTATCACATTGCATATTTTCTGGCGTTTTCTCAGTAGACACCGCCAAATGGTGCACAGGTTTGCGCTCCCGCAGACGCCTATCGATCTGAATAGCCATCGTCATGGACTCATTCAGACTCGCAGGCACAGGGAACCCCACCATAACATCCTTAATGGCATCAGAGAGACCTTCTCTGAAAATCGCCGCCAGGGCGCACTCATTCCACTGAGTAAGCACAGACCATTTGCGGAATTTTTGGCAGTATATTTCAGCTTCATCTTGCCCCTGAGACAAGGACATCAAGGCCTTTTCCGCCTGAAGCTCTAAATGAGGTTCCTCATAAAGCAACCCCAAGGCCAGAAAAAACGCATCCACATTGAGCAACGCAGGATCCCCTGGTGCCAATGCAAAAGCCCAGTCTTGAGGGTCGCCCCGGAGCAAGGAAATTACAATCCTGACCTGCTGTGCAGGGTCTCCGGCAGAGCGAGACTTCAGGGACAAAAACAATTTGCAATTATTTTTAAAATTTTGAAAGTGAGATCTATTCCCCGAGAAGAATTCAGGCAAAGGAATTCTAGGCTCAGACATAGGTGCATGAACATCAAAATCTTGCAAATTTTGTACCTTTGTGGCGAGATTATTCAAACCTGTAGCTACACTCTGAAGATCCATTTGAAACAGGTGAACACAGAGCCATTCAAGGATTAGAAGGAGAGAAAGAGAGGAAGGCTGCAGTATAGGCAGACTAGCAAGTGATTCAATTAAGAGCACACTCAGAACTAGAGGAAAAAAAAAAAAATTGTAGCAGACTTCTTTTTTCTCTCCTTTCTCAGCCAGTAATTTAACCCTTTTTTGGTCCGGTCAAACTGTCATGATTCTCAATGGCGAGAGAACATAGCCCAGCATATATGAGAACTAGCTCTTGGAAGATGGAAACTATACTGACCATGAACTAAACCTGCCGCACAACTAGAAGTGGCCGGGTAGCATGCCTACGTTTTTTAACCCTAGATGCCCAGCGCCAGCCGGAGAACTACCTAATCCTAGCAGAGGAAAAGACAGTCCTGGCTCACCTCTAGAGAAATTTTCCCAAAAGGCAGACAGAGGCCCCCACATATATTGGCGGTGATTTTAGATGAAATGACAAACGTAGTATGAAAATAGGTTTAGCAAAATCGAGGTCCGCTTTCTAGATAGCAGGAAGACAGAAAGGACACTTTCATGGTCCGCAGAAAACCCTATCAAAACACCATCCAGAAATTCCTTTAAGACTCTAGCATTAACTCATAACACCAGAGTGGCAATTTCCGATCACAAGAGCTTTCCAGACACAGTAACGAAACAGCAGCTGTGAACAGGAACAAAATGCAAAAACACACAAGGACAAAAGTCCAACTTAGCTGGGAGTTGTCTAGTAGCAGGAACAAGCACAGAAGGCTTCTGATTACATTGTTGACCGGCAAGAAACTGACAGAGGAGCAAGGTTATATAGCGACTCCCACATCCTGATAGGAGCAGGTGAACAGAGGGGATGATGCACACAAGTTCAATTCCTCAAGTGGCCACCGGGGGAGCCCAGAATCCAATTTCACAACAGTCCACACTTTAGAAAATTAGTGTTTCTTATACCTGTTAGGAGCTGTTCAGGAATAAGCACACTAAGCCCTTAGTACTTTTCTGCTTATCTTTATAAGACAACCAAGATGAAGAGGGCAGGGAGTAAGGCACGTGGGCGTGGGCACAGAGCAGGGAGAGGACGTGGGGATTCAGTGCCTGCTGCGGGCATCGGTGACTCATCATCACCCAGTTTCAGCAGGGAACAGTCCTTCATGTGCAGCTTTGTAGGAGATCGCCGTACACCGCTGCTGCGTGAAGAACAAATTGAAGCCATTGTTGGATGGATGGCAGCTAACACATCGACTTTAATTAGTGCCACATCCTCTCAGGCACAGAGCACTGGAGAGCACCCATCTGTCTCTTCACCACCTGCCAAATTGCCCAGACAGTCAGAGAGCCCAGGACAGGAGCCATCTCTACTTCTGTTCTCTGAATCTCTTGGCTTGGAAACAGGGGGCCAGCCAAGCAGCATTGGAGAAATGGAAGAAGAGGCAGTGTGCAGTGATGCCCAACAGCTTTGTCTCTTTGACTCTGAAGAGGCGGGTGGGCCAGTGCCTCCGGTCACCGCACCTCAGTACGCATCTGATGATGAGACTCAGGTACCACTTTCTGGTGCGTACTGTGCTGCCGAGACTACCCAGGAGGAGCAGTTGGTAGCAGAGGGTAGTGTAGGTGTTGAGGTCCTTGACCCATCGTGGCGTGAGGTACAGGAAGGTGGTGGGAGCAGCTCTGAGGAAGAGATTCCCCCGAACAGGCCAAAGAGGGAGAGGGAGGGGGAAGACTGCGGTTCCTGTAGCCTCCACTTCGGCACCCTTTAGGAGCATGCCTCTTCCAAAAGCCAAAACGGGCGCTCCCAAGACTTGCAGTGCCTGGTCCTTTTTTGACAAAGTTGCAAATGACATTTGCTTTGTCAAATGCACGGTGCGTCATCAGAAAGTCAAAAGAGGGAAAAATGGCAGCAACCTCAATACCACAAATATGTGGAAACATGTGCGGACCAAGCACGCGGTGGAGTTACAAAAACACACTGAAGACCTAGGCCAACCAACTGCGGCACCTACCACCTCTTCAGCTCGTGTTGTTGCCTCTTCCTCCAACTCACACACAGCTGGTTCGGCTTCCTCACAGGATCGCCATGGAAGAACCTCTGGCACTGTTGTACAGAGACCCACAGTAATTCCACCCGCAGCACCACGTTCCCAGTCATCCTCACACTCCCAGCCCAGTCTACAGCCATCGGTAGCACAGGCATGGGAGAAAAGATGGCCATTCTCGGCAAACCACCCCCGAGCACAGGCTCTGAATGCTGGCATTGCAAAACTACTGTCCCTTCAAATGCTGTCATTCAGGCTGGTGGAGACTGACAGCTTCCGTAACTTGATGGCATTGGCAGTCCCACAATACAATGTGCCCAGCTGCTTTTATTTCAGCAGGCAAGCCGTCCCTGCCCTGCACAAGCATGTGGAGGGACACATAAAACACGCGCTACTGAACGCCGTCAGTAGCAAGGTCCACCTCACCACCGATGCGTGGACCAGTCACCATGGACAGGGGCGATACCTGTCCCTCACTGCCCATTGGGTTAATGTTGTTGAGCCGGGTACAGATCGTGCGAGTGGCGCAGGCCGTGTCCTGCCAACTCCAAGGATTGCAGGAATCCAGTCTGTCCGCATTGACTCCTCCTCATACACAAGTTCCTCAGAATCATCACTGCAGGAGCCGTCACAGTCCACCTCCACATGGACCCGTGAACATTTACCTGTTACGACCGACATGAGCACAGCTGTGGCCAAATGTCAACAGGCCGCCTTGAAATTAATTTCTTTGGGGAATCGAAGCCACACAGCGCAGGAGCTCTGGAATGCCATCAAGCAGGAGAGCGACGTGTGGTTTGTACCAGCGAATCTCCAGCCAGGAATGGTAGTGTGTGACAATGGCCAAAATCTGGTGGCAGCTCTGGCCCTAGGCAACCTCACTCACATGCTATGTCTGGCACATGTGCGCAACTTGGTCGTGCAGAGTTTTTTGAGGGACTATCCAGATCTTGATGCACTGCTGCACAAGGTCCGCCTAGAGTGTGCTCACTTGCGGCATTCCAGCATGGCAAGATCGCGCATTGCAGCTTTGCAGCACCGATTCCGCCTTCCCGAACATCGCATCATATGTGACCTACCCACCAGTTGGAATTCCACGTTACATATGTTGGAGCGGTTGTGTGAGCAGCAGCCAGCAGTAATGGAGTACCAGCTGCATCAGGCGCAAAGAAGTCGCACTCCACACCGTTCAGTCTTCACAACCACTGAGTGGGCCACTATGAAGGACGTCTGCCAGGTTTTGCGTTCCTTCGATGATTCCACGCGGATGGCGAGTGCAGATGATGCACTAGTCAGCATGACTGTCCCCCTTATCTGCCTGCTTCAACAAACACTGCAAGCGCTAAGGGATGATGTTGTGGAAGAGGTGGAGGATGAGGAGTCACCAATTCCATCAGCTTCTGGACAGTCAGCGCTACGTGGTTCCTCACAAAGGCCTAGGCAGGGGACAGTTTGTGAAGAGGATAAGGAGGAGTCAATGAAGGAGGAAGACATCGGTCCAGAGGAGGGAGTTACACAATTCTCCAGTAGTCAGTGTGTAGAGCGAGGGTGGGGTGATGCAGAGCAGGCAGAGATCACGCCTCAAGCAGGGGACAGCGTTTCTTGGCCAGTTGGCAGTCTGCAGCACATGGCTGATTACATGCAGCAGTGCCTGAGAAACGACCGCCACATCGCCCACATTCTGAATACGGCTGATTATTGGGTGTACACCCTCCTAGATCCTCGCTACCGGGACAACTTACAAAGCCTCATAACACCGTTGAACCGGGAGCGTAAAATGCGGGAGTACCAACACACACTGGTGAATTCCATCATCCTCTCCAGTCCAAGTGAGAGCAGTGCTGCTAGT
Source organism: Ranitomeya variabilis (assembly GCF_051348905.1). Classification (NCBI taxonomy): domain Eukaryota; kingdom Metazoa; phylum Chordata; class Amphibia; order Anura; family Dendrobatidae; genus Ranitomeya; species Ranitomeya variabilis. The sequence continues at coordinate 495,539,986 of NC_135233.1, read as the reverse complement.
GCTTTACAAAGCAGCTCAGTGCGTCGAGGCAGTGGAGGAAGCTCTGCACAAAGAGGGAGCAGAATCAGTGCCTCAGCACAAGGCAAGACCAGTACGGCCCAACTTTGGCACAGTTTTGTGTGCCCGCCACACATGTCTACACCATCACATATGGCTCCAGTCAGCAGGAGGCAACGTTTCCGTCAGATGGTGACAGACTACAGGGCCCTCACGGCTTATAGGACCCGGCTTGTCCGGATGGCGACGTTGAAAAAACCTGACCAGCCGATCCGCATGAATGTCCGAGGCTGGTACCCAGGACCTCTCCTCAGGCCCATAACCACGCCAGTGTACCAAGTACTGTAAAGTGCGGCGCACTACACGAGAGTCAACCACCTTGGAGACTTCAAATTCTTTCCAGGTTACCATCCACCAAGACTGGAGGTGGCATAGGCGCCGCGTCCACAGAACCCACCACCTTCTTCAGAAGAGACCTGTGGAACACGTTGTGTATCTTGTACACCATAGGGAGCTCCAGTCGGTACGCTACTGGGTTAATGACGGCGGTGACCCTAAACGGACCAATAAACCGTGGACCCAATTTAAGTGATGGTATTTTGAGTCTTATGTTTTTTGTGGATAACCACACCCAGTCATCCACACTCAGGTCCGGACCTGGCACACGCCTACTGTTAGCCACACGTTTGTACCTAGCACCCACACTCAACAGGCACTGTTTAACTCTCCTCCAGACTGACGACAATTGTGCTCCTAACTGGTCCTACTCCGGAACGCCAGAAGAGCCCCTCTGACTCAAAGTACAAAATTGAGGATGTAGCCCGTAAACACAAAAAAACGGAGACTCCCCAGATGACTCCTGGCGGTGATTATTGATGGCAAACTCAGCCAAAGGAAGAAAGGTAGACCACTCCTCCTGGTTATCAGAAACAAAGCAGCGTAGGTACTGTTCCAAATTTTGGTTCATACGCTCAGTCTGACCATTTGACTGAGGATGAAACGCCGAAGAATGGGACAACTTGATCCCCAGCCGTAAGCAAAATGCTTTCCAAAATTTTGCCACAAACTGAGACCCCCGATCAGACACGACGTCAGACCCCCATGAACCCCATGAAGTCTGACCACCTCCTGCTCAAATACCTGAGCCAGAGTCTTAGCGTTAGGCAACGAAGACAAAGACACAAAGTGCGACATTTTTGAAAACCGATCAACAATCACCAAGATGACCATGTTCCCAGCTGATGAGGGCAAATCAGTGATGAAATCCATGGAGATTTCCGTCCATGGCTTACTAGGTACCTCAAGAGGAAGTAGTGTGCCAACAGGACGGGAGCGGGCCGTCTTAGCCCTAGCGCACATGGTACAAGCTGACACGTATGAGACCACGTCCTGTCGGATCTTGGGCCACCAAAACCGACGTGACACCAACTCCAAGGTACCTCTAACCCCTGGGTGGCCAGCCAGGACAGCATCATGATGCTCCGCCAAAACCTTTAAGCGGAGATGAAGCGGTACAAAAGATTTGTTGATGGGAAGCTCAGATGGTACCTCCTCCTGAGCCTCGGCAATCTCAGCCTCAACCTCGGTAGTGAGAGCCGAAACCACAACACCCTTTTGGAGGATGGGTACTGGATCCTCCCGAGGTTCTCCCCCCGGAAAACACCTGGACAGAGCATCCGCCTTAGTGTTTTTAGACCCCGGTCTGTACGTGACAACAAAATTGAACCGCGTGAAAAACAATGCCCAGCGAGCCTGCCTGGGGGACAGACGCTTGGCTGACTCCAAATACAGCAGATTCTTATGATCGGTAATAACCGTAACCTGATGTACCGACCCCTCCAAGAAGTGTCGCCATTCCTCAAAGGCCAACTTAATAGCCAACAACTCCCTGTTGCCGATATCGTAGTTACGTTCGGCGGACGACAGTTTCTTGGAGAAATAGGCGCACGGACGCAAACCACTCAAAGATGAGCCTTGAGATAGTACCGTCCCCACACCAATCTCAGACGCATCGACTTCCACAACAAAGGGTTTTGATACGTCTGGCTGCACAAGAATGGGGGCTGAAACAAAACTGTTCTTAAGAAACTCAAATGCGCGCACAGCAGCCTCAGGCCAAACGGAGAAATTGGTACCCTTTTTAGTCATGTCAGTTAGCGGTTTAGCAATGATTGAAAAATCCTTGATAAATTTCCTATAGTAGTTAGAAAACCCAAGGAACCGCTGAAGTGCTTTCAGGTTATCAGGACGTTCCCAATGCAGCACCGCTTGCACCTTAGCGGCGTCCATTTTAAAACCAGAAGCAGACACAATATAACCCAAGAACGGCAACTCTTGAACAAAAAATACACATTTCTCAAGTTTAGCATACAGCTTATTCTCTCTGAGAAGCTGTAACACCTGCCTGACATGATCTAAATGAGCATCACGGTCGCAAGAATATATGAGAATGTCATCTAGGTACACGATAACGAATTTCCCCAAAACATGCGAGAACACATCATTGATGAAATGTTGGAACACTGCAGGTGCGTTAGTCAACCCAAATGGCATCACCAAATTTTCAATATGACCCTCAGGGGTATTAAAAGCCGTCTTCCACTCATCACCATGACGGACTCTTATGAGGTTGTACGCCCCCCTGAGATCAAGCTTGGTAAACCACTTAGCACCTGCCACCTGGTTGAACAAATCTGGTATTAGTGGCATAGGGTATGGATCACGAACCGTAATCTGGTTCAACTCCCTGAAATCCAAACATGGGCGCAATCCGCCATCTTTCTTCTTCACGAAGAAGAACCCTGCTGCCACCGGCGAGGATGACGGCCTGATGTGCCCTTTGCTCAAGCTTTCAGCAATATAATCTTTTAACGCTTGTCTCTCCGGACCGGAGATGTTAAACATCCTTGCTTTAGGCAATTTGGCCCCTGGTTTAAACCTGATAGAACAGTCATAGGGACGATGTGGTGGCAACTCTGAACAACCCTTCTCAGAGAACACATCCACAAAATCCAGAAGTGACTCCGGAACGCTTGAAGTCACCGCAGCCACACATGTGGCCAGGCAATTCTCCTGGCAGAACTCGCTCCACTGAATTATGTCCTGAGTTTTCCAGTCAATTACTGGGTTGTGCATAGACAACCAAGGAAAACCCAAAACCACCTGAGCAGGAAGATTCCTGAGCACCTTACATGTAACCCGCTCGGAATGTAGAACCCCAATGTGGAGTTTCACCTCAGCCACAAATTCAGTAATCTCCCCCTGAGAGAGAGGAGCTGCCTTGATGGTGACCACGCGGACTGCCAGCGATAAAAACCTTAGCAGGGAGCATGCATTGAGAAACCACCATGGAGGATATACATAAGCTCAGATTGGTCTCCTCCACGCCCTCTGAGCTTATAAGTTTTCTGCCGTTGCGTTTTTCTTAGTCAGCAGAGGACAGATGTTAATAAAATGACCAATTTTACCACATTAAAAACAGGCTCCCTGCTTCCTGAGCTCAGGGGCTCGACGCTTTACATGTGACACCCCTGCGATTTACATAGGCTCCGTGGGCTCACCTGCAGCAACCTCACATGAATCTAAACCTTCTCCCATAGGCGGTGTCTCATGCTCCCCCTGACGCAAATGGCGATCAATGCGGACAACCAGACTCATAGTGGAATCTAGAGAAGCAGGAGTCTCGTACATCAGAAGGGCTTTTTTAACCCTTCCAGAAACCCCATGAATAAACTGACTCCGCAATGCTGGATCATTCCATTGTGTATCGATCGCCCAGCGGCGAAATTCAGAACAGTAATCCTCTGTAACTCGCTCCCCCTGGCGAATAGAGCGTATCTTAGATTCTGCAAGAGCCATTCTGTCAGGTTCATCGTAGATTTTCCTAAGAGAAGAAAAAAAACTCTCCACAGAGTCAAATGCAGCAGAATCAGATGGCTAAGAAAACGCCCATGCTTGGGGATCCCCACTTAACAATGACAACACCAGGCCCACACGCTGAGCCTCATTACTCGAGGAGATCGGGCGCATACGGAAATATAGTTTGCAAGCCTTACGAAAAGAAACAAATTTACTGCGTTCCCCAGCAAATTTTTCAGGCAAAGGAAATTTAGGCTCAGCAACTCTTCCTGTCGCTCCAGCTTGCACATTAGATACTGCTAATCCCTGTTGCTGTACTGCCCCCCTCAACTCAGTGACCTGTAGGGACAGCGCCTCCAACTGATGGGTTATGGAAGTCATGGGATCCATGACAAAACACACAAAAAAAAAGAAACCCCCCTTTTTTTTTTTTTTTTTTCTTGTTCGGCTGATTATAATGTCACGGGGAGACTAGGTGGGCGAGAGCTAATAACCCGGGCCCCTGCAATTTCCCTCAGACTAGGGAAATACTGACTGACCCTCTACCTGAAGTTTACACTGATGGTGTGCATGTCCAGGCCTCGAACCTCACCCTGCCTCCTGTTTCAACCCTAAGATGAAAACCTCCGCGCTCCACCCAGTGAATGCAATACACCAATACCCACAGTTAGCACAGACAAGGATAAAGGAAAATATACACCACGCCACAGTCACTCAGGAATTCACTATAGATGTGCAGGGCAAAATTAATACAAATATAGGAAGGAGTAAATAAGACAAAGGAAAATACACCACCAGCAACGATTCTCCAACAACCAGCTCTCCACTCCAGACCGAGATAACAACACACAAGACAGAAGCTATAATCAGTGACGCCCAATGATCAGGAGAACTATTTAAAGGCAATGGGCATGGCCCAGCTTCCAATCCGAGGATCAGGTAAATTAACCCCGGAACAGCTAGACAAAATCTAGCCGACGCCAATGAGCAAATAGTGGTCAAAAGCGGAACTACCGCTGTCTGTCGGACGACCTGGTCTGAACAGCGTCCGACATGACAGCTGGCTTGCCCTGCTGCTAGTGTATTATCGGAACGCGTCTTTAGTGCCGCAGGTGGTGTACTAACAGACCATCGCATGCGACTATCCTCCGATAACGTTTACCGGTTTACTTTTCTTAAAATGAACAAGGCCTGGATCTCGCAGGAATTTGCCACTCCTCTTCCAGATTAAATAATTGGTTGGCTACAGTATCCAGTTCTCCTGTTGCGTTCATGTTTCTACCACCTGAACTGTAATCCCTGGGCTCCAACACCGCCAGTTAATGCTCAGAAGTGCAGGCTGCACAGTCAAAACACATGACCCAGTGTTATTGGGTTTCAGTAACGTCAGCTGATCCCCAGCTGTGTAGCCAGCAATGTGTCCTGCGACCGCCACGCTGACACAACTACTGAAATTTAAGGGAACCTGTCCCCCCCAGGCGTTTGTTACTGAAAGAGCCACCTTGTGCAGCCGTAATGCTGCACAAGGAAAAGGTAGCTCTTTTAGTTTAGCTCCTTGCACACGCAGAACTTAACACTTATAAAATGTGTCCCCTCACACTGTGAGACCGTCCCGGAGGTGGGACTTTCCTCCGTAATGGGACGCAGCACAGTCGTCATTCCTACCCCCTTGGTGCCGTGCGCCGCCTCCTCAGCGTTGTTTGAATCTGTCCCGTAGCCAGCACTGTTATGTTATCCCTTGGCCATGTGCACTTACCACTGCCCGTCTTCTGATATAATTTGTTGTCAGGCTGCCTGCGCCTGTGCGGACGAGCTGACCGAGATTCCGCCTCGCAGTCTCTTCTGCTTTAATCACACTGCGGGTCTGGGATCCATGGGCATGCGCAGTGCATATCTTCACCTCAGGCTCTCACTCATCTCCCTCCGCCTTCTTCAGACTGTGCGCCGTCAGCTGATTCCTAATAGCATGCCACAGCCGTGACGCCGCACAGTCTGAAGAAGTCGGAAGGAGGGGAGTGAGAGGCGAAGATATGCACTGTGCATGCCCATGGATCCCAGGCCCGCAGTGTGATTAAATCAGAATAGACTGCGAGGCGGAATCTCGGGCAGCGCGTCCGCACAGGCGCAGCCAGCCTGACACCAAATGATGTCAGAAGATGGGCAGCGCTAAGTGCACATGGCCAAGGGATAATATAACAGCGCAGGCTCCGGGACAGATTCAAACAACGCTGAGGAGGCGGCGCACTGCACCAAGGGGGTAGGAATGACGGCTGTGATGCGTCCCATTATGAAGGAAAGTCCCACCTCCGGAACGGTCTCACGGTATCAGGGGACACATTTTATAAGTGTTTAGTTCTGCGTTTGCAAGGAGCATAATTAAAAGAGCCACCTTTTCCTTTTGCATACTTAGTGCTGCACAAGATGGCTCTTTCAACCACAAATGCCTTGGGGGGGGGGTTAAAGGTTCCCTTTCAACTTCCTCCAATCAGGCTTCGGCCTACACTCTGTTTCTCTGCTCCTCCTTGATTCCCTGGGCTCCAACACCGCCAGTTGCTGCCCGGAAGTGCTGTCTGCACAGTCAACAGTTGCTCCTCTGTTATTGGGGTTCAGTAACGCCAGCTGCTCCCCTGCTGTGTTGCGGCAATACCTCCAGCCTGCTCCTCCTGCTGTCTCTGGGCTCCAATACCGCCAGTTGCTGCCCTGGAAGTGCTGTCTACACAGTCAACAGTTGCTCCTCTGTTATTGGGGTTCAGTAACGTCAGCTGCTCCCCTGCTTTGTTGCTGCAATGTGTCCTGCGACCGCCACGCTGACACAACTACTGAAATTTAAGGGAACCTGTCCCCCCCAGGCGTTTGTTACTGAAAGAGCCACCTTGTGCAGCAGTAATGCTGCACAAGGAAAAGGTGCCTCTTTTCTTTGTGCTCCTTGCACACGCTGAACCTAAAACTTATGAAATGTGTCCCCTCACACCGTGTAGCCATCCCGGAGGTGGGACTTTCCTTCGTAATGGGACGCAGCACAGCCGTCATTCCTACCCCTTGGCGCCGTGGGCCGCCTCCTCAGCGTTGTTTGAATCTGTCCCGTTGCCTGCGCTGTTATCCCTTGGCCATGCGCATTTAGCGCCGCCCGTCTTCTGACATCATTTGTTGTCAGGCTGCCTGCGCCTGTGCGGATGTGCTGCCCGAGATTCCGCCTCGCAGTCTCTTCTGCTTTAATCACACTACGGGCCTGGGATCCATGGGCATGCGCAGTGCATATCTTTACCTCAGGCTCTCACTCATCTCGCTCCACCTTCTTCAGACTGTGTGCTGTCAGCTGATCCCTAATAGCATGCCACGGCCGTGACGCCGCACAGTCTGAAGAAGCGGGAAGATATGCAATGCGCATGCCCATGGATCCCAGGCCCGCAGTGTGATTACATTAGACGACACTGCGAGGTGGGATCTTGGGCAGCGCGGCTGCACAGGCGCAGCCAGCCTGACACCAAATGATGTCAGAAGACGGGCAGCGCTAACTGCACATGGCCAAGGGATAACATAACAGCGCAGGCTCCGGGACAGAATCAAACAACGCTGAGAAGGTGGCGCACGTCGCCAAGGGGGAGGAATGATGGCTGTTATGATCCCTAGTGGCTGAGGATCACAAATAGATCAGCAAGTGATTAAACTAAGGATGAGCTCTAGGGAGATGGTAACTGGACTGATCGCAAATCTGAACCTATCCAACACAACTAGAGGTAGCCGGTGAACGTGCCTAAAAAATTCCTAGACGTCTCGAGCCAGCCTGAGGAACTAGCTACCCCTAAAGAGAAAGAAAGACCTCGCTTGCCTCCAGAGAAATAATCCCCAAAGATATAGAAGCCCCCAACAAATATTAACGGTGAAGTAAGAAGAAGGCACATACATAGGGATGAAATCAGATTCAGCAAAAGAGGCCCACTAGTACTAGAAAGCAGAAAATAGAGCAGGGGTCTATGCGATCAATAAAAACCCTTACAAAATATCCATCCTGAGATTTCAAGAACCCGCACACCAACTCACGGTGTGTGGGGAGAAACTCAGCCCACTAGAGCAACCAGCAAGCGAGGGAATTACATTTTAGCAAGCTGGAACAGAAAACAAGATAAACACTGCTGATCAAAAAATGAGCAAACAAAACTTAGCTTATCCTGGATGGACTGGGAGCAAGGTAGTCAGAAGGAATCTGAGTAGCACTGATTACATCGACAGCCGGCAACAAGTGGAAGTAAAAGAGAGCTATATAGGAACCTCCCAGAGGATAACAAACCAGCTGATAGCCAGAGACCAGCAGGATAACAGACAAAGCCACCAGGGGGAGCCCAAAGCAAAAGTCACACCATACCACCAGTGACCACAAGAGGGAGCCTGAACACAGAGTTCACAACAGATGGCTGTGCTGCGTCCCATTACGAAGGAAAGTCCCACCTCCGGGACGGTCTCACGGTGTGAGGGGACACATTACATAAGTGTCTAGTTTTGCGTTTGCAAGGAACATAATAAAAAGAGCCACCTTTTCCTTTTGCAGCAGTAGTGCTGTACAAGATGGCTCTTCAGCTGCAAACGCCTGGGGAGGGTTAAAGGTTCCCTTTCAACTTACTCCAATTAGGCCTCCGCCTACACTTCGCTCCTCCTTGATTCCCTGGGCTCTAACACCGCCAGTTGGTGCTCGGAAGTGCTGGCTTCACAGAGAAAAACACTCGCCACTGTGTCAGTGGGGTTCAGTAACGCCAGCTGTTCCCCTGCTGTGTAGCCGGCAACGTGTCCTGCAAACACCACGCAGACACAACAGATATTAAACTGCCTCCAGTGCAGGCTTCGGCCTACACTCTGCTCCTCTGCTCTTCCTGCTGACCCTGGGCTCTAACACCGCCAGTTGGTGCTCGGAAGTGCTGGCTGCACAGAAAAAACACCCGCCACTGTATCAGTGGGGTTCAGTAACGCCAGCTGTTCCCCTGCTGTGTAGCCGGCAATGTGTCTTGCAAATGCCATGCAGACACAACAGATATTAAACTGCCTCCAGTGCAGGCTTCGGCCTACACTCTGCTCCTCTGCTCCTCCTGCTGACCCTGGGCTCTAACACCGCCAGTTGGTGCTCGGAAGTGCTGGCTGCACAGAGAAAAACACTCGCCACTGTGTCAGTGGGGTTCAGCAATGCCAGCTGTTCCCCTGCTGTGTAGCCAGCAACGTGTCCTGCAAACACCACGCAGACACAACAGACACTAAGCTGCCTCCAGTGCAGGCTTCGGCCTACACTCTGCTCCTCTGCTCCTCCTTGATTCCGTGGGCTCTATCACCGCCAGTTGGTGCTCAAAAGTGTTGGCTACACAGAGAAAAACACTCACCTCGCCACTGTGTCAGTGGGATTCAACAACGCCAGCTGTTCCCCTGCTGTGTAGCCGGCAACGTGTCCTGCAAACGCCACGCAGACACAACAGACACTAAGCTGCCTCCAGTGCAGGCTTTGGCCTACACTCTGCTCCTCCTGCTGTCCCTGGGCTCTAACACCGCCAGTTGTTGCTCGGAAGTGCTGGCTGCACAGAGAAAAACACCCGCCACTGTGTCAGTGGGGTTCAGTAATGCCAGCTGTTCCCCTGCTGTGTAGCCGGCAACTTGTCCTGCAAATGCCATGCAAACACAACAGACAATAAGCTGTCTCCAGTGCAGGCTTCGGCCTACACTCTGCTCCCCCTGCTGACCCTTGGCTCCAACACCACTAGTTGTGGCTCTAGGAAGACAATCTTGAATAGGTCCCCCTGGTTCCAGTACCGTCAGCTGGTTCCGGGCAGAGCCTTTGGCTTAGATGTCTCCTTCTGGGTATCCGAGTTCCACCAATGTCAGGTGCTCCTTGGTAGTGCTTTCTGGCACGGGTACCTCCTGCTTAGTAACCGGGTTCCAGTAACGTCAGCTGGTCCTCGGTAGTTCCATTGGCTCTTGTACCTTCGGCCACCCATCCGGGTTCCAGTACCATCAGCTGGTTCTCCGCAGTGTCTTTTGCTCTTGTACCATCTGCTCCTCATCCTGGTTCCAGTACCGTCAGCTGGTTCCGGGCAGAGCCTTTGGCTTAGGTGCCTCCTTCTGGGTATCCGAGTTCCACCAACGTCAGGTGGTCCTTGGTAGTGCTTTCTGGCATGGGTACCTCCTGCTTAGTAACCGGGTTCCAGTAACGTCAGCTGATCCTCGGTAGTTCCATTGGCTCTTGGACCTTCGGGTAGCCATCCGAGTTCCAGTTCCATCAGCTGGTTATCGGCATTTTCTCAGCCTTCTTGTACCTTCTGCTACATTTCCAAGTTCAAGACCCTAAAGACGACGACCCGGAAGACCGAGAAGCAGAAGAACAAGAGGTTGCAGAACAAAGAGCAGAAGAACATTAAGCACAAGACTAAACATCAGAGCAAAAGATATTATCTAAATTATAAGCAGAAGAAGACTAAGCAGTGTATGGGGGTGAGTCTGTTCCTCCTCGTGGTGCCCCTGGAAAAAGCCTGCTGCTGCAGGCCTAACTGAACGTGGACAAATCCTGTTGTAACTCTTTTGTGACAGGCAGAATGGAATGTGTAATCTTCAAACTGTTATAGATAACAACTACAGGAATGCCTGTCACAAATAAGAATATGATGAAGAAGTAGAATATGAAGAAGAATAATAGTTTAATAAAAAGAATATGAAGAATGTAACAAAAAAAATAATAGGTAGAAGATGAAGAAGAAGATGAATAAGGTGAAGAAGAAGTTGATGTCAAAGATGCTGCTGTTGAGGATGATGAAGAAGAAAGTGTCGGAGAAGTAAAAAAGAAGGTGAAGGGCATGGAAGTAGCGAAACATCAATATCTGACAAAATAAAAAAAAATCTTAACATAGTCAATATCTTTGTAACTCCAAACGCCTTAAAAAAAATTAAAATTCCTCCTATTCTATTTGATTGGGCTAAACCTCTATGCCTTTAATGTCTCCGCCACCTCCCCCAATACATCCTACATTATTCTTAGTTGTTTTCCTTTATGTAGAATGAACCTACAAGGAAAGAAAGGGTTTATTTTAATTCCGATATTTTGGTCCCATTGACTTGCATTGGTATCGGGTATCGGTATCGGCGATAGCCGATATTTTTTTAATATCGTCCGATTCAATCAGATACCGATACTTTCCGATATCGGAAGGTATCGCTCAACACTAGTGATAACATCAGAAAAAGAAAAAATGTACACAGGAACAAATCATAATAAAAAATACAAAATTTTATTGACAAATCCCCCCCAAAAGACAGGCAAGGTTATCATAAATTGGGAAACCAAAAAATTGACACCAGGAACCCACCACATGTTATGAAGAAGCTAGTATACTTCAACGGATAATGCATCCAAGAAAGAGCCAAGAATTCCCTTAATTAGCCCCTAGGGCAGGGGTGGGGAACCTCCGGCCTGCGGATCTATGTGCCTATCCGGCAATGCCTGTTTCCTCCAGTGCTTTATATTCCCCCTCCCCAGTGCTGTATTTCCCCCCCCCCATGGTTGTATGTGTCCACAAGTGATGTGTATATTCCCCAGTGCTGCATTTACCCCAAAAGTGCTGCATATTTTCCCTAGTACAGTATATCCCCCCAGCCTCCCCGGTGATGAATATGTCCCAGCATCTCCTGTGATGTATATGCCCCCCCAGCCCCTCCTGTAATATATATGACCTCAGAGTCTCCTGTGATGCATATGTAGCAGTCTTAATGTTTCCTATGCTATTATGTACAGCAGTCCCAGCGTCTCCTGTGTGATGTATATACAGCAGTCCCAGTATCGCCTGTGTGATGTATATACAGCAGTCCCACCATCTCCTGTGTGATGTATATACAGCAGCCCCAGCGTCTCCTGTGTGATGTATATACAACAGTCCCAGTGTCTCCCGTGTGATGTATATACAGCAGTCCCGTTTCCTGTGTGATGTAAATACTGCAGTCCCAGGATCTCCTGTGTGAAGTATAAACAGCAGTCCCTGCATCTCCTGTGTGATGTATATACAGCAGTCCCTGCGTCTCCTATGTGATGTATATACAACAGTCCCTGTATCTCCTATGTGATATATACAGCTGTCTCAGCATCCTCAATGTGATATAGATACAGCAGTCTCAGCATCTCCTGTGTGATGTATAAACAGCAGTCCCAGCTTCTCCTATGAGGTGTATATACAGCTGTCTCAGCATGTCCTATGTGATGTATATAAAGTAGTGATGAGCGAACGTGCTCGCCACTACTCGTTACTCTGCTGAGTATCGCTATGCTCGGCTTACTCGGCCAGCAGCGAGCATTTCCAGGATTATTCGGCGGTAACTGCAGTCTCCACCCAGCAGTTTTGGCGGACTTTAGAGACCCAATCACGGTGCAGGGATTGTCTGCCAGGCCATGAAATGCTGCAGCCATCTTTGTTGTGGTCGTGCAGTGATTGGCTGGGCCATACAGCATCATCCCGAGTAAAAGAGACCTGGCGCCCCTGATCGCCGCATTCTGTTCCTGTTTCAGCGAGAGTAGGGAGAGCTGCTGCCAAGATAGGGTCAGAATCGTGATTTTAGAGTTAGTGTAGGTCTGCAACTTTAACATCCACAACTCCTCAGAAACCATCAGTTCTTTTTAGGGCTAGTTCTTGGGTCCCGTTATTGCAGCGCTAGGCAGGCAAGGCACAGCATATCCACATCAGTGCAAGGCCTGCAGGCACTGTATGTGCGTCCATTGCTCCCACTGCATCCTTCCCAAAGCTCCATAACTGCCTGCTGCTGCAGCTTGTTTACTGTCTATATACCAATTTTTATTTTTTTTTCCAAAAAATCCCCCCCCCAAAAAAATAAAATATACAGTCTGTTCTGTCAGACTGAGGCCTGTTGAAAAGTGCTAGTTTATCAGGCATATGTACTGTAGCATAGCTGTGTGTGCTAGCCTTGTGCCACTTTTTTTTGGTGTCTTAAATTCACCGAAAAAGGCCTCATATATCTCTGTGCTCCAAGTTAGGTCATTGGAGGCCGGTGTGCTTAATTTGTGGCTGTGTGATACTCATATTCTATACAGCGCTATTCAGCCTCCAAAAAAATTGAAAAGCCACAGATTTGCCAGTGTGGTATTTCCGTTACACCCGTCATATATCTCTGTGCTCCAAGTAAGGTCATTGGAGGCCGGTGTACTTACTTTGTGGCTGTGTGATGCTCAAATTCTGTATGGCGCTATTTAGCATCCAAAAAATTGAAAGGCCACAGATTTGTCAGTGTGGTATTTCCATTACAGCCGTCATATATAGTGTTGAGCGATACCGTCTGATACTTGAAAGTATCGGTATCGGATAGTATCGGCCGATACCCGAAAAGTATCGGATATCGCCGATACCGATATCCGATACCAATACAAGTCAATGGGACTTCGGAAGGTATCCTGATGGTTCCCAGGGTCTGAAGGAGAGGAAACTCCCCTTCAGGCCCTGGGATCCATATTAATGTGTAAAATAAAGAATAAAAATAAAAAATATTGATACACTCACCCTCTGACACGCCCTGGTTGTAACCGCCAGCCTCCGTTCATAAGAATGAGCGCTTGAAAGTCCTTAGATGACGTCGCGGCCTGTGATTGGTCGTGGAGCGGTCACGTGACCGCAACGCGACCAATCACAAGCCGTGACGTCATCTAAGGTCTTTCAAGCGCTTGAAAGTCCTTAGATGACGTTGCGGCCTGTGATTGGTCGCGGAGCAGTCACGTGACCGCAACGCGACCAATCACAGGCGGCGACGTCATCTAAGGACTTTCAAGCGCTCATTCTTACTCAAATTCTATACAGCGCTATTTAGCATTAAAAAAATTGAAAGGCCACAGATTTGTCAGCTTGGTATTTCCGTTACAGCAGTCATATATCTCTGTGCTCCAAGTTAGGTCATTGGAGGCCAGTGTACTTATTTTGTGGCTGTGTGATACTCAAATTCTGTACAGCGCTATTTAGCCTCCCAAAAAATTGAAAGACCACAGATTTGTCAGTGTGGTATTTCCCTTACAGCCGTCATATATCTCTGTGCTCCAAGTTAGGTCATTGGAGGCCGGTGTACATATTTTGTGGCTGTGTGATACTCAAATTCTATACAGTGCTATTTAGCATAAATTAACTTTAAAAAAAAAATTGAATACAGTCTGTTAAGTCTGGCTGAGGCCTGCCTGGTGTTTGGGTTTGAAAAATCGTAGATTTGCAGGCATACTGATCACATATTATTTCGCTAGTAATAAATACATTTGTGTTGAGCATTTGAAATAGTGCAGTAGTCCATTTAAAATGGTTAAGGCAAGGGGCAAGGGACGGGGATGTGGACGTGATGCTGATGGTGCATCAAGAGGACGAGGCCGTGAGCAAGATGAAAGTGGGCAACAACAAAGACCCACATCTTCTCGCTCGACCTTCCTGTCCCAGTTTCTGGGGGACCGCAGCACACCACTATTGAAGCCAGAGCAGTGTGAAACGGTTGTTGGTTGGATAGCGGATAATGCTTCCAGTCACTTAGCCACCACCACCACCTTGTCTTCCACACGGTCAAGTCTGAGTAGTCGTGAGTGTGGCCACGATATTCCTCACCCTTCCTCCCACCATGCCGAGTGCCCTGAGACAACTGATCCCACACTTGGACACTCTGAAGAGCTGTTTAGTTTTCCATTTCAAGATTCAGAAATCTCTGCCTGTCAACTTGAAGTGGGGAAAGATGATATCGCATGTAGAGCTGCCCAAAGCTTTGACCAGCCCCAGTCACATGAAGGCGATGGTGGGAAAGTGTCACAAGAGGTGTACAATGATGAGACACATTTGTCAGAAAGTCAGGAGGAGGAGCAGGGTGCGGATGTGGAAGATGAGGTGGTGAATGACATAGTGACAGGAGGACATGCATAGGGAGGACAGCAGCACAAATGGGGAAGGAGGCATATCCCCCCAACAGGCAGGAAGAAGTGTGGTGGCCACAGACAGAAGGCGTGCATCCATTCCCTGTAACACCAACATGAGTGAAGTTGCCATTTCACCTGTGAGATCTTCCCGAGCCTGGCCATTTTTTAAAGACTCTGCCAATAACCCCAAACAGGCCATTTGCAGCACTTGCCATGCCCACATCAGCAGGGCAGCAAAACAACCAGCCTGACCACCACCAGCATGATCAGGCACATGCAAGCAAAGCACCCGACTTTGTGGGCCGAACCCCAGACTCCAGGACCACTGCCTGCTGGTCACACCACTGCTTCTTCCACTGTTTTGCGTAGAAGCCAATCCCCAGTACACCGTGCATGTGAAGATGCCTCTAGCCCTGCACCTGTTGTGGCCCACAGTCAAGCAGCACCATCAGCAAGCCCGTCCACATCCTTGTCCCAGCACAGCGTTCAGTTGTCTATGACCCAGTCTTTGGAACGCAAGTGGAAATACCCAGCCAACGCCCCACAGGCCACAGTCCTCAATTCTAATATTTATCTTCTGCTTGCGCTAGAAATGCTGCCTTTTAGGCTTGTTGAGACGGAAGCTTTCCGCAACCTGATGGCGGCGGCCGTCCCAAGGTACTTGGTCCCCAGTCGCCACTATTTCTCCCGGTGTGCCGTATCGGCATTACACCAGCATGTGTCCCACAACATTACCCGTGCCCTCAACAATGCTGTTACTGGGAAAGTCCACCTAACCACGGACACGTGGACAAGTGCTTGTGGGCAGGGATGGTACATCTCGCTGACGGCACACTGGGTTAACATAGTGGAAGCCGGGACCCAGTCGGACCTTGGGATGGAACACATTTTAAAATGCGCGCGTGTCCAGCCTCCCGTGACGTCACGGCTTGTGATTGGTTGCGTCGCCCATGTGACTGCGACGCAACCAATCACAAAGCCGGGACGTAATTTTAAAATCCTTAAGGGCCTGAAATTACGTCACGGCTTGCTGTGATTGGTTGCGTCGCCCATGTGACTGCGACGCAACCAATCACAAAGCCGGGACGTAATTTTAAAATCCTTAAGGACCTGAAATTACGTCACGGCTTGCTGTGATTGGTTGCGTCGCCCATGTGACTGCGACGCAACCAATCACAAGCCGGGACTTCACGTAAAGGAAAGAAAAGCGCGAATTTTAAACAAAGAACGCTGCCGCTTCCCTCGGTAAGGTGCAGGCTGCGTCGGAGAGGTGAGTATAGCAATATTTTTTATTTTAATTCTCTCTTTTACACATTTTTACATTAATGTTGTTTCGATACCGATACCCGATACCACAAAAGTATCGGATCTCGGTATCGGAAGTCCGATACCCGCAAGTATCGGCCGATACCCGATACTTGCGGTATCGGAATGCTCAACACTACTCCTGACTCATCAGTTCCTATGCAGTCATGTTCGTGCGTCATGTCAACGTACCAAAGTATTCTTTTTTTTTTTTTTCTCTTTCCCACCTGCCAACGCTGTCACCAATTCCCCCTTTTCTGAATCCACAGGCAGATGAGTGGCTGGATTCAGAACATTATATCTTTTGAGGGTGTCGAATTCAGGAATTAGTATTTGAGCACATTCAAGTCTGATCTGTCTAGCCATAGACAGGTGTTTTGGTTGAACTTGTACGAATATGGCATTAATGTCATGTGGGGAACAAATTGTCGAAAGAAAAAGTCAGTGTGAGCTCACATGCCTAGCAGTAATACAGCAGCTCTTACAGCACGGACAGATGTAGGAGACTCTCTAATCAGTGGGTCTAATTGTGCTGAGTAGTAAGCTATCGGTCTCTGTTTTCCTCCATGCTGTTGTGCCAGCACTGCCTGTTTTCTTCTTTAATCAGGTGTCTTGTACCTTTAGCAATATTGTGGCCTAAAAATGTCACCTTTTGTTTGTAGTTTGTCACGTGAGACTTTGCAACCCTTTCCTGCTAAAAAGCCACAGCAAGGACATCTGGTCCGAGCAGCAGAGCAGGAGGTCACGTACTGTAATAGTACAATCTGCAGATGAGGTGAAGAATGCCAAACCAGTGATTGTGAAACATTTTGACGTGGCTGGGATCTGTGACAGTACGGTGTGTGTATTAGGGACAATTGGGGTCACACTCACTGTAACATCATTAATAGCCTGTAAGTCATGAACTATTCTGTAAATGTCAGGGGAACCCTTGGGTCCTTTTTCTTCTTAATGGAATACAAAGGGGTGTTGCAGGGGGAAGATCTCTGCACTAGAACCCCTGCCTTAACATACTATTTAATATCCCTGCTCAGGGCCATTGATTTGACTAGGGTCAAAGGGGTATTGCTTTAACCAAAGAGGAGTGGTTCCTTCTTTTAATTTAATCATGACAAGGGGAATGGGCAGCCGACCCACATCAGATTTTTCCCCTTGCCCAAACGGTGTCTGGTACCTGACTCTTTTCCCTGTCCTCAGACATTCTGGTGTCAGGTGTTACTTTCACTACTCTTGCCATATACACCATTTCTGCAATATTACACAAGTGTTTATATAAGTCACACATTAATGTCCAAATATTATTTACACCCGTGTTTGATTGGGTAGACTACCCCTTAAGAACTATATTTGATTCACAAAATATGTTACCAAAAGAAAATTATATATATTAAAATATATATATATACTGTAATTACGAAATGTGCTGAGTCATAAAATGGGGGAGCACAATGCCATAGGCCACAGCAAAGCACAAGCTTATTCTAAGAAAGTAGCAGCCCTATATAAATCCATAACTAACAGTTTCAAATACAAAAAGAAGGGATTTGAAAAATACCAAATATCAATGCCAGTTGCTTGCGATAAGGTATAAGAAGTGGAAAAGACAAATAAACAGTGACTATGGTTTGAGCCAATATAATGAATGGCTAAAAAAAACTATATATCATATGAAGACAACCTAGAAATACACGGTAACTATACCATCTTGTGCAAGGAAACTACTAAACAGGTAAATAAATGGAATTAAGTGTAACTATAATAGGGCATGATTTACCTGTGGTATAATGTGCACGTGGAAGACCCTGGCGTCCCTCTGCCCCAAGTATTTATATGAAAGGGGACTTGTAACTGTAATACCCTCAGGAGAGTACTGTATAGTGGCCTAGACAGCACTCAACTCTGCTCCCAGCAAATTCATAGGGGTATTGTCACTAGCAATAAGTTTGTAAGCACCTCTTGGCTGTCTCGTGACTCTAGTCTTATTTGTTTAGTCATAGGGGCTTCAGTCGCTTATCCCTCTACCCTCACGCATTCCACAGTCTCGTCAGTAATTATATCTGGCATTATCAAGTCTTTGTGTACCACAGTCCCGGCTGCCCCAGTGTCAATTAAGAATTCTGTCTCTTTCCCTCCCGGCACTGGTATGGTGGTCATCAAGGCAGGACCAGGTCCGGAGGGGACAAGAACAGGGCACATATTGGTCACTGGGTTGTCAGTTTCCTAGTCTGAAGGTGAAGGAGGTGGAAGATTGGTCTGAGTGTCCATTTTCCAATTTTACAATTCCAGCACTTCACTGTTTCTAAGTCCTTAGGTCCCTTACTACGTCTCTACTGTTTTCCTTGTGTTCCAGCATACATGACATGTCGTCCTATTGTCCTAGTTTGTTCAACTCTTTTAGCAACCTTCAGGAGGTCTTTTGAATCTACATTTCTCCATTCAGGTCTGGCTGTCTGTACTGCGTCTCGTAAGCCTTTGGTCATACCGTCAATGAATGTATTTACCAATATTTTAACATCAAGTGGGTTTACTGGACTGTACCCCATGTCTGCCCATTTCAGCTGTAACCGTCCAAAGTACATCTCTACACTCTCTCCTTTTGTCACATCTGTAAAAGTCTTAATTTACAGCCTAGTCCGTCACCCGCTTTTGGTGCTCACCAACTCTCTAGGTCTGCCCAGGTGCACTTATACGTCCATCATATTGTCTTTATTTGTCTGTAAAATGGGAAAGGTTGGTTCTCAGGGTCAGCCAATTGTTTTAGCGTAGGTAGCTAGTCAGAGGGCCTCCAGGGATAATACTCCTGTATCTGTCTTACCCTTCCTGATGTGGTTGGTTCTCTGATGGTGGGTCTGGTGGTGGGGATGACTGGATGACCGGTTGGGGGTGACATGACATGCTGGTCTACAGCTCCTTCCCAAAAGGATTACTGTCAGCTTACTCCCAAAAAGTCAATGTCCCCACTACCCACTAACCACTATCCTGTGTCAGCTTCTTATGTCACTACATGTGATCTTGTCTGGACAGGATTCAGTGCAATTCACTTAGGTCGGGTTGCAGCACAGATCATACAAGTATTTCTCCAGTCTGGGTTTGTCTGACCACAGTGTTTACAAGTCCATCTGTCTTGCCTGGGTCTCTGGTTATACAAAGGTATGATGGTAGCAGTAATGTGTCGGTCATAGTCGGACTTTTGAACATCAAAACATTCATAATACACCTTACTTCCGTCCTGCTGCACTCTGTCAGACGCCATTTATTCATTTGCTATTTTCCTCCCTTGTCTGTGCCTTTTTGTACATCCAAACATCCACACACTGGCATTTTTGCCTTTTTCAATATTGGTCCCACATCTTTCACTGCTTCCTTTTTCAATCTGTATAGCAGTTCTGGATCCCATTGGGGCACTGACTGCACACAGAACAAGTTGCCCATGGCTTCAACTTATTCGCTCAGACAACTCACCTTTATTCTGAAAATGAACTTTTTAGTGTGCATTACCATCTACGGGTGGCCACACATGACAAGTCAGAGTGAGTGTCAAGGTTTAGCGGGCAGGTTACACCACCTACCACCCAGTAGACCTAAAGGATTTAGCGGGAAGGTTACACCACCTATCACCCGGTAGATCAGCTGGCTAGCTCAGCTCCATGGAACGGCAAGTTTAAACCACCTCTGAGCTGTAACAAAAACAAGCTGACTGTAGCAAGAATGCCCAGATGTGTTAGACCTCTCACCTACTACATCAGCAGTGCAGTTGGCTACCTCCTCCGTTGATCCTCAATTTGCTATATCAATCACTCACTTGAAGCAGGAGAATCTTTTACCAATCTTTCAATCACACAAATTTCCTCTAAAATAGGCACAGTACTTTTACTTTCAACATCCAACTTCAACTTACAATATTTCTTTCTACTTCAATACATACTATTGTTTTAAACACAAATCTCCCAGCGCGTACTACATCAAGGACACAATATTCAGAGCACAGTATTCTTGAGCACAGCTCCATGCCCCCCTTCTTCTGGCACACAGCGAAGATAAGGACAAAGAGGAGAAATCACAAGTAATTTGCGCAGCGGTTTGCTTCCCCTCCCCCCCCCCATCAGGTATTCAGCACAGATAAGAGCTTTGTGTTTTTCACACAGAAACAGAATGCAGCAGTTTTCAGACTTGACCTCTACAAAAACATTCATCCTCTCGGAATTAAAAACAGTTTCTCTATACAGGAAGATCACTGCATAACTTGAATAAGCTGATTCTGACCGCATGCGGCCAAAACACGTATAGGAACCTATCCAATGTCAAACCATATATAACACAGGTTTCACTGAATCTCAGATATAAATTAAATGTACATTAAGAATATCCACAACTCATTCATCCTGGACCCTCAACAACAGTTAGATAAGTAATGATACTTATGTGATCATTCATTCATACGTGCTCATTCAGGGATTGTTTTTTTTTTTTTCTTTTGCCTTTCACTTTTCAGTTGATTTTTACAAGAAGAAAATCCCTTATCTCAATCACTCCACCTAATTCAGCTCAAATTGAGTTGAATAATGTTTTCTGTCACATACAGAGGACCACATCTAACGGAACCCTTCATCAATCAGAGAGGGATTTATTTATTTATCTCTTATACTCATTTACTCACCTCTCCTCTCATTCAGAGGTTCTCATAGACATACATACAAGGTTCACACTGCCTGCCTATTTTGCACTTTGGAATTAACACAACTCTATATAAAAAAAACTGCAGCAGTGTCTACTGACACTCTGAAAGCACTTTAAGGCCAAACAACAAAAACCACGGCCCTATACAAAATACAGCTTCATATAATGTACTGCCAATCCAAAATGACCAAAACAACAACACTGCACAGAGTTTATACCAGCTCTGTACTTCACACTTACACAAATACACAACCAATTAGTATATTGACAAATATTACAGATGACAATTATTATCTTATTACTCTATTATTCAACTCTCATATGTTATGATCCTAGTGGCTGAGGATCACAAAACGGACTAGCTAAGTTTATGAACATAGACACGAGCTCTAGGGAGGTGGTAACTGGACTGACCGCAAACCTGATCCTAACCAACACACTAAAGGAAGCCGGTGAACGTGCCTAAAATCCTGGACGTCTCGACGCAGCCTGAGAAACTATCTACTCCTGGAGGGAAAGTAAGACCTCACTTGCCTCAAGAGAAATCACCCCAAAGATATAGGAAGCCCCCAACAAATAATAACGGTGAGGTAAGGGGAAAACACAAACATAGAAATGAAAACAGATTAAGCAAATGAGGCCCGCTAATACTAGATAGCAGAAGACAGATAGGGAACTCTGCGGTCAGTAATAAACCCTATGCAAAATATCCACGCTGAGAATACAAGAACCCCCACACCAACTAACGGTGTGAGGGGAGAAACTCAGCCCCCTAGAGCTACCAGCAAGCAAGGAAATCACATATTAGCAAGCTGGACAAGAAACAAAAATAAACCAAGAAACATATAACCACTGATGGTCAAAAAATGAACCAAGCAAAACTTAGCTTCTCTTGAAGAGACTGATAACGAAGGACTGCAGGAGAGCTCCAAAATAGCACTGAAGACATTGACAGCAGGCAACAACTGAGAGTCCAGGTGAACTAAATAGGAAACCAGCTAAGAGATAACGAGACAGCTGATCCTGCCTCAGACCTGCAGAATGACACAAAGAACCACCAGAGGGAGCCCAAAGACAGCACTCACACAGTACCAGTTGTGACCACAAGAGGGAGCCCAAAAACAGAGTTCACAACAGTACCCCCCCTTGAGGAGGGGTCACCGAACCCTCATCAAAAACCCCAGGGCGATCAGGATGAGCCACATGGAAGGCATGAACCAAATCGGCCGCATGAACATCAGAGGCGACAACCCAGGAATTATCCTCCTGACCATAGCTGTTGTGAATTTGCTTTTTGCTCCCTCTAGTGGTTACTAGTTTTTTGACTCTGGTTTTTCTGTCATTCCTTTTATCCGCACCTGGGTCGTTAGTTAGGGGTGTTGCTATATAAGCTCCCTGGACCTTCAGTTCAATGCCTGGCAACGTAGTTATCAGAGCTAGTCTGCTGTGCTCTTGTCTACTGATCCTGGTTCCAGTTATATCAGCTAAGTCTGCCTTTTGCTTTTTGCTATTTGTTTTGTTTTGTATTTTTTGTCCAGCTTGTTCCTAATCTATATCCTGACCTTTGCTGGAAGCTCTAGGGGGGCTGGTGTTCTCCCCCCGGACCGTTAGACGGTTCGGGGGTTCTTGAATTTCCAGTGTGGATTTTGATAGGGTTTTTGTTGACCATATAAGTTACCTTTCTTTATTCTGCTATCAGTAAGCGGGCCTCTCTGTGCTTAACCTGGTTCATTTCTGTGTTTGTCATTTCCTCTTACCTCACCGTCATTATTTGTGGGGGGCTTCTATCCAGCTTTGGGGTCCCCTTCTCTGGAGGCAAGAAAGGTCTTTGTTTTCCTCTACTAGGGGTAGCTAGATTCTCCGGCTGGCGCGTGTCATCTAGAATCAACGTAGGAATGATCCCCGGCTACTTCTAGTGTTGGCGTTAGGAGTAGATATATGGTCAACCCAGTTACCACTGCCCTATGAGCTGGATTTTTGTATTCTGCAGACTTCCACGTTCCTCTGAGACCCTCGCCATTGGGGTCATAACAGTTTGCCAGGCCCTTATTAAATGTTTAATGCATTGCAGAAGAGGGATTATAAGAAAGAAGATTCTGAGTTTTTTTTTTTTTTTTTTTTTTTCTTCTTCCCCTTTACCTCAGAGTGGCTATGCTTGCTGCAGACATGAATGTCCAGACCTTGATTACAAGTGTGGACCAGCTGGCTACTCGTGTGCAGGGCATACAAGACTATGTTATCAGGAATCCTAGGTCAGAACCTAAAATACCGATTCCTGAACTGTTTTCCGGAGACAGGTTTAAGTTTAGGAATTTCGTGAATAATTGTAAATTGTTTTTGTCCCTGAGACCCTGTTCATCTGGAGATTCTGCTCAGCAAGTAAAAATTGTTATTTCGTTCTTACGGGGCGACCCTCAGGATTGGGCTTTTTCGCTGGCGCCAGGAGATCCGGCATTGGCTGATCTTGATGCGTTTTTTCTGGTGCTCGGTTTACTTTATGAGGAACCCAATCTTGAGATTCAGGCAGAAAAGGCCTTGCTGGCTATGTCTCAGGGGCAGGACGAGGCTGAAGTGTATTGCCAAAAATTTCGGAAATGGTCCGTGCTGACACATTGGAACGAGTGTGCACTGGCCGCTAATTTTAGAAATGGCCTTTCTGAAGCCATTAAGAATGTTATGGTGGGTTTTCCCATTCCCACAGGTCTGAATGATACTATGGCACTGGCTATTCAAATTGACCGGCGGTTGCGGGAGCGCAAAACCGCAAATTCCCTCATGGTGTTGTCTGAACAGACACCTAATTCGGTGCAATGTGATAGAAAAACCGCAAATTCCCTCATGGTGTTGTCTGAACAGACACCTGATTTAATGCAATGTGATAGAATCCTGACTAGAAATGAGCGGAAAATTCATAGACGCCGGAATGGCTTGTGCTACTACTGTGGTGATTCTACACATGTTATCTCAGCATGCTCTAAACGTATAGCTAAGGTTGTTAGTCCTGTCACCGTTGGTAATTTGCAACCTAAATTTATTCTGTCTGTAACTTTGATTTGCTCACTGTCATCTTATCCTGTCATGGCGTTTGTAGATTCAGGTGCTGCCCTGAGTCTCATGGATCTCTCATTTGCTAAGCGCTGTGGTTTTACTCTTGAACCATTAGAAAATCCTATTCCTCTTAGGGGTATTGATGCTACACCATTGGCAGCAAATAAACCGCAGTATTGGACACAGGTTACCATGTGCATGACTCCTGAACACCGCGAGGTGATACGTTTCCTGGTTTTACATAAAATGCATGATTTGGTTGTTTTAGGGCTGCCATGGTTACAGACCCAT
This sequence comes from Ranitomeya variabilis, assembly GCF_051348905.1. Lineage (NCBI taxonomy): Eukaryota > Metazoa > Chordata > Amphibia > Anura > Dendrobatidae > Ranitomeya > Ranitomeya variabilis. The sequence goes on along the minus strand of NC_135233.1, from coordinate 495,515,907 downwards.
AATCCAGTCCTGGACTGGAAGGCTATGTCAGTCTCAAGTTGGGGCTGTCGTGGTATTCATGGGGATTCCCTGCCTGTGTCTATTGCTTCTTCTACGCCTTCGGAAGTTCCGGAGTATTTGTCTGATTATCAGGATGTCTTCAGTGAGTCTGAGTCCAGTGCACTGCCTCCTCATAGGGACTGTGACTGTGCTATAGATTTGATCCCAGGCAGTAAATTTCCTAAGGGAAGACTGTTTAATCTGTCGGTACCTGAACATACCGCTATGCGTTCATATATCAAGGAGTCTCTGGAGAAAGGACATATTCGTCCGTCTTCTTCCCCTCTTGGTGCGGGATTCTTTTTTGTGGCAAAAAAGGACGGATCTTTGAGACCTTGTATTGATTATCGGCTTTTAAATAAGATCACTGTCAAATTTCAGTATCCTTTACCGCTGTTGTCTGACTTGTTTGCCCGGATTAAGGGTGCCAAGTGGTTCACCAAGATAGACCTTCGTGGTGCGTACAACCTTGTGCGCATTAAGCAAGGTGATGAATGGAAAACCGCATTCAATACGCCCGAAGGTCATTTTGAGTACTTGGTGATGCCTTTTGGGCTCTCCAATGCGCCTTCAGTTTTTCAGTCCTTTATGCATGACATTTTCCGGAAGTATCTGGATAAATTTTTGATTGTTTATCTGGATGATATTTTGGTTTTTTCTGATGATTGGGATTCGCATGTGGAGCAGGTCAGGTTGGTCTTTAAAATTTTGCGTGAAAATTCTTTGTTTGTCAAGGGCTCAAAGTGTCTCTTTGGTGTACAGAAGGTTCCCTTTTTGGGGTTCATTTTTTCCCCTTCTGCTGTGGAGATGGACCCAGTCAAGGTCCGAGCTATTCTTGATTGGACTCAGCCCTCGTCAGTTAAGAGTCTTCAGAAGTTCTTGGGCTTCGCTAACTTCTACCGTCGTTTTATCGCTAATTTTTCTAGCATTGTGAAACCTTTGACGGATATGACCAAGAAGGGCTCCGATGTAGCTAACTGGGCTCCTGCTGCCGTGGAGGCTTTCCAGGAGTTAAAACGCCGGTTTACTTCGGCGCCTGTTTTGTGCCAGCCTGACGTCTCACTTCCCTTTCAGGTTGAGGTGGATGCTTCGGAGATTGGGGCAGGGGCCGTTTTGTCGCAGAGAGGCCCTGGTTGCTCTGTTATGAAACCTTGTGCCTTTTTCTCTAGGAAGTTTTCGCCTGCCGAGCGAAATTATGATGTGGGCAATCGGGAGTTGTTGGCCATGAAATGGGCATTTGAGGAGTGGCGTCATTGGCTCGAGGGTGCTAAGCATCGTGTGGTGGTCTTGACTGATCACAAAAATCTGATGTATCTCGAGTCTGCTAAACGCCTTAATCCGAGACAGGCCCGCTGGTCATTGTTTTTCTCCCGCTTTGATTTTGTTGTCTCGTATTTACCAGGTTCAAAGAATGTGAAGGCCGATGCTCTTTCTAGGAGCTTTGTGCCTGATGCTCCTGGAGTCGCTGATCCTGTTGGTATTCTTAAAGATGGAGTTATCTTGTCAGCTATTTCTCCGGATCTGCGACGTGTGTTGCAGAGATTTCAGGCTGATAGGCCTGAGTCTTGTCCACCTGACAGACTGTTTGTCCCGGATAAGTGGACCAGCAGAGTCATTTCCGAGGTTCATTCATCGGTGTTGGCAGGTCACCCGGGAATTTTTGGCACCAGAGATCTGGTGGCCAGGTCCTTTTGGTGGCCTTCCTTGTCAAGGGATGTGCGGTCATTTGTGCAGTCCTGTGGGACTTGTGCTCGAGCTAAGCCTTGCTGTTCTCGTGCCAGCGGTTTGCTCTTGCCCTTGCCTGTCCCGAAGAGACCTTGGACACATATCTCCATGGATTTCATTTCTGATCTTCCGCTATCTCAGGGCATGTCCGTAATCTGGGTGATATGTGATCGCTTCTCCAAGATGGTCCATTTGGTTCCTTTGCCTAAGCTGCCTTCCTCTTCCGATCTGGTTCCTGTGTTTTTCCAGAACGTGGTTCGTTTGCACGGCATCCCTGAGAATATTGTGTCAGACAGAGGATCCCAGTTCGTTTCCAGGTTCTGGCGATCCTTTTGTAGTAGGATGGGCATTGATTTGTCGTTTTCGTCTGCTTTCCATCCTCAGACTAATGGACAGACGGAGCGAACCAATCAGACTTTGGAGGCTTATTTGAGGTGTTTTGTCTCTGCTGATCAGGACGATTGGGTGACATTCTTGCCGTTGGCTGAGTTTGCCCTTAATAATCGGGCTAGTTCCGCCACCTTGGTTTCGCCTTTTTTCTGCAACTCTGGTTTCCATCCTCGCTTTTCTTCGGGTCATGTGGAGCCTTCTGACTGTCCTGGGGTAGATTCCGTGGTGGATAGGTTGCAGCAGATCTGGAATCATGTGGTGGACAACTTGAAGTTGTCACAGGAGAAGGCTCAGCGCTTTGCCAACCGCCGCCGCGGTGTGGGTCCCCGACTACGCGTTGGGGATTTGGTATGGCTTTCTTCCCGCTTTGTTCCTATGAAGGTCTCCTCTCCCAAATTTAAACCTCGTTTTATTGGGCCTTACAAGATATTGGAAATCCTTAATCCTGTATCTTTTCGTCTGGATCTTCCTGTGTCGTTTGCTATTCACAATGTATTTCATAGGTCCTTGTTGCGGCGGTACATTGTGCCTGTAGTTCCTTCTGCTGAGCCTCCTGCTCCGGTGTTGGTTGAGGGCGAGTTGGAGTACGTGGTGGAGAAGATCTTGGATTCTCGCCTCTCCAGGCGGAGGCTTCAGTACCTGGTCAAGTGGAAGGGCTATGGTCAGGAGGATAATTCCTGGGTGGTCGCCTCTGATGTTCATGCGGCCGATTTAGTTCGTGCCTTTCATGCCGCTCATCCTGATCGCCCTGGTGGTCGTGGTGAGGGTTTGGTGACCCCTCACTAAGGGGGGGGTACTGTTGTGAATTTGCTTTTTGCTCCCTCTAGTGGTTACTAGTTTTTTGACTCTGGTTTTTCTGTCATTCCTTTTATCCGCACCTGGGTCGTTAGTTAGGGGTGTTGCTATATAAGCTCCCTGGACCTTCAGTTCAATGCCTGGCAACGTAGTTATCAGAGCTAGTCTGCTGTGCTCTTGTCTACTGATCCTGGTTCCAGTTATATCAGCTAAGTCTGCCTTTTGCTTTTTGCTATTTGTTTTGTTTTGTATTTTTTGTCCAGCTTGTTCCTAATCTATATCCTGACCTTTGCTGGAAGCTCTAGGGGGGCTGGTGTTCTCCCCCCGGACCGTTAGACGGTTCGGGGGTTCTTGAATTTCCAGTGTGGATTTTGATAGGGTTTTTGTTGACCATATAAGTTACCTTTCTTTATTCTGCTATCAGTAAGCGGGCCTCTCTGTGCTTAACCTGGTTCATTTCTGTGTTTGTCATTTCCTCTTACCTCACCGTCATTATTTGTGGGGGGCTTCTATCCAGCTTTGGGGTCCCCTTCTCTGGAGGCAAGAAAGGTCTTTGTTTTCCTCTACTAGGGGTAGCTAGATTCTCCGGCTGGCGCGTGTCATCTAGAATCAACGTAGGAATGATCCCCGGCTACTTCTAGTGTTGGCGTTAGGAGTAGATATATGGTCAACCCAGTTACCACTGCCCTATGAGCTGGATTTTTGTATTCTGCAGACTTCCACGTTCCTCTGAGACCCTCGCCATTGGGGTCATAACACATAGCCCTTCCACTTAACCAAATACTGAAGCCTCCGTCTAGAAATACGAGAATCCAAGATCTTCTCCACCACGTACTCCAATTCGCCCTCAACCAGCACCGGAGCAGGGGGTTCAACAGAAGGAACCACAGGCACCACATACCTCCGCATCAAAGACCTATGGAACACGTTATGAATGGCAAACGACGCTGGGAGGTCCAAAAGAAATGACACCGGGTTAAGGATTTCCAAAATCTTATAAGGACCGATGAAGCGAGGCTTGAATTTAGGAGAGGAAACCTTCATAGGAACATACCGAGAAGACAGCCATACCAAATCCCCAACAAGAAGTCGGGGACCCACACCGCGATGGCGGTTGGCAAAGCGCTGAGCCTTCTCCTGTGACAACTTCAAATTGTCCACCACATGGTTCCAAATCTGCTGCAACCTATCCACCACAGAATCCACCCCAGGACAGTAAGAAGGCTCAACCTGACCCGAGGAAAAACGAGGATGAAGACCAGAATTGCAGAAAAAAGGCGAAACCAAAGTAGCAGAACTAGCCCAATTATTAAGGGCAAACTCGGCCAATGGCAAAAAAGTCACCCAATCATCCTGATCAGCAGAAACAAAACATCTTAAATAAGTTTCCAAGGTCTGATTAGTTTGCTCGGTTTGACCATTCGTCTGAGGATGGAAGGCCGACGAAAAAGACAAATCAATGCCCATCTTAGCACAAAAGATCCGCCAAAATCTGGACACAAACTGGGATCCTCTGTCAGACACAATATTTTCAGGGATGCCGTGCAAGCGAACCACATTCTGAAAAAATAGAGGAACTAAATCGGAGGAGGAAGGCAACTTAGGCAAGGGCACCAAATGGACCATTTTGGAAAAATGATCACACACCACCCAGATGACAGACATTCTCTGAGAGACTGGAAGATCCGAAATAAAATCCATGGAAATGTGCGTCCAAAGCCTCTTCGGGACAGGCAAAGGCAAAAGCAAACCGCTGGCACGAGAACAGCAAGGCTTAGCCCGAGCACAAATCCCACAGGACTGCACAAAGGAACGCACATCCCGCGACAAGGAAGGCCACCAGAAGGACCTAGCCACCAAATCTCTGGTACCAAAAATCCCAGGATGTCCTGCCAACACCGAAGAATGAACCTCAGAAATAACTCTGCTGGTCCATCTATCTGGGACAAACAGTCTCTCTGGTGGGCAACGGTCCGGTCTATCCGCCTGAAATTTCTGCAGCACTCGTCGCAAATCTGGGGAAATGGCAGACAAAATCACTCCCTCTCTGAGGATACCAGCCGGCTCTGAAACTCCCGGAGAGTCAGGCACAAAACTCCTAGAAAGAGCATCAGCTTTCACGTTCTTCGAACCAGGCAGGTACGAGACCACGAAATCGAAACGGGAGAAAAACAACGACCAACGAGCCTGTCTAGGATTCAGCCGCTTGGCAGACTCGAGATAAATCAGATTTTTGTGATCAGTTAAGACCACTACACGATGCTTAGCTCCCTCAAGCCAATGTCGCCACTCCTCAAATGCCCACTTCATAGCCAATAACTCCCGATTACCAACATCATAATTTCGCTCGGCAGGCGAAAACTTTCTTGAAAAGAAAGCACAAGGCTTCATCACAGAGCAATCAGAGCTTCTCTGTGACAAAACAGCCCCTGCTCCAATCTCAGAAGCATCAACTTCGACCTGAAAAGGAAGAGAGACATCAGGCTGACACAAAACTGGAGCCGAAGAAAACCGACGCTTCAGCTCCCGAAAGGCTTCCACGGCCGCAGGAGACCAATTAGTCACATCAGAACCCTTCTTGGTCAAATCCGTCAAGGGTTTAACCACGCCAGAAAAATTAGCAATGAAGTGACGGTAAAAATTAGCAAAACCCAAGAACTTCTGAAGACTCTTAACAGATGTAGGCTGAGTCCAGTCATGAATAGCCTGGACCTTGACTGGGTCCATCTCAATAGTAGAAGGAGAAAAAATAAAACCCAAAAACGAAACCTTCTGTACTCCGAAGAGACATTTTGAGCCCTTCACAAATAAGGCATTAGCACGCAGGACCTGAAATACCATCCTGACCTGCTTCACATGGGACTCCCAGTCCTCAGAAAAGACCAAAATGTCATCCAGATACACAATCATAAATTTATCCAGATATTCTCGGAAGATGTCATGCATGAAGGACTGGAACACAGAAGGAGCATTAGAGAGTCCAAAAGGCATCACCAAGTACTCAAAATGGCGTTCGGGCGTATTAAATGCTGTTTTCCATTCATCCCCCTGCTTAATGCGCACAAGGTTATACGCACCACGAAGATCTATCTTGGTGAACCAACTGGACCCCTTAATCCGAGCAAACAGATCAGACAACAATGGCAAAGGATACTGAAATTTGACCATGATTTTATTTAGAAGACGATAATCTATACAAGGTCTCAGAGAACCATCCTTCTTGGCCACAAAAAAGAATCCTGCACCAAGAGGGGAGGAGGACGGGCGAATATGTCCCTTCTCTAAAGACTCCTTTATATAGCTCCGCATTGCGGCATGTTCTGGTACAGACAAATTAAAAAGTCGTCCCTTAGGGAACTTACTACCAGGAATCAAATTTATAGCACAATCACAATCCCTGTGAGGAGGCAGGGCACCGGATCTGGGCTCATCAAATACATCCTGGTAGTCTGACAAAAACTCAGGGACCTCAGAAGGAGTGGAAGAAGCAATTGATACCAAAGGAGCATCGCCATGAATCCCCTGGCAACCCCAACTTGACACAGACATAGCTTTCCAATCCAGAACTGGATTATGGGCCTGCAGCCATGGCAGACCCAACACGACAACATCATGCAAATTATGCAGCACAAGAAAGCGAATCACCTCCCGATGTACAGGAGTCATGCACATGGTCACTTGAGTCCAATATTGAGGCTTATTCTCAGCCAATGGTGTAGCATCAATTCCCCTCAGTGGAATAGGGAATTCCAAAGGCTCCAGGACAAAACTACAGCGCCTGGCAAACGACAAATCCATCAGATTCAGGGCAGCACCTGAATCCACAAAAGCCATAACCGAGTAGGATGACAAAGAACAAATTAAAGTAACAGACAAAATGAATTTAGGCTGTATAGTACCAATGGTGACAGATTTAGCGATTTTTTTAACGCGCTTAGAGCATGCTGAGATATAATGAGTTGAATCACCACAGTAAAAGCACAACCCATTTTGACGTCTATGATTTTGCCGCTCAATTCTGGTCAGAACTCGGTCACATTGCATAGACTCAGGTCTCTGTTCAGAAAACACCGCCAGATGGTGCGCAGATTTGCGCTCCCGCAAACGCCGATCAATCTGAATGGCCAAAGCCATTAATCATTCAGACTTGCAGGCGTGGGGAACCCCACCATAACATTCTTAATGGCTTCAGAAAGACCTTCTCTGAAATTTGCAGCCAGGGCACACTTATTCCATTAAGTAAGCACCGACCATTTCCGAAATTTTTGACAATACACCTCAGCTTCATCCTGGCCCTGAGAAAGAGCCAGCAAGGCCTTTTCTGCCTGGTTCTCAAGATTAGGTTCCTCATAAAGCAGTCCAAGCGCCAGAAAAAACGCATCCACATTCAGCAATGCAGGATCTCCTGGCACCAGAGAGAAGGCCCAATCTTGAGGGTCGCCACGTAACAAGGAGATAACAATTTTAACTTGATGAGCGGAATCACCAGAGGAACGAGGTCTCAAAGATAGAAATAATTTACAATTATTCTTAAAATTCAGAAACCTAGATCTATCTCCAGAAAACAACTCAGGAATAGGTATTTTTGGCTCTGACATAGGGCTATGAACAACAAAATCCTGAATGCTTTGCACCCTTGCAGCAAGATGATCCACACTAGAAGTCAGACTCTGAATATCCATGTCTGCAGCTGAACACAAAACCACCCAGAGATTAAGGGGATGAGAGAAGCTGGACAGACTGCAGCAAAGACAAAGGACACCGCACACATATTTCTGAGAGCAAGTCACTTTTATCTGATATCTCAAAAAACAAGGCAAAGTTTTATACCATTTACAACAAATGCATGTAGCTCATGTAGCCCCCACCATCACCCAGGGTCATACTTTATTTACCAGGCACCCAGAACATGTTGTGGTTGACTATTGAGAACATACATGATAAGAAGTGTAGTCTCCTTGAAGAGGAGACCATCAGACTACTGCGTCAACAGATTCTGGTAATTCTAGGAATTAAAGGCAAAAGGCACTTAAAGGCAAACTATTAACCCTTCTATATCACGGGTTTTTAGTGCCGCTGGTGGAATTATCACAGATAAGGGCATCCGTCTGTAAACTGAAAATGCTGACAGGCTGACTCTTATAAAAATGAACAAGGCCTGGATTGGGAAAGACTTCTGTACGCCACCAAGTGAAACCAGCGAAAAATAACCATAAATACATTCTCTCTTTTGGGGAGGTGTATTCTCATGCACCTCTTCACAACCACACATGGGTATACGCTTCCACATTTGGTCTGTTTGTTGTTCTCCTCCTCCTTATCCTCATCCTCATCATCCAGAACCACTAGATGACCAGGGTGAACGTGCTCAGTACTGTTATAGGCCGGTGATTTTTGGGCATGGGGGCTGTGAAGGCACTATTTAATTTTGTAAAAACAGGTCCCCACATTGGGGAATTGGGCATTACATTTATTGGGCCTACTTCTTAACTCGGTCTCCTGCAATCTGTCCTGTACCTGCCAGTAGACCAACAGGGTAAGCGTGCTCTGTATGGTTCATGTTGGCCAAGAGGCCTGTCATGGCACTCTTTTATTTTGTAAAAACAGGACCCCACATTGGGGAATTGGGCATTACATTACATTGGGCCTACTTCTTAAGTCTGCCTCCAGCAATTTGTCCTTTAACTGCCACTAGATGACCAGGGTGCACGTGCTCTGTACAGTGCATGTTGTCCAAGGGGCCTGTGATGGCCCTCTTTTATTTTTTAAAAAAAGGATTTTACATTGGGGAATTGGGCATGACATTACATTGGGCCTACTTCTTAACTCGGTCTCCAGCAATCTAAAATGTACCTGCCAGTAGATCACCAGGGTGAACATGCTCAGTACTGTTATAGGCCGTTGAAGTTTGGGCTAGGGGCATGCGATGGCACTAGTGTATTTTTAAAAAGGTACCCCCATTGGGGAATTGTTTGGCAGATCATGCACTGCATTAAAAGTCTCAGAGACCCACACCACTACATTGGCCCTAATTCTTAACTCTGTCTCCTGCAATGTCTCCTCCTTATCTCCGACGACATGACTAAGGTGCATGTGCTCAGTACTGTTATAGGCCGGTGAATTTTGGGAAAGTGTGCTCTGATGGCACTCTATTTTTAAGTCCAAAAAGGACAACACTTTGGGGAATTGGGCATGACATTTCTTTGGGCCTACTTCTTAACTCGGTCTCCTGCAATCTGTCCTGTACCTGCCAGTAGATCACCAGGATGAACGTGGTCTGTACGGGGCATTTAGGTCTGGGGGGCTGTGATGGCATTATTTTAATCAGTCCAAAAAGGACCCCACATTGGGGAATTGGGCATGGCATTCCATTGGCCCTACTTCTTAACTCTGTCTCCTGCAATGTCTCTTGAATAACTGCCACTAGATCACCAAGGTGAACGTGCTTTGCACTGTTATAGGCTGGTGAAGTTTGGTCAAGGGGGGCTGTGATGGCACTAGTCTATTTTTACAAAAGGTAACCCCCATTGGTGAAACCACATCTTTGTTGGCAAACACTTCATAACATTTGTGTACCTGAAAGAGCTCACTCAAAAAGCTCCTTTTTGTGTTGCCTGGTTGCTAACATTGGACACAATACACTTCATATAAATTTGATAAAGCAATGCTGTTACTTTGCCTCAGTAGTTCATTAAAATATAGCTTTGTACACTATATTTGTTTCTCTCCTTGTGAGCCTTAACTTTGTCTGCCTCAAATGTACAAATGGAGAATATACAAATGGCGATTTGTAAACAAGTTTGAAATACTGTATACCGAATGCATTCAGACAATCACATAGCTGCATTTCTTGTAAAACATTTAGAGATGTGACAGACAATGCTCATAGTGACACAATCTTGATGTTTGTTTATTCACTTCACAAACAGTTCTAAGCCTCTATATAATTGCTGTTTGTCATTGTAAAACATTAAGGATTACTGAAACTATGCCAGTGGTGGTTTGATCTAAATCCTTGTGGCTTTTATTTTCTAGGGGTTTATGGCCCCTCGTGTGATGACTGCATGATATCTCAGTTTCACCCAACCTTGAAAACTGGCCACTTAAAGGTGTGGGTGAAACTAGGGTTACTACATAGTGTTATTCACTATATAAGACCAGAGAAACATGACTAAGACAGATGCCAAAACTGGGGTACATGTACATGTTCAGTGTGCTGATACCTGCATAATTGGGGATGCCCATGCAGTGTAGGTAATCCCCAGGGGCTTTCTGTCTTGGTGTTGCTTCTCTGATATTCCAGACGGATGATGTTTAAAAGCCTCTTGGTGATATAAATATACTGTATGTAGTTAATCTTCATATATACGTAATCACTATATTTATTTCATCCTTATATGTGCTTATTAACCTGTGTATGTTAACACATACAAAAGTGTACGCACTCACACTATTAAATCATACTATTCCTTGAATTTTGTAGTTTGAAATAAAATTGCCTTGTATTGCAAGTATTTGCCTTCTTTAAAGCCGTATCTGAAGCTTAGTGTTAAAAACATGTCAAATAAAATTGCCAAATTCTCCTGTAAATAATTGTGCAAAGAGGGAACCATGATACCATAAAAAAATACGAGTGAATTTTCCTGGGCCCATCCAGTATGTGGGTTCCAAGGCCTAATAGGGTGCATATGACTATGCAGCAGGGCTCACCTTCCTGCCAATGTATAAAACAAAGGAGTATGGAGCACAAAATGCATATTGTGAAGTGGATTTTCCTGGCCCCATCCACTATGTGGGTTCCAAGGCCTAAAGGGGTGCATATGACTGACTATGCAGCAGGGCTGGAATTCCTGCCAATGTATAAAACAAAGGAGTATGGAGCACAAAATGCATATTGTGAAGTGGATTTTCAAGGGCCCATCCAGTATGTGGGTTCCAAGGCCTAATAGAGTGCATATGACTATACAGCAGGGCTCGCCTTCCTGCCAATGTATAAAACAAAGGAGTATAGAGCACAAAATGCATATTGTGAAGTGGATTTTCCTGGCCCCATCCACTATGTGGGTTTCAAGGCCTAAAGGGGTGCATATGACTGACTATGCAGCAGGGCTTGCCTTCCTGCCAATGTATAAAACAAAGGAGTATGGAGCACAAAATGCATATTGTGAAGTGGATTTTCAAGGGCACATCCAGTATGTGGGTTCCAAGGCCTAATGGGGTGCATATGACTGACTATGCAGCAGGGCTGGCCTTCCTGCCAATGTATAAAACGAAGGAGTATGGGAGTACAAAATGCATATTATGAAGTGGATTTTCAAGGGCACATCCAGTATGTGGGTTCCAAGGCCTAATGGGGTGCATATGACTGACTATGCAGCAGGGCTGGCCTTGCCGCCAATGTGTAAAACCAAGGAATACGGGAGTAGAAAATGCATATTGTGAATTGGATTTTCATGGGCACATCCAGTATGTGGGTTCCAAGGCCTAATGGGGTGCATATGACTGACTATGCAGCAGGGCTGGCCTTCCTGCCAATGTATAAAACAAAGGAGTATGGAGCACAAAATGCATATTGTGAAGAGGATTTTCCTGGGCCCATCCAGTATATAGGTTCCAAGGCCTAATGGGGTGCATATGACTGACTATGCAGCAGGGCTGGCCTTCCTGCCAATGTATAAAACAAAGGAGTATGGAGCACAAAATGCATATTGTGAAGAGGATTTTCCTGGGCCCATCCAGTATGTGGTTTTCAAGGCCTAATGAGATGCATATGACTGATTATACAGCAGGACTGGCCTTGCCGCCAATGTGTAAAACCAAGGAGTACGGGAGCACAAAATGCATGATGTGAAGTGGATTTTCATGGGCACATCCAGTATGTGGGTTCCAAGGCCTAATAGGGTGCATATGACTGACTATGCAGCAGGGCTCGCCTTCCTGCCAATGTATAAAATAAAGGAGTATGGAGCACAAAATGCATATTGTGAAGTGGATTTTCCTGGGCACATCCAGTATGTGGGTTCCAAGGCGTAATGGGGTGCATATGACTGACTATGCAGTAGGGCTCGCCTTCCTGCCAATGTATAAAATAAAGGAGTATGGAGCACAAAATGCATATTGTGAAGAGGATTTTCCTGGGCCCATCCAGTATGTGGTTTTCAAGGCCTAATGAGGTGCATATGACTGATTATACCGCAGGACTGGCCTTGCCGCCAATGTGTAAAACCAAGGAGTACGGGAGTACAAAATGCATATTGTGAAGTGGATTTTCCTGGGCCCATCCACTATGTGGGTTACAAGGCTTAATGGTGTGCATATGATTGACTATGCAGCAAGGCTCGCCTTCCTGCCAATGTATAAAACAAAGGAGTACGGGAGTACAAAATGCATGTTGTGAAGTGGATTTTCCTGGGCCCATCCAGTATGTGGGTTCAAAGGCTTATTGAGGTGCATATGAATTGGTAGCAAGGCAGGCCTTGAATTCAATGCAACACTTTTTCAGGAGTCTCCCCTGGACATCTTATGACAGGGGTATTGTGGTGCGTCGTAATTCTTGGCAGCCCATCCACTCACAGCATAGGCTACAACAGCTTAGGAGACCCACTGTTTCATAATGGCCCTTTAATAATGCCGCCTGATGCACCAGTAAAAATAGGCTCTGTGACTTTAAGAGTCCCTCCTTCGTAAATGAAACAAGATGGGTCTGCTTTTGTGTCACACATCACATGGCCAGCTAGGGGTGTTACATGTTACAATGACATTTCCCAGTGAATGCATTTGTAGTGGTTGAAAGCAATGTTAAAGTTGAAAAACACTTTAAAAACGCAGTGTCTGAACTAAGCCTAAGTGGGAGAGGAAATTTTCTGTCTGGGGTGAAATATTTGGCCTTACAGGCAAGTCATTAACCTGCAAAGAATGTACCTTGACATATTTCCAAACAAAACCAGTTTTGGTTTCGTTTCATGTGTTTTTTGTGGCACCGGGAAAAATGGCATGAATCTTGGAAAAAAACTTATTAAAGGGAACCTGTCACCACGTTTTTGGAAGATGGGATAAAAATAGCGTTAAATAGGGGCAGAGGTGGGCGTTACATTAGTGTGTGTGTTATGCGTTTATTACCCACCTAAGTTGCCGAAATAACTTTGCAAAGTGTCCGTTTTCGCCTGTCAATCAGGCTGGTCAGGTCACATGGGCGTGGTGTCTTCACCCAGATTTGGCGTAGTTTTCCGTTGGTGGCGTAGTGGTGTGCGCATGCCCAAAGTCCGGAATCCTCTTCCAGGGGATTTAAAATAGCGCGGTGTTCGTTATTGCATTGGTGATCGGTGGGCGCGGCCATCTTCCTTTGGCCGCGCGTGCGCAGAAGCGGCGCTCTGCTGGCCGCGGCTTCAGGAAAATGGCCGCGGGATGCCGCGCGTGCGCAGATGGATATCGCGGCGGCCATTTTCCTGAAGCCGCGGCCAGCAGAGCGCCGCTTCTGCGCACGCGCGGCCAAAGGAAGATGGCCGCGCCCACCGATCACCAATGCAATAACGAACACCGAGCTATTTTAAATCCCCTGGAAGAGGATTCCGGACTTTGGGCATGCGCACACCACTACGCCACCAACGGAAAACTACGCCAAATCTGGGGGAAGACAACGCCCATGCGACCTGACCAGCCTGATTGACAGGCGAAAACGGAGACTTTGCAAAGTTATTTCGGCAACTTAGGTGGGTAATAAACGCATAACACACACACTAATGTAACGCCCACCTCTGCCCCTATTTAACGCTATTTTTATCCCATCTTCCAAAAACGTGGTGACAGGTTCCCTTTAAGGCTGTGAACTAGGAGTCAGGAATGCTTCCAGTGGCGATCCCCATGATGTCCCTGTGTCACTTGAGCAGTGTTTCCATCATTATCAGACGTTTTTAGACCTTAAAAGGACCCCCGGGGGATCGCGGAAAAATACTCGGGTCTCCCATAGACTTACATTGGGCTCGTTGTTCTGGCCGAGTACCCGAGTATTCCAATTTGCTCGACCCGAGCAACGAGCACCCGAGCATTTTAGTGCTCGCCCACCACTAATATACAGTAGTCCCAGTGTCTCCTATGTGATGTATATGATTTACAAAACTTATTATCACAAAAAATTGACTGCTCTCCTGGCCGACATAACCCTGGAAAAGCAGCTGTGAGAAGCAACATTATCAGTGTCACCTAACATCACAGCTGCATCAAAGAGAAGCAGCTCCAGCCGTCACATTAAGGGTGAGTTACCGTAATTAATTGATTAAATATACCAGGGTGATTTTCAAGGTGATCATTTTTGTGTGGCCCCCGAATGATGGTAAAAATTTCAGGCCCCCGGCTGGAAAAAGGTTCCCCACCCCTGCCCTATGGTAATAATATCCCTCACCTGGCCCCCTTGTGTCTCATTCCTGGCTCCATCCACATGTTCTCCCATCCTGCCCTCATTAGTATTCATTCTCCCCATGTGATGTCCCATCCTGCCCCATATGATCTCCCCATCCTGCCCCATCTGTCCCATGATCCTGCACCATGTGTCTCCATCCTGCCCCATGATCCCTGCCCCATCTCTCTCCATCCTGCCCCATCTGTATCTCTCTATCCTGCCCCATGATCCTTCACCATGTGTCTTCATCCTGCCCCATGATCCTTCACCATGTGTCTCCATCCTGCCCCATGATCCTTCACTATGTGTCTCCATCCTGCCCCATCTATCTCCATCTGTCTCCATACCTCCCTGTCTCCATACCTCCATATCTTTCTCCATCCTGCCCATGATCCTGTACCACATGTCTGCATCCTGCACCATATCTCCATCCTGCCCCATGATACTTCACCATGTGTCTCCATCCTTCCCCATGTTCCTGTCCCATCTGTCTCCATCCCTCCATATACACTCACCGGCCACTTTATTAGGTACACCTGTCCAACTTCTTGTTAACACTTAATTTCTAATCAGCCAATCACATGGCGGCAACTCAGTGCATTTAGGCATGTAGACATGGTCAAGACAATCTCCTGCAGTTCAAACCGAGCATCAGTATGGGGAAGAAAGGTGATTTGAGTGCCTTTGAACGTGGCATGGTTGTTGGTGCCAGAAGGGCTGGTCTGAGTATTTCAGAAACTGCTGATCTACTGGGATTTTCACGCACAACCATCTCTAGGGTTTACAGAGAATGGTCCGAAAAAGAAAAAAAATCCAGTGAGCGGCAGTTCTGTGGGCGGAAATGCCTTGTTGATGCCAGAGGTCAGAGGAGAATGGGCAGACTGGTTCGAGCTGATAGAAAGGCAACAGTGACTCAAATCGCCACCCGTTACAACCAAGGTAGGCCTAAGAGCATCTCTGAACGCACAGTGCGTCGAACTTTGAGGCAGATGGGCTACAGCAGCAGAAGACCACACCGGGTACCACTCGTTTCAGCTAAGAACAGGAAACTGAGGCTACAATTTGTACAAGCTCATCGAAATTGGACAGTAGAAGATTGAAAAACGTTGCTTGGTCTGATGAGTCTCGATTTCTGCTGCGACATTCGGATGGTAGGGTCAGAATTTGGCGTAAACAACATGAAAGCATGGATCCATCCTGCCTTGTATGGAGCATCTTTGGGATGTGCAGCCGACAAATCTGCGGCAACTGTGTGATGCCATCATGTCAATATGGACCAAAATCTCTGAGGAATGCTTCCAGCACCTTGTTGAATCTATGCCACGAAGAATTGAGGCAGTTCTGAAGGCAAAAGGGGGTCCAACCCGTTACTAGCATGGTGTACCTAATAAAGTGGCCGGTGAGTGTATGTCTCCATCCAGTCCCATGACCCTGCTCCATCTGTCTCCATCCTGCCTTGTGATCCTGCCCCATATGTCTACATCCTGCCCCATCTGTCTCCATGCTGTCCCATGATCCTGTCCCATCTGTCTCCATCCTGCCCCATGTCAACACCCTGCCCATGAATCTGCACCATTTATCTCTATCCTGCCCCATGTCTCCATCCTGCCCCATGTCTACACCTTTCCCATGATTCTGCACCATTTATCTCTATCCTGCCCCATGTCTCCATCCTGCACCATGTGTCTCCATCGTGCCCCATCTGTCTCCATCCTGCCCCATGATCCTGAACCATGTGTTTCCATCCTGCGCCATGTCACATGGTGCAGGATCATCAGGCAGGAAGGAGACAGATGGGGCATTGTGGGCCCCCTCTGCTCATTGGGCCCCATACGCCAGTCAAGGCAGTAATGCCCTGATGGCGGCCCTGCCTAAACCTAATATTTATTGAACATGCCTCTCCTAGGTGACAACAATTCTATTCTTAATTGTAAATTACACAACAGAAACTCCCTTGAGCAATCCAACTAGATAATAAGATATCATGACCTCACAAAATGCAGTGAAGTAGAAGCAAATACAGGGTTTTTGGAAAACGATGACATATTGCTAGAACTCAATTCCTGGGACCCGCACCAATGGTTAGAACAAATGGGACACTGGTCCTTCATCTCATTTACCTGCATAGTATTGCGCCTATCATCTGTGCAGGGAATTACAACACATCTCCATGTGCTTAAATGGTGTCAAAGGGGAGTTACATACAGTAAAATTCACTATAGTGCAATAATACCGTCATGTCCCTTTAAATTATCAGTTATTTCTGTCACCATGGCAATAAACAACCAATAGGATTGTTAGATTTGAATTTGAAAAAAACACAAACTTCAGTTATGCTCATTCTGTTCTATCTCAGCAGAGAGTGAAGACGGACACCTGCGGCCACAGCGACATTTCAGGTATAAACCTGTAATATTATATAAGTGACGGCTGATTATCTCATCACATATTCACACAGAATAACCCGAGATGTTCTGTTACTATTTGTTCTTATTTACCCCAATACTTCACATACAGACATGTACATGATGAGGAGCCGGCGGCTGATACTCCGCTGTCTCCACTTGTCACATCTTATTGGATGGGTCCAATATTTAACATCAGCTCCGTCCTCCATAGAGAACGGCGCCTGCAGAGCAGAGAACGGACCGAAGTCGATTATTCCGAATATTCCTCCATATACAGCACAGAATAATGGGGGAGGGCAGATATTGGATATAGAGCAGTCATATCCTGCACATTGCCCAATGTTGCCTTTGCCCCGGCAATGCCTCCTAAACACATAGACGGTGTTTCCCAAAGGTTCCAGTAACAGTACACCCTGGTCAATGAGCACAAAACCGATTCTGACTGTTCTGGTATTTTACAGGATTTTGATAGATTTCGACACGAGTGAAGACCACAGCGAGACCATGTGGACCGGACCTTCATCCTGCGTTGGATCCGGTGAGATTCCTCACACTGTTAGACGACCATTCTCTGTCCTGTGGTCAGACGGCTCCCAACGGCTTCACCTTTCTTTATCTTTGGGATGTGTCAGGTTTCCAGTAATTTTGGGGGTAAATATAGAACTGCAGATATTTGCTGTAAAAAATACCAGAAGGCTAAACTGATCCCCAACAGAGGCTGACATCGCCGGTCTGAGCAGAACGTGAGCTTCATAGGTAGAGAGGGGAATCCTATCACTGGCCATGAAGGCTACCGAAGGATTGCATCTTCCATGTACAAAACACATTTTTCTAGCTTCTTCTTACTGACATTTCTGCTCCTAGCACTTAGCGGGATGGTTAGCGATATAGCGATCAGTAGTGCCGCTTTGTCACATCCTCTCTGTATGGTTATGGGTGATCCTTATATTTGGTTCTTTTCTCTGCAGTTGATATGTAGCGCCCCCACCGCCGCAGGGCCGAGGGGTACCCGGTACCAGGCCTACGGGTCTCTGCTTCTCGGGTTGTCACGGCGGCTAGGCCCTGGTCCGTGACCCTGCCGTGGGGCGCACAGTGAATGATAGGTGTGGATGTTGGTAGTGGTGGTGCGGTGTAGTAAATAACGAGGACACCAGGTTGCAGTCTCTTTACCTCTTTACTGAAGATCTCTGAGTCCACAGTCCAGAATACGGTTCACCAGGCTGCGCAAGTCCGGCCGGTCCAATGGCACCTCCAGAGTTCTCTTCACAGGTGGAAATCGGTGCCTTCCTTCTAGCGCTATGTGTTGCGGTCCTTCCCTGCTGTGCTTACGGAAAGTCCCCACAACCGTTGTGTCTGTTTCTTAAGTTCCCTCACAACTCGATTAAATGATGTTCTTCTAATCCTCCGTCCCTCCCTGATGTTCTGGTTGGGACGGCACCCGTTTGACGGGTAGGCTCGGAGCTCTTCCGGGACCCTAGAGTCGCCCCTCTCCACAAGGTGCCCCCCAAGACTTCATAGGTGATTTGTGTGAGACAGCCCGCCTTAGACTGACTGTCCTGCCGCTGTTTAGAGTATTGCTTGAAGCTGAATGTTATAATACTCCCTCGGCGTTCCGGCCACCGGTAGTGCGCCTCAGTAGGGTGTTGCTCCGGTCTTACAGCACGACCCCTACTGGTATTCTCCTATTGCTTGATCTCGTTTCTCACTCAGCACAATCTATCTCGCTTCTAGTCCTTTCTTGGGCCCCGCCGCTTCCGGAGCTGGCGCGGACCCGTTACGTTCTTTCCAATGCCAAGCCTCTGTCAGGATCCCACCCCTGACAGAGACCCTACTGTATCTTCCCCTACAACACCCTCTGCCACAAGGTGTTGCCTGGTTCCAACCCAGTCAGCTTTCTGATCTAACTTCCTGCCTGACCCCCAGTTTACCCACTATGGTGGCCTAATGAATAGCACCCTTAGCTCCCCCCGGAGGCCCAGCTGTGAAATGTATTGGTGTCTGTGATACCTGATCAGATGAACTCCTTCAGTGCCATCGGACGCACCGTAGCTCCCCATAGTGGCGGAGCCACAGTACTGCAACGACCAGGACTCTGGGGCGCTGCACTCCCCCCTGGTTAAACACAGTACTCCGGGACTGGGAAGAAAACAACAATACAAGTTAGCAAAAAGACATACAATTTTGTTGAGTGCAATAACAATAAGCATATTTGAACAGAGCTTCCCTTTATGGGAGGTGAGGACACTTGAACGTTACAAACATGGTAAAATATCATAGCAACATGCTATAATTAACTTTTCTTACCCAACCGGGTATTCTACTAAGTGCAAAAATTGTTGAACAATAATTTAACTCTGCCTTTAAGGACATACACTCTTAATCCACTAAAGACCTTCCTATAATCACATTATAAGGTATTTTAACTTTTCGTTCTCCTTCTTTAAATCTGCAGGACCACCTGTCCTATCGGCACCAGACCTACTGCCTCTCCCTTCTGTTACAGGACCGCCCCGTTCAGCCAGGGCCTACTGCCTTTTCAACTACTATACACAGTATAGAACATAACATTACTTTCAGTTTAAGAGCACTAAGTCATCTCTACATGACTCCTATGAGGACTCAGGGTTTACCTTCTATCCTAACTATCTATCAGCATTATCAAAAACATTTTCTATCGAACATTAAACCTTCTCATTATCTTTCTTCCTATCATGCATGCTGGACACCACGTCTATCCCTACGGGTCCACTGCATCCTTCTTCTATCTTTCACCTTTTACTTCTCAGAGCACATCATCAGTATTTCTTCACATTTAACTAATTAAACACATATAACTTTTCTCATATAAACATTATCATCATTTCCTTTGATCAAGACATTATTGCTTCCTGTCTTAAAGCAATATCACAGTTTAAGCGTAACAAATGAACATCCCCTTTAGGAGGGGACCGAGTCTCTATGAGGTAGCACGCCTTCTCAAGCTACCAGTCCATAATCAGCAAAGGTTCCAGTGTGGTATCTTCACAAAGAGTCCTTCTTTAAGTAAAAACCAGTAAGAAGCCCCTTTAAGAAGGTGCAAACTATTTACAAGCAGTTTGTATCATGCACTGTTCATGATTCAGCAGTTCTTTTCAACAATGAGGAAACAGGAAACAAAAGCAAAAGCAGAGGAAGGGATCCCGGGTAAACAAAGGGATCCCTTGAAGAGTTAACCCAGGTCGGGTTTAAAGCAACAAAAAGCAGGGAAACAAACAGTTAACTATGTACAGTTTCAGGTTTCCGAGGTTTAGTTGGACGGCTTCCAGGGCTGCACCTGGCACTTAACCCTTCTTGGCCTGGGAAGAGTGAGGTCCAGGGTTACACCCAGTGCTGGACAAACGCCGTTAATCCGTCTTTCATGTACGGTTAGGTCATGCACAGTGATGGAGGTCTGCGCAGCTTGAGTATGGGCATTTGCTGTAGCAGAGGTAGCGGCTGCTGCAAGATCAGTCACTGGAACGGAGTCAGTAGCTGTGGCACTAGCAGTCGCGGGAGTGGGGTCAGTCGTCAGGGCAGGGTCGTCCTTCATACCTGCTTCAGATGCGGTCCCTCCGGTGCCGGTCTGCTCTGCCTCCGCTGGGGTCTGGAACGCTGGTTGCGGGGCCTTGAGCTGCGGCGTCGTCATCTCCGCTCGCAGCATCTCGCTTTCCGGCAGGGCCTTGCTTTCCAGCTTCGGAGCGCTGGGACTTCTTTCCTGCTCCGGACCAGATGAGGCTGCCGACAGATGTCTGGTGAGGCTCCTGATGATGGCCTTCTTCCACCCGGCCTCAGTGCTCAGCTGCGTCCGCCGGGGTCGGTCGCTGAGCTCGTCCCCTCCGGCCTGCAGGAATTCAGCATCAGCGGTGGAGACCTGGTTGCGGTGCCCCTCCGGGTGGCTGGGGGAGTCCTCTGCTCCGACCCCACGCTCCGGCTCCGGGCGGCTCGCCATGGCGTCCTCCATGTCGCTCACTTCTTCTTCCTGGTCCTTTTCCCGCTCTCTCCTTCGTGGGCGGTTTCGTTTTCTCTGTCTCTGTCCACCATTGAGGATCAGGAGGCGGATCTCGGCTGCTGACGGACACGTCCTCAAGGGGCCGAGATATTTAGACTGGGCGGCCATTGTCTTTCGCGCTCTTCAGCTTGTTCACGCCCACTTCCACGCCCTTCTTCTTCTCCTGCGCTCTCCTTAGCGCTGTAATGGCGGCGGTTTTGGCGCGAACTTTTGGCGGCAAGTGACAATCCACAGTCTTTGCAATAAAGTACAGTCCAAGCACAACAAATCACAGTTCCAAGGCACACATGACCTGATTCTTCAGGCTTAAGTAGATCCTGTTCGTGACGCCAAGTTGTAGCGCCCCCACCGCCGCAGGGCCGAGGGGTACCCGGTACCGGGCCTACGGGTCTCTGCTTCTCGGGTTGTCACGGCGGCTAGGCCCCGGTCCGTGACCCTGCCGTGGGGCGCACAGTGAATGATAGGTGTGGATGTTGGTAGTGGTGGTGCGGTGCAGTAAATAACGAGGACACCAGGTTGCAGTCTCTTTACCTCTTTACTGAAGATCTCTGAGTCCACAGTCCAGAATACGGTTCACCAGGCTGCGCAAGTCCGGCTGGTCCAATGGCACCTCCAGAGTTCTCTTCACAGGTGGAAATCGGTGCCTTCCTTCTAGCGCTATGTGTTGCGGTCCTTCCCTGCTGTGCTTACGGAAAGTCCCCACAACCGTTGTGTCTGTTTCTTAAGTTCCCTCACAACTCGATTAAATGATGTTCTTCTAATCCTCCGTCCCTCCCTGATGTTCTGGTTGGGACGGCACCCATTTGACGGGTAGGCTCGGAGCTCTTCCGGGACCCTAGAGTCGCCCCTCTCCACAAGGTGCCCCCCAAGACTTCATAGGTGATTTGTGTGAGACAGCCCGCCTTAGACTGACTGTCCTGCCGCTGTTTAGAGTATTGCTTGAAGCTGAATGTTATAATACTCCCTCGGCGTTCCGGCCACCGGTAGTGCGCCTCAGTAGGGTGTTGCTCCGGTCTTACAGCACGACCCCTACTGGTATTCTCCTATTGCTTGATCTCGTTTCTCACTCAGCACAATCTATCTCGCTTCTAGTCCTTTCTTGGGCCCCGCCGCTTCCGGAGCTGGCGCGGACCCGTTACGTTCTTTCCAATGCCAAGCCTCTGTCAGGATCCCACCCCTGACAGAGACCCTACTGTATCTTCCCCTACAACACCCTCTGCCACAAGGTGTTGCCTGGTTCCAACCCAGTCAGCTTTCTGATCTAACTTCCTGCCTGACCCCCAGTTTACCCACTATTGTGGGGAGTGGCCTAATGAATAGCATCCTTAGCTCCCCCCGGAGGCCCAGCTGTGAAATGTATTGGTGTCTGTGATACCTGATCAGATGAACTCCTTCAGTGCCATCGGACGCACCGTAGCTCCCCATAGTGGCGGAGCCACAGTACTGCAACGACCAGGACTCTGGGGCGCTGCAGATATCACACCGGAGGAGGCATTCAGAAGACTGGCCTTCTGTATGAAGTTTCTGCCGTCACCCCTCTACAAGATGGAGGTTAGTGAGAAGATTTTACTGCTGCCTTTACATGGGTGTATAGGAACGGCTTATTACATGTGTAACTTAATCTGCTGTCTTCTCAGCCCCTCATGCCGACCAGCCCAGAAGCCCAGAAGAAATATACACCAAGGCATGAATCTGAAGAGCAGCCTGCACCATCCATGAAGACCAGTATCACAGAACAAGAGGAAAGGGCAATGCGGGCTAAAGTACTGTGTATGGACCTGGATGAAGAGCAGAGAACCCAAAAAGAAGAAAGGAAGAAAAAAGAGGTCAAAATCACAATTAAGATCGGCGCCAGAAGAGAGACCACAACAGAGGCCAGAAGAAGCAGCAGGACAGAGGCCAGAAGAAGCAGCAGGACCACGCAGTGCCACATCCTCCAATATATCAACCAGTATTTGAGAGGAAAGAAGAACATCATCTGGACAATCCTGCTAGGACCTCTCAGCCGATAACATCATATACGGCAAATACTGGGAGGTAAGTATAAAAAAAGAATAGTAATAAGAGGGGTAAAATAATATTAGAGCAGCAGTATATTAATATTAGTAGGTAAAACTGTAATAGTAGCTATCATAGTAGTAACAAAAAGTAATTATAGTAAAAGATAGTAGAAATAAAAATGTAAAAGTAATAATAATAGTAGTTATAACAGCAGGTTTGATGTAGCAGTAAGTAACATAGGGACCTTATTATTGGTAGGGGCGTAGCATTAATAATAATTAATAATATAAATAATTAGTTACAGTAGTATAAATAGGATATAGAGAAATAGTTGTCATAACAAGGTAGTCAGCTAGTATTAACCACTATTCTATTAATATAACACAATATACACATTTTATAGAATTAGGCGACTTGATCCAGGGTTCTAGGACTGATCGCCTTTTCCCGGGGTCAAGAAGGAATTTTCCCCTTCAGACACAGATTGGCTGAAAGTGTCCAAGGGTTTTTGCCTTCTTCTGGATCAAAAGCATATACATAGCATAGTAGTAATATTTATAGTAGAAGAGGTACAATAGTCTTTTTATAGCAATAGCAAAAAAATAATTAAAGCTGCAATAATAGAATATTTATTATAAGGAAGAAAAAGTGCAAAAAGCATAAAATAATTATAGTAGTTATTAAATAAGTTTTCTAATAATAAAATATAGTAATTTTAGTTTCAATATTAGAATTGACGTTACTTAAAATAGAAACAATAATAAATAAACAATACATAATGTGGGATAATAACAATAATAATAATAATAATAATAAAAGCGTAATGCTAATAATAACATAGTACTAGTAGTAGGGTTTGATCCAGGGTTCTAGGTCTGATCTCCTTTTCCCGGGGTCAAGAAGGAATTTTTCCCTTCAGACACAGATTGGCTGAAAGTGTCCAAGGGTTTTTGCCTTCTTCTGGATCAAAAGCATATACATAGTATAGTAGTAATATTTACAGTAAAAAAGGTACAATAGTCTTTTTATAGTAATAGCAAAACAATAATTAAAACTGCAATGGTAGAATATTTATAATAAGGAAGAGAAAGGACAAAATGCATAAAATAATTATAACAGTTATTAAATTATTATTTTAATAATACGCATATAGTAATGACTTTAGTTTTAATATTAGAATAAACATTACTTAGAATAGAAACAATAATAATAAATAAATAATATTAGATAATGTGGGAGGATAATAATAACCATAGTATTAGTAGTAGGGTTTGATCCAGGGTTCTAGGACTGATCGCCTTTTCCCGGGGTCAAGAAGGAATTTTTTCCCTGAGTCACAAATTGGCTGAGTGTGTCCAGGGTGTTTTCTGGATCAACAACATTAGACCTAGGGGCTTTATTAATACCGGTTAGTGTAGTGTTAGTGTAGGGTCCCATCTGAAGAGGTCGCCTTGTCGTTGGCAGATGGGCTCGCACAATTTGATCAAAATGTGCGCTAAGAACCTCACATTTCTAGGAGCTGTGTAATAAATATGGCCGCTTACATATTTGCGCTGGCAGAATTTTGTTGCCTCTTTTCTTTCTTGCTTTTGCATTGTGACTACAGCAGCTGCTCCTGCACATTTATTTCAGTTTGTTTGTGTTAGTTTACTTTCTTTCTGGATTAACACCTTTAGACATTATCACCTTACAACTAGTTAGTAATAATTTAAGTACGGATGTAGGGTAAAATTGGTGATAATTTTAGATACTGAGAGAAATTATGCTACAATTCGTGTTATTTTTTTAAGAAAACCACATTCACACGTTTCCTTTATGCTTCCAAGTTTGATATCAAAGGCACCATATGAACATTTATATTCATGTTCAGCTTTTGATTCTTAGCTAGATCTGCCTGATCCCTACAGAAATGTCAGTAGTAAATGGACAAACCTTACATGTAACACCCATTGTCCGATGCATAACTGTAACAAGTAACCATATAGCCCAGCGCTGGAGTTATACTCTACACTATCTTCACATTCAGAAGTAGGAGACGAAATACTCTCCTCTGTCTAATATGTCTTACCCTCCACAATTCTGGATTGAAATGGGTTGTCTGGTGTATAGCGCCACTCTTCTCTTTAGGCTGTGTTTGGTATTGCAATAATAAATGTATTGTAATTCAAAGGAAGAAGGAATAAACATTGCTGGACGAATCATCAGCAATCTGAAATACGCAGGCGATTTAATATTGATAGTAACAAGCGTAGATGGACTTATGGACTTATTACGGAGTGTCCAGATGGAAAGCTCAACCAGGGACTTTTACTGAACATAAAGAAGAAAAAGAAATTAATGACTACTGACAGGTACAAACGGACACATTTGAGATAAACGGCGACAAACTGGAAGTTGTTAAAGACTTCCGCCTAGTCAGATCGATGATCACCAGGTACGGACTGAGGCTGAAATTCAGCCCTGGCATTTGAAATCATGCAGGCCCATGTTGTCCCCGCCCAAAAGCACCAGATGGGATATATTACTAATGGAGCGCCCCCACAGTCGCAGGGCTGAGGGGTACCCGGTACCGGGCCTCTCTGTCTCGGTTCTGGGATTGTCACGGTGGCTAGACCCGGTCTGTGACCCTGCTAAGGGGCGTCCAGTAAAAGTTGAGAGTGATAACGTGTGGTGTTGTGAATCCGCTTTTGGGCTCCCCTGGTGGTTGCTGGTGGTACTGGTGACGTGTGTGTCTTTGCTGTCTCAGTTCACCTGCTCCCATCAGTGTTTGGGAGTTTCCTATTTAGCCTTGCTCTCCAGTCATTTCCTTGCCGGTCATCATTGTAACCAGAGCCTTCGGTTGCATGTTCCTGCTACTAGTCTGCTGATCAGCTAAGTGGACTTTGTCCTTTTGTTTTGTATCTTTTGTCCAGTTTGCAGTTTTGTTATTCTCTGTAGCTGGAAGCTCTTGTGGGCTGAAATTGCCACTCCTGTGTCATGAGTTGACACAGGAGTCTTAAAGTAATTTCAGGATGGTTTTTTGATAGGGTTTTCAGTTGACCGTGAAGTCCTCTTTTGTATCCTTCTGCTATCTAGTAAGTGGACCTCTCTTTGCTAAATCTACCTTCATACTGTGTATGTCTTTTCCTCTAAACTCACCGTCATTACATGTGGGGGGCTGCTATCATCTTTTGGGGTATTTCCCTAGAGGTAAGCCAGGTCTGTTTCTTCCTCTACCAGGGGTAGTTAGTCCTCCGGCTGGCGCGTGGCATCTAGGGTTAATCAGGTATGCTCCCTGGCTACTATTAGTTGTGTGGTAGATTTAGCTCACGGTCAGCTCGAGATTCCATCACCCAGAGCTCGTCCGTTATCTTTGTGTTTTGATGTTTCCCTGCCATTGGGAATCATGACAGTGTGGTGCAGGGTGCGATGAATAACGAGGACACAGGGTTGCTGTCTCTTTACCTCTTTACTGAAAGCTTCAGGATCCTCAATCCAGAGTACGGTTAACAGGGCTGGCTGAGACCGGCCGGTCCGATTACACCTCCAGAGTTCCCTTTGCAGGTGGAAATCTGTGCCTTCCTTCTAGCGCTTGTGTGTTGTAGTCCTTCCCTGCTCAGCACCACGGGATAGTCCTCACAACTGTTGTGTCTGTTTCTGATGTTCCCTCACAACTGATTCTGATGTTCTTCTCCGTCCCCCAGATGATATGGCTAGGACGCACCCGTATGACGGATAGGCCTGGAGTTCTTCCGGGACCCTAGAGTCGCCCCTCTCCCACTGTTGCCCCCTATGTCTGCTTAGGTGATTTAGGTGAGACGGCCCGCCTATAACTGACTGTCCTGCCGTTGGTTTGAAGTAAGGCTTGGAGCCAGTACTTCCTCTGCGTTTCCGGCCACCGGCTACACGCCTCAGTAGGATGTTGCCTTGATCTTACAGCACGACTCCTACTGGTGTTTTCTCCTTGTTGCTTTGATCTCGTTTCTCACTAGTGTTGAGCGATACCGTCCGATACTTGAAAGTATCGGTATCGGAAAGTATCGGCCGATACCGGCAAAATATCGGATCCAATCCGATACCGATACCCGATACCAATACAAGTCAATGGGACTCATGTATCGGACGGTATTCCTGATGGTTCCCAGGGTCTGAAGGAGAGGAAACTCTCCTTCAGGCCCTGGGAACCATATAAATGTGTAAAAGAAAGAATTAAAATAAAAAATATCGCTATACTCACCTCTCCGACGCAGCCGGGACTTCAGCGAGGGAACCGGCAGCGTTGTTTGTTTAAAATTCGCGCTATTACTTGGTTACGTGAATTCCCGGCTTGTGATTGGTCAGGTCGGCCATGTTGCCGGGACGCGGACCAATCACAGCAAGCCGTGACGAAATTACGTCACGGCTTGCTGTGATTGGTCCGCGTCCCGGCAATATGGCCGCCCTGACCAATCACAAGCCGTGACGTCACGGGAGGCTGGACACGCGCTCATTTTAAAATGGGCGCGTGTCCAGCCTCCCGTGACGTCACGGCTTGTGATTGGTTGCGCCGCGGTCAACCAATCACAAGCCGGGAGGCTGGACGCGCTCATTTTAAAATGGGCGCGTGTCCAGCCTCCCGTGACGTCACGGCTTGTGATTGGTTGCGCCGCGGTCAACCAATCACAAGCCGGGAGGCTGGACGCGCTCATTTTAAAATGGGCGCGTGTCCAGCCTCCCGTGACGTCACGGCTTGTGATTGGTTGCGCCGCGGTCAACCAATCACAAGCCGGGAGGCTGGACGCGCTCATTTTAAAATGGGCGCGTGTCCAGCCTCCCGTGACGTCACGGCTTGTGATTGGTCAGGGCGGCCATATTGCCGGGACGCGGACCAATCACAGCAAGCCGTGACGTAATTTCGTCACGGCTTGCTGTGATTGGTCCGCGTCCCGGCAACATGGCCGACCTGACCAATCACAAGCCGGGAATTCACGTAACCAAGTAATAGCGCGAATTTTAAACAAACAACGCTGCCGGTTCCCTCGCTGAAGTCCCGGCTGCGTCGGACAGGTGAGTATAGCGATATTTTTTATTTTAATTCTCTCTTTTACACATTTTAACATTAATGTTGTTGCGATACCCGATACCCGATACCACA
The DNA here is from genome assembly GCF_051348905.1 of Ranitomeya variabilis. NCBI lineage: Eukaryota > Metazoa > Chordata > Amphibia > Anura > Dendrobatidae > Ranitomeya > Ranitomeya variabilis. The sequence goes on along the minus strand of NC_135233.1, from coordinate 495,488,014 downwards.
AGAGTATCGGAATCCCGGTATCGGAATTCCGATACAGCAAGTATCGGCCGATACCCGATACTTGCAGCATCGGAATGCTCAACACTATTTCTCACTCTTCACAATAAACCTCTCTTCTTGCCCTTTCTTGGGGTACCGCCGTGATGAAGTGCAGGCGCGGTCCTGTAACGTTCTTTCTGTTTGCTAGGCCTCCGTCAGGATCCCACCCCTGACAGGGACCCCTGTTATGATCCTAGTGGTAGAGGATCTCTGGTATGCCGGCAAGTCTGCGAAAAACATAGAACTGCTCTAGGGAGGTGGAAACTGGGCTAACCGCATACCTGATCCTAACACACAACTAGAAGTAGCCGGTGAATGTGCCTACGTTGTTTCTAGACGTCTCGAGCCAGCCGGAGAACTGGCTACCCCTAGAGGGAAAATAAGACCTCACTTGCCTCCAGAGAAATTAACCCCAAAGATGTAGAAAGCCCCCAACAAATAATAACGGTGAGGTAAGAGGAAAACACAAACGTAGAGATGAACTAGATTCAGCAAAGTGAGGCCCACTAATCTAGATAGGCAGAAAATAGAAAGTGAACTATGCGGTCAGCAGAAAACCCTGCAAAAACATCCACGCTGAATATTCAAGAACCCCCGCACCGACTGACGGTGTGAGGGGAGAATATCAGCACCCTAGAGCTTCCAGCGAGCTAGAGAATCACATTTTGAGCAAGCTGGACAAAAAACACTGATAATGCAAATGATCCAAAGTATGCAAACAGGACTTAGCTTTTCTTGCATGAGACAGATGGCAAGGAATCAGGAGGAGACCAAATTGGACTGAATACATCGATACCAGGCAAGAGACTGAGTCCTAAGGAGGACTAAATAGGGAACACCCACAGCTTAATGAAACAGCTGAAGTCCAGGCCTGCAGAAAGACAAGACTCATACCATACCATTAGTGACCACAAGAGGGAGCCCAAAAACACAGTTCACAACAGACCCCCCTGAATCTTCCCCTGCAACACCCTCTGCCACAGGATGTTGCCTGGTTCCAACCCAGTCAGCTTTCTGACTAACTTTCTATCTAACCCCCAGTTTTACCAGATTGTGAGGAGTGGCCTAATGCATAGTGCCCCTTTCTCCCCCTGGAGGCCAGACTATGAAGTGTATTGGTGTCTGTGATACCTGGTCAGGTGAACTCCTTCAGTGCCATCAGACGTACCATCATTCCCCTTAGCGGCGGAGTGATGTTACTGCAACGACCAGGTCTCTGGGGCACTGCACCCGCCCCCCCCCCGGTTAAATCCAGTACTCCCGGACTGGGAAGAAAACAACAATACATGTCAGCAAAAAGACGTACAATTTTGAAATGCAGTAACAAGTAATAAGTAATAAGAACAGTGCTTCCCTTTATGGGAGTTGTGGACTCTTAAACGTTACAAACATGGTTAAATATTTTAAATAACAGACTATACATGACTTCTATTACCCAGCCGGGTATTCTACTGAGTGCAAATTCTGAACAATAATTTAACATTGCCTTTAAGGATGTATAAGCTGGATCCACTAAAGGCCTACGATAAAACTTCTAAATTATAAATTAACTTTTCTTCATCTTTCTTTCCTAAGTGCAATATTTTCTTGTTACTCTCTGATTGTCTCATGCAGGACCGCCTGTCTATCTGCCCAGGCCTACTGCCTCTTTTCCTAGGAGGACTCACTCACTAATCCCTACGGGTTCACTTTCCTGTCCTCATTCTCTAACACATTATTAAACATTTCCTATAAACAACTAACTAACTACATATAACTCTTCTATGTAAAACATTATTTTTATTTATTCTCTTGCAGGGCGACATTGTATCTTAAATACAACTAACGAACATTCCCTTTAAGAGGGAGCCAAGTCTCTTTGAGGTAGTGCAGCTACTCATGCTGCCAGTCCGTGTAGACAGGAACTCCAATGCTGTTCCCAGGAACAGTTTCTTCGCAAAGAGTCCTCTGTGTTGTAAAACCAGTAGGGGGCACCTCTAAGAAGGTGCAAACTATTTACAATAAGTTTGTAATCATGCAGTGTTCATGATCCAGCAGTTCTTTGTAAACTTGGGTGAACAAGGAGCAAAAGGAGAATAAAAACAAAAATAAAAGCAATAGGGATCCCGGGTAAACTAAGGGATCCCTTTAAGAACTGACCCTGATCAGGTACTAGCAGCAAGGAAAACACACAGTTAACTATGTACAGTTTCAGAGCATTAGGATCTTACTCTGGTTCTGGCGGCGTCCACTGGGGCTTTACCTGACAAATGGCTCTCTGCGATCCAGGTAGGCTTGACTCCAAGTCCACTCCCGGTGCCAGGTGTACCCCATGGGTTTGGGTCTTCTGCACGACCAGGTCGTGCGCCGCGATAGGTGTCTGCGTAGGTCGATGGATGGTGCTGGCGGCAGCAGAGGCTGCGGCAGCTGCTTCAGCGGCAAGCTCCTCCCCCTCGGTTCTGGATACCGCCAGGATGGCCGTACAGCGCTGCATATCCCGGGCCCACCAACTGCTCCCCTTCAGGCGCCGGCGATATGTCACTACATCTCCCAGTTTCAGGAGGGACTTCGCACCATCTCCACACAGGCAGGGCTCCACCTCGTCCTGGGTGATGCGGACTCTCAGGGCCGTTCCAATTTCCTGGACGAAGCCTTTCCCCTCCTGGGGCAGGTAGACGATCACTCCTTCAGTGCCATCAGACGTACCATCATTCCCCTTAGCGGCGTAGCGATGTTTTGTGCAACGACCAGGTCTCTGGGGCGCTGCACTAATATTACCCTGGATGGAGGAAAGCAAGATTTACTACAAGACCAATATTTCTAATGATACCCATGGCCTGCTGGGGTAAGTTACAGAGTCAGCAACTTTGTGCTCCATCACAACGCTTAACAGTATGGGTATCTTGAGAACACCGATTCTGCTAACAATGTAGCACACAAGGCAGCCCACAACCAGACAGGCCCTTCTGGCATTTGCCAGAATTGCCAGATGGCCAGTCCGGCCCTGATGATCACTCAAGATGAAACGACAACACCAGAAGTGAATATCTGTCTAGCTATGGACAAATCAACAATGAAGACAATGGACAAGGTCTTCAAATCGAGGAACATTTCACTGGCGATGAAGACACGGCTTATACATAGTTTTATCTTTTCTGTGGTAACGTACAAATGTGAAAACTGGACGATGAAGAAGCAAGACAGAAGAAGAATCAATGCATTTTCAAATGTGGTGCTGGAGAAGGATGTTATCAATACCAGGAATGGCAAGAAGAACAAACAAATCAATTTTGGAACAAATGAAGTCGGACACGTCACTCAAATGACCCATCACCAAGCTACGACTTGCCTACTTTGGGCACATCATACGAAGCGAACAATCACTGGAGAAGGACATCATGATTGGGAAAATAGAAGGAACAAGGAGAAGAACCCAATGGCTGGATGCAATCAGGATAACAGTGGAAAAGACCCTGGTGGACCTATCTAGGCTTGCACAAGATCGATCTCCCTACAGATTGTTCATCCATCAAGTCGCCATTGCTTCAGACTGAGCTGAAATCCATGAATTAATAATTAAATAGTGATATACTGTAGCTATAAATTCAATAGTAGAGGTGCCAATGTTATGGTGGTACAGCTGTATGATATAAGAGGGGTGACATACAGTACCTGCAGTTATTTGGCCGTACAATAAAAGGGAGGAGGTGATATCACCACTGTAGTGATACAGCTATGTAATAAATGGGAAGAGGTGATGACAAAACCCCCATAGAACTTACAGTGTCCAAATAGTCACAAACGCTCCCTCCTCACATCACATACAAACACATTGCTCTTGTCAGCCAAGGAAAGAGCCTACCACCTAGGAGAAGTAGCATCCCTATCAGTCAATGTCTGAACATTATGCTTTGTGATGACCAGAGATAAGTTCCTGGCCAAAAACTGACTGGGGGCTAATCTGGGTACATTCCCAGTGTGCGCATTGCCAATAAAATGCCATATTCAGCTGGTTTCTTTAACCCCTTTCTATCATCGGACGTACTAAACCGTCCATGTGGGGTGGGTGTTATGATCCGGTGACTTTGGAGCCGCATGAACTTTCTCTGGAGTAGGTGGAAACTGTACTGACCGCAAAACCTGAACTAACACCACAACTAGAAGTAGCCGTGGGGTGTGCCTAACAAACCCTAGACTCCTCGACACAGCCGGAGGACTAAATACCCCTATAGATGGAAATAGGAATACTACCTTGCCTCAGAGCAGAACCCCAAAGGATAGGCAGCCCCCCACGAATATTGACTGTGAGTAGGAGAAGAAAGACACGCAGGCAGAAAACAGGATTCAGCAAAAGAGGCCACTCTAGCTAAATAGGGAAAGATAGGGCAGAATACTAAGCGGTCAGTATTAAAAATCCTTCCAAAAATATTCACAGCAGATAATACAAAAAAGTTCCACAATCTAACTAAAGACATGGAATGTATATCTGCCACTCCAGAGAATCCAACGAGACTGAGAAAATACTGACACAATCTAAGCTGGACAAAAAAACACTGAATAGCACAGAATTATTAAGCACACAGCATGTGTGCCACAGAAACAAAACCAGACACTTATCTTTGCTGATTTGGCAGAAGGCAGAAGGAACCAAACCAGGACCAAAACCTCCCAACAACCATGGACAACTGGCAAGGACTAATGAATCCTGCACGCCTAAATACCCCAGTCAGAACTGCAATCAGCAGATACACCTGACCAGGACTGCAACTCAGGGACAACTGCATTACCACCTACAACCACCGGAGGGAGCCCAAAAGCAGAATTCACAACAGTACCCCCCCCTTGAGGAGGGGTCACCGAACCCTCACCAGAGCCCCCAGGCCGATCAGGACGAGCCAGATGAAAAGCATGAACCAAATCAGCAGCATGGACATCAGAGGCAAAAACCCAAGAATTATCCTCCTGGCCATAACCCTTCCATTTGACAAGATACTGAAGCCTCCGCCTCGAAAAACGAGAATCCAAAATCTTCTCAACCACATACTCCAACTCCCCATCAACCAACACAGGGGCCGGAGGATCAACAGAGGGAACAACGGGTACCACATATTTCCGCAATAAAGATCTATGGAAGACATTATGGATAGCAAAAGAGGCCGGAAGCGCCAATCGAAAAGACACCGGATTAATAATCCCAGAAATCCTATAAGGACCAATAAACTGAGGCTTAAACTTAGGAGAAGAAACCTTCATAGGAACATGACGGGAAGACAACCAGACCAGATCCCCAACCTGAAGCCGGGAAGCAACACACCGACGACGGTTAGCAAAACGTTGAGCCTCCTCCTGAGACAACACCAAATTGTCCACCACATGAGCCCAAATCTGCTGCAACCTGTCAACCACCGAATCCACACCAGAACAGTCAGAAGGCTCAACCTGCCCAGAAGAAAAACAAGGATGAAAACCAAAATTACAAAAAAAAGGCGAAACCAAAGTAGCCGAACTAGCCCGATTATTAAGGGCAAACTCGGCCAATGGCAAAAAGGCCATCCAATCATCCTGATCAGCAGACACAAAGCATCTCAAATAAGTCTCCAAGGTCTGATTAGTTCGCTCGGTTTGGCCATTTGTCTGAGGATGAAATGCAGAGGAAAAAGATAAATCAATGCCCAGCCTAGCACAAAAGGCTCGCCAAAAACCCAGAAACAAACTGGGAACCTCTGTCAAACACAATATTCTCCGGAATACCATGCAAACGAACCACATGCTGAAAAAACAACGAAACTAAATCTGAAGAGGAAGGCAATTTAGGCAAAGGCACCAAATGAACCATCTTAGAAGACCGGTCACAAACAACCCAGATAACCGACATCCTCTGGGAAACCGGAAGATCAGAAATAAAATCCATAGAAATATGCGTCCAGGGCCTCTCAGGGACCGGCAATGGCAAAAGCAACCCACTAGCACGGGAACAACAAGGCTTGGCCCGCGCATAAGTCCCACAGGACTGCACAAAAGAACGCACATCACGTGATAAAGAAGGCCACCAAAAGGACCTACCAACCAAGTCTCTGGTACCAAAAATACCAGGATGAGCAGCCAACACAGAACATTGAACCTCAGAAATCACTCTACTAGTCCATCTGTCAGGAACAAACAGTTTCCCCACTGGACAACGATCAGGTCTGTCAGCCTGAAATTCCTGAAGAACCCGTCGTAAATCAGGGGAAATGGCAGAAAGAACCACCCCTTCTTTCAGAATGCCGACCGGTTCAAGGACCTCAGGAGAATCAGGCAAAAAACTCCTAGAAAGGGCATCAGCCTTAATATTCTTGGAACCCGGAAGATACGAGACCACAAAATCAAAACGGGAAAAAAACAAGGACCATCGAGCCTGTCTAGGATTCAGCCGCTTGGCAGACTCCAGGTAAATCAAATTCTTATGATCGGTCAAGACCACAATACGGTGCTTAGCTCCCTCAAGCCAATGTCGCCACTCCTCAAATGCCCACTTCATAGCCAACAACTCCCGATTGCCGACATCATAATTGCGTTCAGCAGGCGAAAATTTACGGGAAAAGAATGTACACGGTTTCATCAAGGAACCAACAGGATCCCTCTGGGACAAAACGGCCCCTGCGCCAATCTCAGAAGCGTCAATCTCAACCTGAAACGGAAGAGAAACATCCGGTTGGCGCAACACTGGAGCAGAAGTAAATCGACGTTTAAGCTCCTGAAAGGCAGAAACAGCTGCAGAGGACCAATTCGCCACATCAGCGCCTTTCTTCGTCAAATCGGTCAAGGGTTTAACCATGCTGGAAAAGTTAACAATGAAACGGCGATAAAAATTTGCAAAACCCAAAAATTTCTGAAGGCTCTTTACGGACGTGGGTTGAATCCAATCATGAATGGCCTGAGGCTTAACCGGATCCATCTCAATAGATGAAGGAGAAAAAATAAAACCCAAAAAAGAAACCTTCTGCACCCCAAAGAGACACTTAGACCCCTTCACAAACAAAGCATTGTCACGAAGGATCTGAAATACCATCTTGAACTGTTCCACATGAGACTCCCAATCATCAGAAAAATGAAAATATCGTCCAAACATACAATCAAGAATTTATCAATATAAGTCCGGAAGATATCATGCATGAAAGATTGAAAAACAGATGGAGCATTAGTGAGCCCGAACGGCATCACAAGGTATTCAAAATGGCCTTCGGGCATATTGAACGCAGTTTTCCATTCATCACCCTGCTTAATACGAACAAGATTATACGCCCCCCGAAGGTCAATCTTCGTAAACCAACTAGCCCCCTTAATCCTAGCAAACAAATCGGAAAGCAAAGGTAAAGAGTATTGAAACTTGACCGTGATCTTATTCAAGAGGCGATAATCAATACAGGGTCTCAAGGAGCCATCCTTCTTAGCAACAAAAAAAATCCCGCTCCCATCGGTGAAGAAGATGGCCGAATATGCCCTTTCTCCAAAGACTCCTTAACATAACTCCGCATAGCGGTATGTTCAGGCACAGACAGGTTGAAGAGTCGGCCCTTAGGAAACTTACAGCCTGGAATCAAATCAATAGCACAATCACAGTCCCTGTGCGGTGGAAGAGAACTGGACTTGGGCTCATCGAATACATCCTGAAAATCAGACAAAAACTCTGGAATTTCGGAAGAGGAAGAATAGGAGATAGACATTAAAGGAACATCATTATGAACCCCCTGACAACCCCAACTAGTCACAGACATAGACTTCCAATCCAACACAGGATTATGTACCTGCAACGACGGAAAACCCAACACGATAGCATCATGTAAATTATGCAATACCAGAAATCGACAATCTTCCTGATGGGCTGGCGCCATGTGCATGGTCACCTGTGTCCAAAACTGGGGCTTATTTTTAGCCAAAGGTGAAGCATCAATGCCCCTTAAAGGAATAAGGTTCTGCAAAGGCTGCAAGGGGAAACCACAACGCCTGGCAAACTCAAGGTCCATTGAGTTCAAAGCGGCGCCTGAATCCACAAACGCCAAGACAGAAAATGATGACAATGAGCAGATCAAGGACACCGATAACAGAAATTTAGGTTGTACAGTACTGATGGTAAATGAACTAGCGATCCTCTTTGTCCGCTTAGGGCAGACTGAAATGACATGAGAAGTGTCGCCGCAATAATAACACAACCTATTCTGACGCCTGAGTCCTTGTCGTTCTGTCCCAAACAGAATCCTATCACACTGCAATGGCTCAGGACTCTGCTCTGAGGACAACGCCACAGTGCGCACAGTTCTGCACTCCCGCAAGCGCCGATCAATCTGAATGGCCAAAGACATAGAATCACTCAGACCGACAGGCGTGGGAAACCCCACCATAACATCTTTAACGGATTCAGAAAGACCCTTTATGAAAATTGCAGCCAAAGCATCATCATTCCATTTAGTCAACACAGACCATTTTTTAAATTTCTGACAATACAATTCTGCCGCGTCTTGATTCTGAGATAGGGCCAACAAGGTCTTCTCCGCTTGATCCACAGAATTAGGTTCATCATATAATAGTCCTAAAGCCTGAAAAAAGGAATCTACATTAAGCAAAGCCGGATTCCCAGATTCCAGGGAAAATGCCCAATCCTGTGGGTCACCACGCAGCAGGGAAATGACGATTTTAACCTGCTGAATAGAATCCACAGAGGATTGAGGTCTCAAAGCAAAAAACAGTTTACAGTTGTTTTTAAAACTCTAAAATTTGGACCTGTCACCAAAAAACAAATCAGGAGTAGGAATCTTCGGCTCTAAAACAGGAGTCTGAACAATATAATCAGAAATTGCCTGTTCCCTAGCAGCAAGCTGGTCTACACGAGAAGCTAATTCCTGAACATCCATGCTAACACAAGACTCCTTAGCCACCCAGAGAAAAAGAGGGAAGAAAAGGCAAAGCAAACTGCAGAAAAAAAAATGACTCAACACCTTTCTTCCCTTCTTCTGAGATGCATTTAACTCATAGTTGGCCAGTTGTACTGTTATGATCCGGTGACTTTGGAGCCGCATGAACTTTCTCTGGAGTAGGTGGAAACTGTACTGACCGCAAAACCTGAACTAACACCGCAACTAGAAGTAGCCGTGGGGTTTGTCTAACAAACCCTAGACACCTCGACACAGCCAGAGGACTAAATACCCCTATAGATGGAAATAGGAATACTACCTTGCCTCAGAGCAGAACCCCAAAGGATAGGCAGCCCCCCACGAATATTGACTGTGGGTAGGAGAAGAAAGACACACGCAGGCAGAAAACAGGATTCAGCAAAAGAGGCCACTCTAGCTAAATAGTGAAAGATAGGACAGAATACTAAGTGGTCAGTATTAAAAACCCTTCCAAAAATATCCACAGCAGATAATACAAAAAAGTTCCACAATCTAACTAAAGACATGGAATGTATATCTGCCACTCCAGAGAATCCAACAAGACTGAGAAAATACCGACACAATCTAAGCTGGACAAAAAAACACTGAATAGCACAGAATTATTAAGCACACAGCATGTGTGCCACAGAAACAAAACCAGACACTTATCTTTGCTGATTTGGCAGAAGGCAGAAGGAACCAAACCAGGACCAAAACCTCCCAACAACCATGGACAACTGGCAAGGACTAATGAATCCTGCACGCCTAAATACCCCAGTCAGAACTGCAATCAGCAGATACACCTGACCAGGACTGCAACTCAGGGACAACTGCATTACCACCTACAACCACCGGAGGGAGCCCAAAAGCAGAATTCACAACAGTACCCCCCCCTTGAGGAGGGGTCACCGAACCCTCACCAGAGCCCCCAGGCCGATCAGGACGAGCCAGATGAAAAGCATGAACCAAATCAGCAGCATGGACATCAGAGGCAAAAACCCAAGAATTATCCTCCTGGCCATAACCCTTCCATTTGACAAGATACTGAAGCCTCCGCCTCGAAAAACGAGAATCCAAAATCTTCTCAACCACATACTCCAACTCCCCATCAACCAACACAGGGGCCGGAGGATCAACAGAGGGAACAACGGGTACCACATATTTCCGCAATAAAGATCTATGGAAGACATTATGGATAGCAAAAGAGGCCGGAAGCGCCAATCGAAAAGACACCGGATTAATAATCCCAGAAATCCTATAAGGACCAATAAACTGAGGCTTAAACTTAGGAGAAGAAACCTTCATAGGAACATGACGGGAAGACAACCAGACCAGATCCCCAACCTGAAGCCGGGAAGCAACACACCGACGACGGTTAGCAAAACGTTGAGCCTCCTCCTGAGACAACACCAAATTGTCCACCACATGAGCCCAAATCTGCTGCAACCTGTCAACCACCGAATCCACACCAGAACAGTCAGAAGGCTCAACCTGCCCAGAAGAAAAACAAGGATGAAAACCAAAATTACAAAAAAAAGGCGAAACCAAAGTAGCCGAACTAGCCCGATTATTAAGGGCAAACTCGGCCAATGGCAAAAAGGCCATCCAATCATCCTGATCAGCAGACACAAAGCATCTCAAATAAGTCTCCAAGGTCTGATTAGTTCGCTCGGTTTGGCCATTTGTCTGAGGATGAAATGCAGAGGAAAAAGATAAATCAATGCCCAGCCTAGCACAAAAGGCTCGCCAAAAACCCAGAAACAAACTGGGAACCTCTGTCAAACACAATATTCTCCGGAATACCATGCAAACGAACCACATGCTGAAAAAACAACGAAACTAAATCTGAAGAGGAAGGCAATTTAGGCAAAGGCACCAAATGAACCATCTTAGAAGACCGGTCACAAACAACCCAGATAACCGACATCCTCTGGGAAACCGGAAGATCAGAAATAAAATCCATAGAAATATGCGTCCAGGGCCTCTCAGGGACCGGCAATGGCAAAAGCAACCCACTAGCACGGGAACAACAAGGCTTGGCCCGCGCATAAGTCCCACAGGACTGCACAAAAGAACGCACATCACGTGATAAAGAAGGCCACCAAAAGGACCTACCAACCAAGTCTCTGGTACCAAAAATACCAGGATGAGCAGCCAACACAGAACATTGAACCTCAGAAATCACTCTACTAGTCCATCTGTCAGGAACAAACAGTTTCCCCACTGGACAACGATCAGGTCTGTCAGCCTGAAATTCCTGAAGAACCCGTCGTAAATCAGGGGAAATGGCAGAAAGAACCACCCCTTCTTTCAGAATGCCGACCGGTTCAAGGACCTCAGGAGAATCAGGCAAAAAACTCCTAGAAAGGGCATCAGCCTTAATATTCTTGGAACCCGGAAGATACGAGACCACAAAATCAAAACGGGAAAAAAACAAGGACCATCGAGCCTGTCTAGGATTCAGCCGCTTGGCAGACTCCAGGTAAATCAAATTCTTATGATCGGTCAAGACCACAATACGGTGCTTAGCTCCCTCAAGCCAATGTCGCCACTCCTCAAATGCCCACTTCATAGCCAACAACTCCTGATTGCCGACATCATAATTGCGTTCAGCAGGCGAAAATTTACGGGAAAAGAATGTACACGGTTTCATCAAGGAACCAACAGGATCCCTCTGGGACAAAACGGCCCCTGCGCCAATCTCAGAAGCGTCAATCTCAACCTGAAACGGAAGAGAAACATCCGGTTGGCGCAACACTGGAGCAGAAGTAAATCGACGTTTAAGCTCCTGAAAGGCAGAAACAGCTGCAGAGGACCAATTCGCCACATCAGCGCCTTTCTTCGTCAAATCGGTCAAGGGTTTAACCATGCTGGAAAAGTTAACAATGAAACGGCGATAAAAATTTGCAAAACCCAAAAATTTCTGAAGGCTCTTTACGGACGTGGGTTGAATCCAATCATGAATGGCCTGAGGCTTAACCGGATCCATCTCAATAGATGAAGGAGAAAAAATAAAACCCAAAAAAGAAACCTTCTGCACCCCAAAGAGACACTTAGACCCCTTCACAAACAAAGCATTGTCACGAAGGATCTGAAATACCATCTTGAACTGTTCCACATGAGACTCCCAATCATCAGAAAAATGAAAATATCGTCCAAACATACAATCAAGAATTTATCAATATAAGTCCGGAAGATATCATGCATGAAAGATTGAAAAACAGATGGAGCATTAGTGAGCCCGAACGGCATCACAAGGTATTCAAAATGGCCTTCGGGCATATTGAACGCAGTTTTCCATTCATCACCCTGCTTAATACGAACAAGATTATACGCCCCCCGAAGGTCAATCTTCGTAAACCAACTAGCCCCCTTAATCCTAGCAAACAAATCGGAAAGCAAAGGTAAAGAGTATTGAAACTTGACCGTGATCTTATTCAAGAGGCGATAATCAATACAGGGTCTCAAGGAGCCATCCTTCTTAGCAACAAAAAAAATCCCGCTCCCATCGGTGAAGAAGATGGCCGAATATGCCCTTTCTCCAAAGACTCCTTAACATAACTCCGCATAGCGGTATGTTCAGGCACAGACAGGTTGAAGAGTCGGCCCTTAGGAAACTTACAGCCTGGAATCAAATCAATAGCACAATCACAGTCCCTGTGCGGTGGAAGAGAACTGGACTTGGGCTCATCGAATACATCCTGAAAATCAGACAAAAACTCTGGAATTTCGGAAGAGGAAGAATAGGAGATAGACATTAAAGGAACATCATTATGAACCCCCTGACAACCCCAACTAGTCACAGACATAGACTTCCAATCCAACACAGGATTATGTACCTGCAACGACGGAAAACCCAACACGATAGCATCATGTAAATTATGCAATACCAGAAATCGACAATCTTCCTGATGGGCTGGCGCCATGTGCATGGTCACCTGTGTCCAAAACTGGGGCTTATTTTTAGCCAAAGGTGTAGCATCAATGCCCCTTAAAGGAATAAGGTTCTGCAAAGGCTGCAAGGGGAAACCACAACGCCTGGCAAACTCAAGGTCCATTGAGTTCAAAGCGGCGCCTGAATCCACAAACGCCAAGACAGAAAATGATGACAATGAGCAGATCAAGGACACCGATAACAGAAATTTAGGTTGTACAGTACTGATGGTAAATGAACTAGCGATCCTCTTTGTCCGCTTAGGGCAGACTGAAATGACATGAGAAGTGTCGCCGCAATAATAACACAACCTATTCTGACGCCTGAGTCCTTGTCGTTCTATCCTAAACAGAATCCTATCACACTGCAATGGCTCAGGACTCTGCTCTGAGGACAACGCCACAGTGCGCACAGTTCTGCACTCCCGCAAGCGCCGATCAATCTGAATGGCCAAAGACATAGAATCACTCAGACCGACAGGCGTGGGAAACCCCACCATAACATCTTTAACGGATTCAGAAAGACCCTTTATGAAAATTGCAGCCAAAGCATCATCATTCCATTTAGTCAACACAGACCATTTTTTAAATTTCTGACAATACAATTCTGCCGCGTCTTGATTCTGAGATAGGGCCAACAAGGTCTTCTCCGCTTGATCCACAGAATTAGGTTCATCATATAATAGTCCTAAAGCCTGAAAAAAGGAATCTACATTAAGCAAAGCCGGATTCCCAGATTCCAGGGAAAATGCCCAATCCTGTGGGTCACCACGCAGCAGGGAAATGACGATTTTAACCTGCTGAATAGAATCCACAGAGGATTGAGGTCTCAAAGCAAAAAACAGTTTACAGTTGTTTTTAAAACTCTAAAATTTGGACCTGTCACCAAAAAACAAATCAGGAGTAGGAATCTTCGGCTCTAAAACAGGAGTCTGAACAATATAATCAGAAATTGCCTGTTCCCTAGCAGCAAGCTGGTCTACACGAGAAGCTAATTCCTGAACATCCATGCTAACACAAGACTCCTTAGCCACCCAGAGAAAAAGAGGGAAGAAAAGGCAAAGCAAACTGCAGAAAAAAAAATGACTCAACACCTTTCTTCCCTTCTTCTGAGATGCATTTAACTCATAGTTGGCCAGTTGTACTGTTATGATCCGGTGACTTTGGAGCCGCATGAACTTTCTCTGGAGTAGGTGGAAACTGTACTGACCGCAAAACCTGAACTAACACCGCAACTAGAAGTAGCCGTGGGGTTTGTCTAACAAACCCTAGACACCTCGACACAGCCAGAGGACTAAATACCCCTATAGATGGAAATAGGAATACTACCTTGCCTCAGAGCAGAACCCCAAAGGATAGGCAGCCCCCCACGAATATTGACTGTGGGTAGGAGAAGAAAGACACACGCAGGCAGAAAACAGGATTCAGCAAAAGAGGCCACTCTAGCTAAATAGTGAAAGATAGGACAGAATACTAAGTGGTCAGTATTAAAAACCCTTCCAAAAATATCCACAGCAGATAATACAAAAAAGTTCCACAATCTAACTAAAGACATGGAATGTATATCTGCCACTCCAGAGAATCCAACAAGACTGAGAAAATACCGACACAATCTAAGCTGGACAAAAAAACACTGAATAGCACAGAATTATTAAGCACACAGCATGTGTGCCACAGAAACAAAACCAGACACTTATCTTTGCTGATTTGGCAGAAGGCAGAAGGAACCAAACCAGGACCAAAACCTCCCAACAACCATGGACAACTGGCAAGGACTAATGAATCCTGCACGCCTAAATACCCCAGTCAGAACTGCAATCAGCAGATACACCTGACCAGGACTGCAACTCAGGGACAACTGCATTACCACCTACAACCACCGGAGGGAGCCCAAAAGGAGAATTCACAACAGGTGGGCCCTACTTCCCAAGGACGGAATAGTACGTCCAGCGCTATCGGCCGCGCTCACGGGGGGAGCGGGGCCGATCGCGGCCGGGTGTCAGCTGACTATCGCAGCTGACATCCGACACTATGTGTCAGGACCGCCCCGGCACATTAACCGCTGGCACACTGCGATCAATCATGATTGCAGTGTTCCGACGGTACATGGAAGCATCACGCAGGGAGGGGGCTCCCTGCGTGCTTCTCTGAGACGATCGGTACAAGGCGATGTGCTCACCTTTGTCATGATTCCCCAATGGCGTGGGAACATCAGAAACACAAAAATAACAGACTAGCTCTCGGGTGATGGAAACTCAAGCTGACCGTGACCTAAATCTACCACACAACTAACAGTAGCCAGGAAGCATTCCTACGGCTGCCTAGATGCCACGCGCCAGCCGGAGAACTAACTATGCCTGGAAGAGGAAGGAACAGACCTGGCTTACCTCTAGAGAAATTCCCCAAAGATGATAGTAGCCCCCACGTATATTAACGGTGAGTTCAGAGGAAAAGACATACACAGTATGAAGGTAGATTTAGCAAAGCGAGGTCCACTTACTAGATAGAGGAAGGATACAAAAGAGGACTTCACGGTCAGCTGAAAAACCCTTTCAAAAACCCATCCTGAAATTACTTTAAGACTCCTGTGTCAACTCATGACACAGGAGTGGCAATTTCAGTCCACAAGAGCTTCCAGTAACAGGAAATGACAAAACTGTAAACTGGACAAGAAAAACAAAACAATAAGGACAAGAGTCCACTTAGCTGATCAGCAGACTAGTAGCAGGAACATGCAACTGAATGACTCAGGTTACAATGATGACCGGCAAGGAAGTGACTGGAGAGCAAGGCTAAATAGGGAACTCCCAAAACTGATGGAAGCAGGTGAGCTGAGGCAGAAAAGCACACACAAGTCTCCAGTACCACCAGCCACCACCAGGGGAGCCAAAAAGCGGATCACAACAGTACCCCCCCCTTAAGGAGGGGGCACCGAACCCTCACAAGAACCGCCAGGGCGACCTGGATGAGCCCTATGAAAGGCACGAACCAAATCCGAGGCATGAACATCAGAGGCAGTTACCCAAGAATTATCTTCCTGACCATAGCCCTTCCATTTAACCAGGTACTGGAGTCTCCGCCTGGAAATACGGGAGTCCAAGATCCTCTCTATAACGTACTCCAATTCACCCTCAACCAGCACAGGAGCAGGAGGCCCAGCAGAAGGAACCACCGGCACCTCGTATCTCCGCAACAACGACCGATGGAACACATTATGGATAGCGAAAGATGCCGGAAGGTCCAAACGAAAGGAAACAGGGTTAATAATCTCCAAAATCCTATAGGGACCGATGAACCGAGGCTTAAATTTAGGAGAAGAAACCCTCATTGGGACAAAACGGGAAGACAACCACACCAAGTCCCCAACACGAAGGCGAGGACCAACCCGACGCTGGCGGTTAGCAAACCGCTGAGTCCTCTCCTGGGACAAATTCAAATTGTCCACCACTTGTTCCCAAATCCGATACAACCGATCCACCACAGCATCTACTCCAGGACAATCCGAAGACTCCACCTGACCAGAAGAAAAACGGGGATGAAACCCCGAATTGCAAAAGAAAGGGGAAACCAAAGTGGCAGAACTGGCCCGATTATTAAGAGCAAACTCCGCCAACGGCAAAAAGGCAACCCAATCATCCTGATCCGCAGACACAAAACACCTCAAATACGTCTCCAAAGTTTGATTAGTTCGCTCCGTCTGGCCATTAGTCTGAGGATGGAAGGCAGACGAAAAAGACAAATCAATGCCCAACCTGGCACAGAATGACCGCCAAAATCTAGAAACGAACTGGGTACCCCTATCAGAAACGATATTTTCAGGAATACCATGCAAGCGAACCACATTTTGAAAAAACAAAGGAACCAACTCAGACGAGGAAGGCAACTTCGGCAATGGCACCAAATGAACCATCTTAGAAAAACGGTCACACACCACCCAGATAACAGACATCCTCTGAGAGACAGGAAGATCAGAAATAAAGTCCATCGAGATGTGCGTCCAAGGCCTCTTCGGAATAGGCAAGGGCAACAACAACCCGCTAGCCCTAGAACAACAAGGCTTGGCCCCAGCACACACATCACAAGACTGCACAAAAACACGCACATCACGAGACAGAGATGGCCACCAGAAGGATCTAGCCACCAAATCCCTGGTACCAAAAATTCCAGGATGACCCGCCAGTGTAGAAGAATGAACCTCCGAGATGACTCTACTGGTCCAATCATCAGGAACAAACAGTCTACCAGGTGGACAGCGATCAGGTCTATCCGCCTGAAACTCTTGCAAAGCACGTCGCAGATCTGGGGAAATAGCGGATAATATCACCCCATCCTTAAGGATACCTGTAGGTTCCGAATCACCAGGGGAATCAGGCTCAAAACTCCTAGAAAGGGCATCCGCCTTCACATTCTTAGAACCTGGTAGATATGAGACCACAAAATTAAACCGAGAGAAAAACAACGACCAGCGCGCCTGTCTAGGATTCAGGCGCCTGGCAGACTCAAGATAAATCAGATTCTTGTGATCAGTCAAAACCACCACCTGATGTCTAGCACCCTCAAGCCAATGACGCCACTCCTCAAATGCCCACTTCATGGCCAAAAGCTCCCGATTACCGACATCATAATTTCTTTCGGCGGCAGAAAATTTTCGAGAAAAGAACGCACAAGGTCTCATCACTGAGCAATCGGAACTTTTCTGCGACAAAACCGCCCCCGCTCCGATCTCGGAAGCATCGACCTCAACCTGAAAGGGGAGAGAGACATCGGGCTGGCGCAACACAGGGGCAGACGAAAAGCGGCGCTTAAGTTCCCGAAAGGCCTCCACAGCGGCAGAGGACCAATTGGCAACATCAGCACCCTTCTTAGTCAAATCCGTAAGAGGCTTAGCAACACCAGAAAAACCAGTTATAAATCGACGATAAAAATTAGCAAAGCCCAAGAACTTCTGAAGACCCTTTAGAGAAGTAGGCTGCGTCCAGTCACAAATAGCCCGAACCTTGACAGGGTCCATCTCAACAGAAGAAGGGGAAAAAATGTACCCCAAAAAGGAAATCTTTTGAACCCCAAAAACACACTTAGAACCCTTTACACACAGAGAATTCTCCCGCAAGACCTGAAAAACCCTCCTGACCTGTTGAACATGAGACTCCCAGTCCTCAGAAAAAATCAAAATATCGTCCAAATACACAATCATAAATTTATCCAGATATTCACGGAAAATATCATGCATAAAGGACTGAAAAACTGAAGGCGCATTAGAAAGGCCGAAAGGCATTACTAAATACTCAAAGTGGCCCTCAGGCATATTAAATGCGGTTTTCCACTCATCCCCTTGCTTAATTCGCACCAAATTATACGCCCCACGGAGATCAATCTTGGAGAACCACTTAGCCCCCCTTATGCGAGCAAACAAATCAGTAAGCAGCGGCAACGGATACTGATATTTGACAGTAATTTTATTCAGGAGTCGATAATCAATACAAGGCCTCAGCGAGCCATCCTTTTTAGAGACAAAGAAAAACCCAGCTCCTAAAGGTGATGAAGAAGGACGAATATGTCCCTTTTCCAGGGACTCCTTAACATATTCTCGCATGGCAGCATGCTCAGGTACAGATAGGTTAAACAAACGACCCTTTGGAAATTTACTGCCTGGAATCAGATCTATGGCGCAATCACACTCTCTGTGGGGAGGGAGAGAACCAATTTTAGGCTCTTCAAAAATATCCCCAAAATCCGACAAAAATGCAGGAATCTCAGAGGGAATAGATGACGAGATAGGAACCAAAGGTATGTCCCCATGAGCCCCCCGACATCCCCAGCTTAACACAGACATAGTTTTCCAGTCCAGTACTGGGTTATGAGATTGTAACCATGGTAATCCAAGCACTAAAACATCATGTAAATTATACAACACGAGGAAGCGAATCATCTCCTGATGGTCTGGAGTCATACGCATAGTCACTTGCGTCCAGAACTGTGGTCTATTACAAGCCAGAGGTGTAGAATCAATACCCTTCAGAGGTATAGGAACTTCCAGAGGCTCCAAATCAAACCCACAGCGCCTGGCGAAGGACCAATCCATGAGACTCAGAGCGGCGCCAGAGTCCACATAGGCATCCACGGTAATAACTGATAATGAACAAATCAGAGTTACAGACAGAAGAAATTTAGACTGTAAAGTGCCAATAGAAACAGACTTGTCAACCTTCCTAGTACGTTTAGAGCATGCTGATATAACATGCGCGGAATCACCACAGTAGAAGCACAAGCCATTTTTGCGCCTATAATTCTGCCGCTCGCTTCTTGACAGAATTCTGTCACATTGCATTTTCTCTGGCGTCCCTTCAGAAGATACCGCCAAATGGTGCACGGGTTTGCGCTCCCGCAAACGCCGATCAATCTGAATCGCCATTGTCATGGACTCATTCAGACCTGTGGGCGTAGGAAACCCCACCATGACATCCTTAACGGCATCAGAAAGGCCCTCTCTGAAATTTGCCGCTAGGGCACACTCATTCCACTGAGTAAGCACAGACCATTTACAAAATTTTTGGCAGTATATCTCAGCTTCATCTTGCCCTTGAGACAGGGCTATTAAAGCTTTTTCAGCTTGAATCTCCAAATTAGGTTCCTCATACAGCAACCCTAAAGCCAGAAAAAACGCATCCACATTGAGCAACGCAGGATCCCCTGGTGTCAATGAAAATGCCCAATTTTGAGGGTCACCTCGCAGCAAAGAAATCACAATCTTAACCTGCTGAACAGGATCTCCAGAGGAGTGAGGTCTGAGAGAAAGGAATAATTTACAATTACATTTGAAATTCAGAAACCGAGATCTATCTCCGGAAAATACCTCTGGTGTAGGAATCTTAGGTTCTGTTGGTACTGTTGTGATCCGCTTTTTGGCTCCCCTGGTGGTGGCTGGTGGTACTGGAGACTTGTGTGTGCTTTTCTGCCTCAGCTCACCTGCTTCCATCAGTTTTGGGAGTTCCCTATTTAGCCTTGCTCTCCAGTCACTTCCTTGCCGGTCATCATTGTAACCTGAGTCATTCAGTTGCATGTTCCTGCTACTAGTCTGCTGATCAGCTAAGTGGACTCTTGTCCTTATTGTTTTGTTTTTCTTGTCCAGTTTACAGTTTTGTCATTTCCTGTTACTGGAAGCTCTTGTGGACTGAAATTGCCACTCCTGTGTCATGAGTTGACACAGGAGTCTTAAAGTAATTTCAGGATGGGTTTTTGAAAGGGTTTTTCAGCTGACAGTGAAGTCCTCTTTTGTATCCTTCCTCTATCTAGTAAGTGGACCTCGCTTTGCTAAATCTACCTTCATACTGTGTATGTCTTTTCCTCTGAACTCACCGTTAATATACGTGGGGGCTACTATCATCTTTGGGGAATTTCTCTAGAGGTAAGCCAGGTCTGTTCCTTCCTCTTCCAGGCGTAGTTAGTTCTCCGGCTGGCGCGTGGCATCTAGGCAGCCGTAGGAATGCTTCCTGGCTACTGTTAGTTGTGTGGTAGATTTAGGTCACGGTCAGCTTGAGTTTCCATCACCCGAGAGCTAGTCTGTTATTTTTGTGTTTCTGATGTTCCCACGCCATTGGGGAATCATGACAGTGGGTCCATCCTTAAACCGGAGAGATCAGAGCCATTCAAGGATTAGAAGGAGAGAAAGGCAAGGCTGTAAATAGAGCAGAAATACAACTGAGCCAACTAAGTAGCAAACATGAGAGGAAAAAAAAAAAAATCTACAGACTTCTTTTACTCTCCTTTCTTCTGCCAATTACTTTAACAGCGGCCGGTCATACTGTCATGATTCCCCAATGGCGTGGGAACATCAGAAACACAAAAATAACAGACTAGCTCTCGGGTGATGGAAACTCAAGCTGACCGTGACCTAAATCTACCACACAACTAACAGTAGCCAGGAAGCATTCCTACGGCTGCCTAGATGCCACGCGCTAGCCGGAGAACTAACTACGCCTGGAAGAGGAAGGAACAGACCTGGCTTACCTCTAGAGAAATTCCCCAAAGATGATAGTAGCCCCCACGTATATTAACGGTGAGTTCAGAGGAAAAGACATACACAGTATGAAGGTAGATTTAGCAAAGCGAGGTCCACTTACTAGATAGAGGAAGGATACAAAAGAGGACTTCACGGTCAGCTGAAAAACCCTTTCAAAAACCCATCCTGAAATTACTTTAAGACTCCTGTGTCAACTCATGACACAGGAGTGGCAATTTCAGTCCACAAGAGCTTCCAGTAACAGGAAATGACAAAACTGTAAACTGGACAAGAAAAACAAAACAATAAGGACAAGAGTCCACTTAGCTGATCAGCAGACTAGTAGCAGGAACATGCAACTGAATGACTCAGGTTACAATGATGACCGGCAAGGAAGTGACTGGAGAGCAAGGCTAAATAGGGAACTCCCAAAACTGATGGAAGCAGGTGAGCTGAGGCAGAAAAGCACACACAAGTCTCCAGTACCACCAGCCACCACCAGGGGAGCCAAAAAGCGGATCACAACACACCTTGTACCAAGCGTCTCCTCCCTGCAAAACCCCGGATCCAAAATGGCCGCAGGGCTGCATCCGGGTCCTACAGGGAGGTGGCTTCACAGCCACCCTTGTCCCTTGTTCCTCAGTGGAAATCTTTGTTAAATTGGTCAAAGATGAGATTGACCAACTGAATCCTGATATTGTTCTTGATAACCTCTCTCCTCCTCTGAGAAGAGCTATTAAAGAATTGATATCCATGAAAGATGTGGTCATCAAACGGGCGGACAAGGGTGGCAACGTCGTTATCTGGCCTGTATCACTTTATGAGGCGGAGGCCTTTAGGCAGCTGTACAGGCCTGATCATTACAAAAAACTTGACACTCTCCCATCACTTCCGTTCCAGCAGAACCTAGCACATCTTCTGGATGAAGGTGTGAAATGTTCAGCTATTACCCCTAAAATGAAGGAGGCCCTCTTGCCAGAATTCCCCACTGTTCCCACGTTCTACCTGCTGCCTAAGGTTCACAAGGACCCCTCATGCCCTCCAGGCAGACCTATTGTCTCGGGCATGGGGGTCTTTGTGAACCTTCGTGCCAATTTATTGATATTTATTTGCAGAAGCGTGTGGAGACTCTTCCATCTTTTGTGAAGGACACTACAGATGTCCTCAGAAGACTGGATGGTCTTACCCTCGAGGAGGACATGTGGTTTGTCACTTGTGACGTGGAGTCCCTGTACACGTCGATAGCCCATGACCACGGGATGCGGGCTGTTGAATTTTTTCTTAACATGACCAATTTGGATTTTGAACTTATCAAATTTATTATGGATTTATTACAATTCATACTTACCCATAATTATTTTGTGTTCAAGGACCGCCCTTTCCTACAGCTCCAGGGCACTGCAATGGGGGCGTCTTGTGCGCCCTCATATGCTAATTTGTTCCTGGGGCTGTGGGAGAGGGATGTGGTCCTTGACACACCTGGTCACAGTTCCGTCGTCTCATGGTTACGCTATAGCGACGATATTCTTTTCATATGGCAGGGCTCCACGTCGCAATTAGACGCTTTTCTGAACCACCTTAATACCAACATGCTTAACATCAAACTCACTTGGAAATACAGCCAGAACTCAATAGATTTCTTGGATCTGGCTATTTCCAAATCTCCTGATGGTACTATCAACACTGACATCTTCCGCAAGAGCACCGCCACTAATGCACTTCTGCATTTCACGTCATTTCATCCTCCTAAGCTTAAGAGCTCTATTCCGGTGGGACAATTTTTGCGGGCACGCCGGCTATGCTCTGATGACGGCAGTTTTCATAAACAGGCAAAGGACCTTACACGCCGCTTTAGAGATAGGGGGTATAAACACACAGACATCTATAGGTGATACTCACGGGCACTACATTCAGATAGGCCCTCTTTGCTTGCTGGACCACCTATGAGGCATTTGAAAAAATCGGATAAAGCACCACGTTTTATCACGCAGTTCAAATCCAACTGGCCTGAGATCAATAAAATTCTCAATAAACATTGGCCAGTTCTGCTAACGGATAAAGATCTACGTGGTCAAATTACTCCCTACCCCCTTATTTCCTGGCGCAAATCTCACACTTTAGGTGATATGCTATGCAGCAGCCATTATGTCCCCCCTAGGGGTAATCCCTTCGGTACTAGCTCAAAGGGTCCACCGTGGGGTTGCTTTCCCTGCGGTAATTGCTCAGCGTGTAAATATATCCTTAGGACCAAGGAATTCGCTAATTCTGCCGGGGATAAAAATTATAAAATCGTACACCATATCACTTGCAACACTGAAGCAATTGTATACCACGCTCGGTGCCCCTGTAACCGTGTTTATATTGGCATGACCACTAGTCTCTTTAAAATTCGCGTCCAGGAACACATCAGGGACATTAACAACTCAGCAAATTGCTCTGAACCATCCCTGCTTAAATCTATCCCCAAACACTTTTTTGAGGTCCATCACCGAACACCAGTCGGTTAAGAAACTTCCGGGGAGTCAGGTACAAAACTCCTAGAAAGGGCATCAGCCTTCACATTTTTCGAACCCGGAAGATATGAAACCACAATAATTGAAACGAGAGAAAAACAACAACCATCGAGCCTGTCTCGGATTCAACCGTTTGGCAGACTCGAGATAAGTCAAATTCTTGTGATCCGTCAAGACCACCACACGATGCTTGGCTCCCTCAAGCCAATGTCGCCACTCCTCAAATGCCCACTTCATTGCCAACAACTCACGATTACCAACATCATAATTCCGCTCGGCAGGTGAAAACTTTCTTGAAAAGAAAGCACATGGTCTCATCACAGAGCCATCAGAGCTTCTCTGCGAAAAGACAGCCCCTGCTCCAATCTCAGAAGCTTCAACCTCAACCTGAAAGGGAAGAGAGACATCGGGCTGGCGCAAGACAGGAGCCGAAGAAAACCGACGCTTAAGCTCCTGAAAGGCCTCCACGGCCGCAGGAGACCAATTCGTCACATCAGAACCCTTCTTGGTCAAATCCGTCAAAGGCTTAACCACGCTAGAAAAATTAGTGATGAAGCGACGGTAAAAATTAGCAAAACCCAAGAACTTCTGAAGACTCTTCACAGATGTAGGTTGAGTCCAGTCATGAATATCCTGGACCTTGACTGGATCCATCTCAATAGTAGACGGAGAAAAAGTAAAGCCCAAAAAAGAAATCTTCTGGACTCCGAAGAGACATTTAGAGCCCTTCACAAACAAGGCATTGGCACGCAGGACCTGAAATACCATCCTGACCTGCTTCACATGAGACTCCCAGTCATCAGAAAAGACCAAAATATCATCCAGGTACACAATCATAAATCTATCCAGATACTCTCGGAAGATGTCATGCATGAAGGACTGAAACACAGAGGGAGCATTAGAAAGCCCAAAAGGCATCACCAAGTACTCACTCAAAATGGCCTTCGGGTGTATTAAATGCTGTTTTCCATTCATCGCCCTGTTTTATGCGCACAAGATTATATGCTCCTCGAAGATCTATCTTGGTGAACCAACTGGCCCCCCCAATCCGAGCAAACAGATCAGACAACAGTGGCAAGGGGTACTGAAATTTGACCGTGATGTTATTTAGAAGGCGATAATCTATACAGGGTCTCAGAGAACCATCCTTCTTGGCCACAAAAAAGAACCCCGCACCCAAAGGGGACGAGGACGGGCGAATATGCCCCTTCTCCAAGGACTCCTTTATATAACTCCGCATAGCGGCATGTTCTGGTACAGATAAATTAAAAAGTCGTCCCTTAGGGAACTTACTACCAGGAATCAAATTTATAGCACAATCACAGTCCCTATGAGGAGGTAGGGCACTGGATTTGGGCTCATCAAGTACATCCTGGTAGTCTGACAAAAATTCAGGGACTTCAGAAGGAGTAGAAGAAAGAAGAAGCAATTGACACCAAAGGGGCATCGCCATGAATTCCCTGGCAACCCCAACTTGACACAGACATTGCTTTCCAATCCAGGACTGGATTATGAGCCTGCAGCCATGGCAGACCCAACACGACAACATCATGCAAATTATGTAGCACAAGAAAGCGAATCACCTCCTGATGTGCAGGAGTCATAGACATGGTCACTTGAGTCCAGTACTGAGGTTTATTCTTGGCCAATGGCGTAGCATCAATTCCCTTTAGTGGAATGGGGAATTGTAAAGGCTCCAAGATAAAACCACAGCGCCTGGCAAATTACAAATCCATCAGATTCAGGGCGGCACCTGAATCCACAAAAGCCATAACTGAGTAGGATGACAGAGAGCAAATCAAAGTAACAGACAGAATGAATTTAGGTTGTACAGTACCAATGGTGACAGATTTGGTAAACCTTTTTGTGCACTTAGAGCATGCTGAGATAACATGAGCAGAATCACCACAGTAAAAGCACAACCCATTCTGACGTCTGTAGTCTTGCCGTTCAACTCTGGTCAGAATCCTGTCGCATTGCATAGGCTCAGGTTTCTGCTCAGAAATTACTGCCAGATGGTGCACAGGTTTGCGCTCCCGCAAACGCCGATCAATCTGAATGGCCAAAGACATTGACTCATTCAGACCCGCAGGCGTGGGGAACCCCACCATAACATCTTTAAGGGCTTCCGAAAGACCCTTTCTGAAAATCGCCGCCAGGGCGCACTCATTCCATTGAGTGAGCACAGACCACTCCCTAAACTTCTGACAGTAAACCTCTGCTTCATCTTGACCCTGAGAGAGAGCCAGCAAAACCTTCTCTGCCTGGTCTACCAGATTAGGTTCCTCATAAAGCACTCCAAGCGCCAGAAAAAACGCATCCACATTTAGCAATGCAGGATCTCCTGGCGCCAGAGAGAATGCCCAATCTTGGGGGTCACCACGCAACAAAGAAATAACAATTTTAACTTGCTGAACAGAATCACCAGAGGAGCGAGGTCTCAGAGAAAGGAATAACTTACAATTATTCTTAAAGTTCAAAAACCTAGATCTATCTCCGGAAAACAGCTCAGGAATTGGTATTTTAGGCTCTGACATAGGACTGCGGACTACATAATCCTGAATGCCCTGTACCCTTGCAGTGAGATGATCCACACTAGAAGACAGACTCTGAATGTCCATATCTGCAACTGAATTCAGAACCACCCAAAGATTAAGGGGAGGAGAGAAGCCAAACACAGTGCAGAGGGAAAAAAAAATGACTTCAGGATTTCTCTTCTCCCTCTTCTGCTGCATTAACACTTTGTGGCCTGCTGTACTGTTATGATCCTGGTGGTAGGATCTCAAACTGACCTGACACATATACCCTGAATATATAGGACAAGTTCTGGGGATGTGGAAGCTATACTGACCGCAATCCTGATCCTATCCAAACACACTAAAGGCAGCTGTGGAGCGTTACCTGAAAACCTAGACGCCTCGTCACAGCCTGAGAAACTGACTACCCCTAGAGAGAAAGCAAAGACCTCACTTGCCTCAGAGAAATATCCCCAAAGTTTTAGATAGCCCCCCACAAATAATAACGGTGAGTTAAGGGGAAAGCACAAAAGTAGAGATGAAACAGGTTTAGCAAATGAGGCCCGCTTATACTAGATAGGCAGATAAAGATAGGTGTCTGTGCGGTCAGTACAAAAACTATCAAAAGTAAACCACGCAGAGAATACAAAAACCCCCACACCGACTCACGATGTGAGGGGCGCACTCTGCACCCCAGAACTAACCAGCAAGCAAAAAATCACATGAAAGCAAGCTGGGCTGAACTCATCATATAATGAGAAATGTTTTCAAGGAAATAATGAGAAACTGAACAAGCAAACTTAGCTTCTCATAGCAGGAGACTGGTCACATGGAATATTCAGGAGAGCACAGGATCAGGACTGAATACACTGACAGCAGGCGACAAGTAAAGGTCCGGGTGAGTTAAATAGGCCCAGCCTAGCAGGAGATGAAACAGCTGAGCCCAGCCATATCGCTAAAGGCCACCAGAGGGAGCCCAAGAACAAACTCACACAGTACCACTCATGACCACAGGAGGGAGCCCGAGAACGGAATTCACAACAGAGCTCCCCCTTCTGGCCTGGAGTGTGAACATGTTGCATGCATTGTGATTACCTGATAAAAGATATCCTTCATCGCTTCCAAACATAACATCACTCTCCCCGTGAGGAAAGCAATGTCACTGTGACAACCAGGACCCTGGGGCGTCACACAGGTCCATACTTGGGTATTGCCCTTGTCAGAGCGGGAGTACTACAGGGGCACGACAGGGAGAAACAGAAAGACTGTTCTATCTTTACCCTTTAATCCCCCTTTCTCTCCTCCCGCTCTGGGTTTTGTATTCGAATAAATAGGCCTTGAAGAACATGAACAAAAACCTATACTGGTGAGATTGAACCATTTTTTACTTGAGCACTGCTAATCATGAGTACTTACACTGTGGAATTGTTGATTGTATGTTTGTCCTAAGTTTAACATATCTAATAAATATTAAGTTTTAGTGTATGTTTTTCCTGGCTATGCTTTAAATTATATATACAGCTGTCTCAGCATCCTCATTGTGATATAGATACAGCAGTCTCAGCATCTCCTGTGTGATGTATAAACAGCAGCTCCAGCGTCTCCTATGAGGTGTATATGCAGCTGTCTCAGCATGTCCTATGTGATGTATAA
Source organism: Ranitomeya variabilis (assembly GCF_051348905.1). NCBI lineage: Eukaryota > Metazoa > Chordata > Amphibia > Anura > Dendrobatidae > Ranitomeya > Ranitomeya variabilis. The sequence continues at coordinate 495,460,473 of NC_135233.1, read as the reverse complement.
GATTTACAAAACTTATTATGACAAAAAGTTGACTACTCTCCAGGTCGACATAACCCTGGAAAAGCAGCTGTGAGAAGCAACATGATCACTATCACCTAACATCACAGCTGCACCAAAGAGAAGCAGCTCCAGCCCTCACTGTCATGAATCCCAATGGCTAGGGATAGCACAGGACAAGCAAAGTACAAATATATTACGGACGAGCTCTAGGGTGATGGAACCTGGGCTGACCGCTGCCCTACGCCTGACAAACGCAACTAGAGATAGCCAGGGAGCGTGCCTACGTTGGTTCTAGACGCCACGCACCAGCCTAAGAGCTAACTAGCACTGCAGAGAAAATAAAGACCTCACTTGCCTCCAGAGGAATGAACCCCAAAAGATATAGTTGCCCCCCACATGTATTGACGGTGAAATGAGAGGAAGGCACACACATAGAGTTGATATATATAGTTTTAGCAAATTGAGGCCCGCTGTAAACTAGAAAGCAGAACGATACAAAAGGGGACTGAGCGGTCAGCAAAAAACCCTAATCAAAAAAACCATCCTGAGATTACAAGAACCCATGTGCCAACTCATGGCACATGGGGAGAACCTCAGTCCACTAGAGCTACCAGCTAGCATAGAGACATAATAAGCAAGCTGGACAAAAAACCAAACAACTGAAAATCAGCACTTAGCTTATCCTGAAAGATCTGGGAGCAGGTAGGCAGGAACCAAACAGAGCACATCTGAATACATTGGTAGCCGGCAAGGGAATGACAGAAAGGCCAGGTAAAATAGGAAACACCCAGCCACTGATGGACAGGTGGAAACCAAAGGCCGCAACCCACCAAAGTCACCCAGTACCAGCAGTAACCACCAGAGGGAGCCCACAAACAGAATCCACGACAGTACCCCCCCCTTGAGGAGGGGTCACCGAACCCTCACAAGAACCCCCAGGGCGATCAGGGTGAGCTCTATGGAAGGCGCGGACCAAATCAGTCGCATGAACATCGGAGGCGACCACCCAGGAATTATCCTCCTGACCATAACCCTTCCACTTAACCAAATACTGGAGTTTGCGTCTGGAAACACGAGAATCCAAGATCTTCTCAACAACATACTCCAGTTCTCCCTCCACCAGCACCGGAGCAGGAGGCTCAACCGAAGGAACAACGGGCACCTCATACCTCCGCAACAACGACCGATGGAACACATTATGAATAGCAAACGATGCTGGGAGATCCAAACGAAAAGATACAGGGTTAAGAATCTCCGAGATCCTATAAGGACCGATGAACCGAGGCTTGAACTTAGGAGAAGAGACCTTCATAGGGACAAAACGAGAAGACAACCACACCAAATCCCCAACAAAAAGTCGGGGACCCACGCGGCGACGGCGATTAGCAAACTGCTGAGTCTTCTCCTGAGATAACTTCAAATTGTCCACCACCTGATTCCAAATCTGATGTAGCCTGTCCACCACCACGTCCACTCCAGGACAATCCGAAGGCTCCACCTGACCAGAGGAAAAACGAGGATGAAACCCCGAATTACAAAAAAAAGGAGAGACCAACGTGGCAGAACTAGCCCGATTATTAAGAGCAAATTCGGCCAGTGGCAAAAAAGCAACCCAGTCATCTTGATCAGCAGAAACAAAACACCTCAAATAAGTTTCCAAGGTCTGATTAGTTCGCTCCGTCTGGCCATTCGTCTGAGGATGGAATGCAGACGAGAAAGACAAATCAATGCCCATCTTGGCACAAAACGTCCGCCAAAATCTAGACACAAACTGGGATCCCCTGTCAGAAACAATATTCTCCGGAATCCCATGCAAACGAACCACGTTCTGAAAAAATAAAGGGACCAACTCAGAGGAGGAAGGCAATTTAGGCAAGGGCACCAAATGAACCATCTTAGAAAAGCGGTCACACACAACCCAGATAACGGACATTTTCTGTGAAACCGGGAGATCAGAAATAAAATCCATGGAAATGTGCGTCCAAGGCCTCTTCGGGATGGGCAAGGATAACAACAACCCACTGGCCCCGAGAACAGCAAGGCTTAGCTCGAGCACACACTTCACAAGACTGCACAAAGGTACGCACATCCCTAGACAAGGAAGGCCACCAAAAAGACCTGGCCACCAAGTCTCTAGTACCAAATATTCCAGGATGACCAGCCAACACAGAAGAATGGACCTCGGAGATGACTCTACTGGTCCAATCATCCGGAACAAACAGTCTTTCTGGTGGACAACGATCCGGTTTATCCACCTGAAACTCCTGCAATGCACGTCGCAAGTCTGGGGATACGGCGGACAATATTACCCCATCCCTAAGGATACCAGTAGGCCCAGAGTCTCCAGGAGAGTCAGGCACAAAACTCCTGGAAAGAGCATCTGCCTTCACATTCTTTGAACCTGGCAGGTATGAAACCACGAAATTGAAACGAGAAAAAAACAACGACCAACGAGCCTGTCTAGGATTCAAACGCCTGGCAGACTCAAGGTAAATGAGATTCTTGTGATCAGTCAAGACCACCACACGATGTTTAGCACCCTCAAGCCAATGACGCCACTCCTCAAATGCCCACTTCATGGCCAAAAGCTCCCGATTACCCACATCATAATTGCGCTCGGTGGGCGAGAATTTTCTAGAGAAGAATGCACATGGCTTCATCACCGAGCCATTAGAACTTCTCTGTGACAAAACCGCCCCCGCTCCAATCTCGGAAGCATCAACCTCAACCTGAAAAGGAAGTGAAACATCTGGTTGACACAACACAGGAGCAGAAGAAAACCGGCGCTTAAGTTCCTGAAAGGCCTCCACGGCCGCAGGAGACCAATCAGCAACATCAGCACCCTTTTTAGTCAAATCAGTCAAAGGTTTAACAATACTGGAAAAATTAGCAATGAACCGACGATAAAAATTAGCAAACCCCAAGAACTTCTGAAGGCTCTTAACAGATGTAGGTTGTGTCCAGTCACAAATCGCCTGAACCTTGACGGGATCCATCTCAATAGTAGAAGGAGAAAAAATGTACCCCAAAAAAGAAATCTTCTGGACTCCGAAGAGACACTTTGAGCCCTTCACAAACAGAGAATTGGCCCGCAGAACCTGAAACACCTTCCTGACCTGTAGAACATGAGACTCCCAGTCATCAGAAAACACCAAAATATCATCCAAATACACAATCATAAACTTATCCAGATATTCACGGAAAATATTGTGCATAAAGGACTGAAAGACTGACGGAGCATTGGAGAGTCCAAAAGGCATTACCAAATACTCAAAATGGCCCTCAGGCGTATTAAATGCGGTTTTCCACTCATCACCCTGTTTTATCCGCACCAGATTATACGCACCGCGAAGATCTATCTTAGTGAACCACCTAGCCCCCTTAATGCGAGCAAACAAATCAGTCAATAATGGCAATGGATACTGATACTTGACTGTAATCTTATTCAGAAGGTGATAATCTATACAAGGCCTCAGGGAACCATCTTTTTTTGCCACAAAAAAAAAACCTGCTCCCAGAGGGGACGAAGATGGACGAATATGTCCCTTTTCCAAGGACTCCTTAATATAATTCCGCATAGCAGTATGCTCTGGCAGTGACAGATTAAATAAACGACCCTTAGGGAACTTACTGCCAGGAATCAATTCTATAGCACAGTCACAATCTCTATGCGGAGGGAGCGAATTGAGCTTAGGCTCCTCAAAAACATCCCTATAGTCAGACAAAAACGCAGGGATCTCAGAAGGAGTAGATGAAGCGATTGAAATCGGAGGTGCATCATCATGAACCCCCTGACATCCCCAGCTTAACACAGACATTGTTTTCCAGTCCAGGACAGGATTATGAGTTTGTAACCATGGCAGACCAAGCACTAGTACATCATGTAAATTATAAAGTACAAGGAAGCTAATCACCTCCTGATGAACGGGAGTCATGCGCATGGTCACTTGTGTCCAATACTGTGGTTTATTCATAGCCAATGGTGTAGAGTCAATTCCCTTCAGAGGAATAGGAACTTCCAGAGGTTCCAGACTAAAACCGCAGCGTTTAGCAAATGACCAATCCATAAGACTCAGGGCAGCGCCCGAATCCACATAGGCATCGACGGAAATGGAAGACAGTGAAAAAATCAGAGTCACAGACAAAATGAACTTAGGCTGCAGAGTACCAATGGCAAAAGATTTATCAACCCTTTTTGTGCGTTTAGAGCATGCTGATATAACATGAGCTGAATCACCACAATAGAAACACAATCCATTTTTCCGCCTATAATTTTGCCGTTCACTTCTGGACTGAATTCTATCACATTGCATAGTCTCAGGTGCCTGTTCAGAAGACACCGCCAACTGGTGCACGGGTTTGCGCTCCCGTAAACGCCGATCAATCTGAATGGCCATAGCCATAGACTCATTCAGACCTGTAGGCGTAGGGAACCCCACCATAATATCCTTAATGGCTTCAGAAAGACCATTTCTGAAGTTTGCAGCCAGGGCGCACTCATTCCACTGAGTAAGCACCGACCATTTCCGAAACTTCTGACAATATATTTCCGCTTCATCATGCCCCTGAGAGAGGGCTAATAAAGCCTTTTCAGCCTGAATCTCGAGGGTTAGGTTCCTCATAGAGCAATCCCAATGCCAGAAAAAACGCATCCACACTGAGCAATGCAGGATCCCCTGGTGCCAATGCAAATGCCCAATTCTGAGGGTCGCCCCGCAGGAAAGATATTACAATCTTGACCTGTTGAGCAGGGTCTCCAGAGGAGCGAGATTTTAAAGAAAGAAACAATTTACAATTGTTCCTGAAATTCAGGAAGGTAGATCTATCTCCAGAAAAGAACTCTGGAATAGGAATTCTAGGTTCAGACATGGGAGTGTGAACAACAAAATCCTGTATGTTTTGAACTTTTGCCGCGAGATTACTCAGGCTGGAAGCCAAACTCTGGACATCCATGTTAAACAGCTAAGATCAGAGCCATTCAAGGGTTAAGAGGAGGTAAGAAGCAGCTAGACAGCAATTAAGGGCTAGGCAGCAAAACTCTGAAGGGAAAAAAAAAAAAAAAAATTTCCCTTAAACACTTCTCTTTCTCCTGCTTCAGCCCAAACAATTAACACTTTGTGGGCCGGCTATACTGTCATGAATCCCAATGGCTAGGGATAGCACAGGACAAGCAAAGTACAAATATATTACGGACGAGCTCTAGGGTGATGGAACCTGGGCTGACCGCTGCCCTACGCCTGACAAACGCAACTAGAGATAGCCAGGGAGCGTGCCTACGTTGGTTCTAGACGCCACGCACCAGCCTAAGAGCTAACTAGCACTGCAGAGAAAATAAAGACCTCACTTGCCTCCAGAGGAATGAACCCCAAAAGATATAGTTGCCCCCCACATGTATTGACGGTGAAATGAGAGGAAGGCACACACATAGAGATGATATATATAGTTTTAGCAAATTGAGGCCCGCTGTAAACTAGAAAGCAGAACGATACAAAAGGGGACTGAGCGGTCAGCAAAAAACCCTAATCAAAAAAACCATCCTGAGATTACAAGAACCCATGTGCCAACTCATGGCACATGGGGAGAACCTCAGTCCACTAGAGCTACCAGCTAGCATAGAGACATAATAAGCAAGCTGGACAAAAAACCAAACAACTGAAAATCAGCACTTAGCTTATCCTGAAAGATCTGGGAGCAGGTAGGCAGGAACCAAACAGAGCACATCTGAATACATTGGTAGCCGGCAAGGGAATGACAGAAAGGCCAGGTAAAATAGGAAACACCCAGCCACTGATGGACAGGTGGAAACCAAAGGCCGCAACCCACCAAAGTCACCCAGTACCAGCAGTAACCACCAGAGGGAGCCCACAAACAGAATCCACAACACCTCACATTAAGGGTGAGTTACCGTAATTAATTGACTAAATATACCAGGGTTATTTTCAAGGGGATCATTTTTGTGTGGCCCCAGAATAATGGTAGAAATTCCAGGCCCCCGGCTGGAAAAAGGTTCCCCACTCCTGCCCTAGGGTAATAATATCCCTCAATCTGGCCCCCTTGTGTCTCATTCCTGGCTCCATCCACATCCTGCCCTCATTAGTATTCATTCTCCCCATGTGATGTCCCATCCTGCCCCTTATGATCTCCCCATCCTGTCCCATATGTCTCCATCCTGCCCCATCTGTCCAATGATCCTGCACCATGTGTCTCCATCCTGCCCCATGATCCCTGCCCCATCTGTCTCCATCCTGTCCATCTGTCTCCATGCTGCCCCATGATCCTGCCCCATCTGTTTGTCTCTATCCCGCTCCTTGATCCTGCACCATGTGTCTCCATCCTGCCCCATCTATCTCCATCTGTCCCATCTGTCTCCATACCTCCCTGTCTCCATATCTTTCTCCATCCTGCCCGTGATGCTGCACTACATGTCTGCACCCTGCACCATATCTCCATCCTGCCCCATGATACTGCACCATGTGTCTCCATCCTGCCCCATGTTCCTGTCCCATCTGTCTCCATCCCTCCATATATGTCTCCATGCTGCCCCATGATCCTGCCCCATCTGTTTGTCTCTATCCTGCCCCATGATCCATCACCATGTGTCTCCACTTTGCCCCATGATCTTTCACCATGTGTCTCCATCTTGCCCCATGATCCTGCACCATGTGTCTCCATCCTGCCCCATCTATCTCAGTGGATAGCACTGCAGCCTTGCAGCGCTGGGGTTCTGGGCTCTAATCCCACCTTGGACAACATCTACAAGGAGTTTGTATGCTCCCCCCGTGTTTGCGTGGGTTTCCTCAGGGTACTCCAGTTTCCTCCCACATTAAAAAGACATACTGATAGGGAATTTAAATTGTGAGCCCCATCGGGGACAGTGATAATAATGTGTGAAAAAACTGTAAAGCGCTGCGAAATATGTTAGAGCTATATAAAAATAAAGATTATTATTATTATCATCTGTCTCCATACCTCCCTGTCTCCATACCTCCAAATCTTTCTCCATCCTGCCCATGATCCTACACCACATGTCTGTATCCTGCACCATATCTCCATCCTGCCCCATGATACTGCACCATGTGTCTCCATCCTGCCCCATGTTCCTGTCCCATCTGTCTCCATCCCTCCATATACAGGTCCTTTTCAAAAAATTAGCATATAATGTTACATTTCATTATTTACCATAATGTAATGATTACAATTAAACTTTCATATATTATAGATTCATTATCCACCAACTGAAATTTGTCAGGTCTTTTATTGTTTTAATACTGATGATTTTGGCATACAACTCCTGATAACCCAAAAAACCTGTCTCAATAAATTAGCATATCAAGAAAAGGTTCTCCAAACGACCTATTACCCTAATCTTCTGAATCAGCTAATTAACTCTAAACACATGCAAAAGATACCTGAGGCTTTTAAAAACTCCCTGCCTGGTTCATTACTCAAAACCCCCATCATGGGTAAGACTAGCGACCTGACAGATGTCAAGAAGGCCATCATTGACACCCTCAAGCAAGAGGGTAAGACCCAGAAAGAAATTTCTCAACAAATAGGCTGTTCCCAGAGTGCTGTATCAAGGCACCTCAATGGTAAGTCTGTTGGAAGGAAACAATGTGGCAGAAAACGCTGTACAACGAGAAGAGGTGACCGGACCCTGAGGAAGATTGTGGAGAAGGACCGATTCCAGACCTTGGGGAACCTAAGGAAGCAGTGGACTGAGTTTGGTGTGGAAACATCCAGAGCCACCGTGCACAGGCGTGTGCAGGAAATGGGCTACAGGTGCCGCATTCCCCAGGTAAAGCAGCAACTGGACTGTTGCTAAGTGGTCCCAAGTACTTTTTTCTGATGAAAGCAAATTTTGCATGTCATTCGGAAATCAAGGTGCCAGAGTCTGGAGGAAGACTGGGGAGAAGGAAATGCCAAAATGCCTGAAGTCCAGTGTCAAGTACCCACAGTCAGTGATGGTGTGGGGTGCCATGTCAGCTGCTGGTGTTGGTCCACTGTGTTTCATCAAGGGCAGGGTCAATGCAGCTAGCTATCAGGAGATTTTGGAGCACTTCATGCTTCCATCGGCTGAAATGCTTTATGGAGATGAAGATTTCATTTTTCAGCACGACCTGGCACCTGCTCACAGTGCCAAAACCACTGGTAAATGGTTTACTGACCATGGTATTACTGTGCTCAATTGGCCTGCCAACTCTCCTGACCTGAACCCCATAGAGAATCTGTGGGATATTGTGAAGAGAAAGTTGAGAGACGCAAGACCCAACACTCTGGATGAGCTTAAGGCCGCTATTGAAGCATCCTGGGCCTCCATAACATCTCAGCAGTGTCACAGGCTGATTGCCTCCATGCCACGCCGCATTGAAGCAGTCATTTCTGCCAAAGGATTCCCGACCAAGTATTGAGTGCATAACTGAACATTATTATTTGATGGTTTTTTTGTTTGTTATTAAAAAACACTTTTATTTGATTGGACGGGTGAAATATGCTAATTTATTGAGACAGGTTTTTTGGGTTATCAGGAGTTGTATGCCAAAATCATCAGTATTAAAACAATAAAAGACCTGACAAATTTCAGTTGGTGGATAATGAATCTATAATATATGAAAGTTTAATTGTAATCATTACATTATGGTAAATAATGAAATTTAACACTATATGCTAATTTTTTGAGAAGGACCTGTATGTCTCCATCCTGCCCCATGATCCTGCTCCATCTGTCTCCATCCCACCTCATGATCCTGCCCCATATGTCTCTATCCTGCCCCATTTGCCTCCATCCTGCCCCATCTGTCTCCATGGTGTCCCATGATCCTGTCCCATCTGTCTCCATCCTGCCCCATGTCTACACCCTGCCCATGAATCTGCACCATTTATCTCTATCCTGCCCCATGTCTCCATCCTGCACCATGTGTCTCCATCGTGCCCCATCTGTCTCCATCCTGCCCCATGATCCTGAACCACGTGTTTCCATCCTGCACCATGTCACATGGTGCAGGATCATCAGGCAGGAAGGAGACAGATGGGGCATTGTGGGCCCCCTCTGCTCATCGGGCCCCATACGCCAGTCAAGGCAGTAATGCCCTGATGGCAGCCCTGCCTAAACCTAGTATTTACTGAACATGCCTCTCCTAGGTGACAACAATTCTATTCTTAATTGTAAATTACACAACAGAAACTCCCTTGAGCAATCCAACTAGATAATAAGATATCATGACCTCACAAAATACAGTGAAGTAGAAGCAAATACGGGGTTTTTGGTAAACGATGACATATTGCTAGAACCCAATTCCTGGGACCAGCACCAATCCTTAGAAAAAATGGGTCACTGGTCCTTCATATCATTTACCTGCATAGTATTGCGCCTATCATCTGTGCAGGGAATTACAACACATCTCCATGTGCTTAAATGGTGTCACAGGGGAGTAGCATATAGTAAAATTCAATATAGTGCAATAATACCGTCATGTCCCTTTAAATTATCAGTGACTTCTGTCACCATGGCAATAAACAACCAGTAGGATTGTTAGATTTGAATTTGAAAAAGCACAAACGTCAGTTATGCTCAGTCTGTTCTATCTCAGCAGAGAGTGAAGACGGACACCTGCGGCCACAGCGACATTTCAGGTATAAACCTGTAATATTATATAAGTGACGGCTGATTATCTCATCACATATTCACACAGAATAACCCGAGATGTTCTGTTACTATTTGTTCTTATTTACCCCAATACTTCACATACAGACATGTACATGATGAGGAGCCGGCGGCTGATACTCCGCTGTCTCCACTTGTCACATCTTATTGGATGGGTCCAATATTTAACATCATCTCCGTCCTCCATAGAGAACGGCGCCTGCAGAGCGGAGAACGGACCGAAGTCGATTATTCCGAATATTCCTCCATATACAGCACAGAATAATGGGGGAGGGCAGATATTGGATATAGAGCAGTCATATCCTGCACATTGCCCAATGTTGCCTTTGCCCCAGCAATGCCTCCTAAACACATAGACGGTGTTTCCCAAAGGTTCCAGTAACAGTACACCCTGGTCAATGAGCCCAAAACCTATTCTGACTGTTCTGCTATTTTACAGGAATTTAATAGATTTCGACACGAGTGAAGCCCACAGCGAGACCATGTGGACCGGACCTTCATCCTGCGTTGGATCAGGTGAGATTCCTCACACTGTTAGACGACCATTCTCTGTCCTGTGGTCAGACGGCTCCCAACGGCTTCACCTTTCTTTATCTTTGGGATGTGTCAGGTTTCCAGTAATTTGGGGGGTAAATATAGGACTGCAGATATTTGCTGTAAAAAATACCAGAAGGCTAAACTGATCCCCAACAGAGGCTGACATCGCCGGTCTGAGCAGAACGTGAGCTTCATAGGTAGAGAGGGGAATCCTATCACTGGCCATGAAGGCTACCGAAGGATTGCATCTTCCATGTACAAAACACATTTTTCTAGCTTCTTCTTACTGACATTTCTGCTCCTAGCACTTAGCGGGATGGTTAGCGATATGGCGATCAGTAGTGCCGCCCTGTCACATCCTCTCTGTATGGTTATGGGTGATCCTTATATTTGGTTCCTTTCTCTGCAGATGATATCACACCGGAGGAGGCATTCAGAAGACTGGCCTTCTGTATGAAGTTTCTGCCGTCACCCCTCTACAAGATGGAGGTTAGTGAGAAGATTATACTGCTGCCTTTAATTTTACAAGGGTGTATAGGAATGTCTTATTACATGAGTAACTTATTCTGCTGTCTTCTTAGCGCCTCATGCCGACCAGCCCAGAAGCCCAGAAGAAATATACAACAAGGCAGGAATATGAAGAGCAGCCTGCACCATCCATGAAGACCAGGATCACAGAACAAGAAGCAAGGGCAATGCGGGCTAAAGTACTGTGTATGGACCTGGATGAAGAGCAGGGAACCCAAAAAGAAGAAAGGAAGAAAAAAGAGGTCAAAATCACAATTAAGATCGGCGCCAGAAGAGAGACCACAACAGAGGCCAGAAGAAGCAGCAGGACAGAGGCCAGAAGAAGCAGCAGGACAGAGGCCAGAAGAAGCAGCAGGACCACGCAGTGCTACATCCTCCAATATATCAACCAGTATTTGAGAGGAAAGAAGAACATCATCTGGACAATCCTGCTAGGACCTCTCAGCCGATAACATCATATACGGCAAATACTGGGAGGTAAGTATAAAAAAAGAATAGTAATAAGAGCGGTATAATAATATTAGTATATTAATATTAGTAGGTAAAACTGTAATAGTAGCTATCATAGTAGTAACAAAAAGTAGTAATTATAGTAAAAAATAGTAGAAATAAAAATGTAAAAGTAATAATATTAGTAGTTATAACAGCAGGTTTGATGTAGCAGTAAGTAACATAGGGACCTTATTAATGGTAGGGGCGTAGCATTAATAATAATTAATAATATAAACAATTAGTTACAGTAGTATAAATAGGATATAGAGAAGTAGTTGTCATAACAAGGTAGTCAGCTAGTATTAACCACTATTCTATTAATATAACACAATATACACATTTTATAGAATTAGGCGGCTTGATCCAGGGTTCTAGGACTGATCGCCTTTTCCCGGGGTCAAGAAGGAATTTTCCCTTCAGACACAGATTGGCTGAAAGTGTCCAAGGGTTTTTGCCTTCTTCTGGATCAAAAGCATATACATAGTATAGTAGTAATATTAGTAGAAGAGGTACAATAGTCTTTTTATAGCAATAGCAAAAAAATAATTAAAGCTGCAATGATAGAATATTTATAATAAGGAAGAAAAAGTACAAAAAGTATTAAATAATTATAGTAGTTATTAAATAAGTATTCTAATAATAAAATATAGTAATTTTAGTTTCAATATTAGAATTTACGTTACTTAAAATAGAAACAATAATAAACAACACATAAGGTGGGATAATAACAATAATAATAATAATAATAATAAAAGCGTAATGCTAATAATAACATAGTACTAGTAGTAGGGTTTGATCCAGGGTTCTAGGTCTGATCTCCTTTTCCCGGGGTCAAGAAGGAATTTTTCCCTTCAGACACAGATTGGCTGAAAGTGTCCAAGGGTTTTTGTCTTCTTCTGGATCAAAAGCATATACATAGTATAGTAGTAATATTTACAGTAGAAAAGGTACAATAGTCTTTTTATAGTAATAGCAAAAAAATAATTAAAACTGCAATGGTAGAATATTTATAATAAGGAAGAGAAGGGACAAAATGCATAAAATAATTATAAGTTATTAAATTAGTATTTTAATAATACGCATATAGTAATGACTTTAGTTTTAATATTAGAATAAACATTACTTAGAATAGAAACAATAATAATAAATAAATAATATTAGATAATGTGGAAAGTTAATAGTAACCATAGTATTAGTAGTAGGGTTTGATCCAGGGTTCTAGGACTGATCGCCTTTTCCCGGGGTCAAGAAGGAATTTTTTCCCTGAGTCACAAATTGGCTGAGTGTGTCCAGGGTGTTTTGCCTTCTTCTGGATCAACAACATTAGACATAGGGGCTTTATTAATACCGGTTAGTGTAGTGTTAGTGTAGGGTCCCATCTGAAGAGGTCGCCTTGTCGTTGGCAGATGGGCTCGCACAATTTGATCAAAATGTGCGCTAAGAACCTCACATTTCTAGGAGCTGTGTAATAAATATGGCCGCTTACATATTTGCGCTGGCAGAATTTTGTTGCCTCTTTTCTTTCTTGCTTTTGCATTGTGACTACAGCAGCTGCTCCTGCACATTTATTTCAGTTTGTTTGTGTTAGTTTACTTTCTTTCTGGATTAACACCTTTAGACATTATGACCTTACAACTAGTTAGTAATAATTTAAGTACGGATGTAGGGTAAAATTGGTGATAATTTTAGATACTGAGAGAAATTATGCTACAATTCGTGTTATTTTTTTAAGAAAACCACATTCACACGTTTCCTTTATGCTTCCAAGTTTGATATCAAAGGCACCATATGAACATTTATATTCATGTTCAGCTTTTGATTCTTAGCTAGGTCTGCCTGATCCCTACAGAAATGTCAGTAGTAAATGGACAAACCTTACATGTAACACCCATTGTCCGATGCATAACTGTAACAAGTAACCATATAGCCCAGCGCTGGAGTTATACTCTACACTATCTTCACATTCAGAAGTAGGACACGAAATACTCTCCTCTGTCTAATATGTCTTACCCTCCACAATTCTGGATTGAAATGGGTTGTCTGGTGTATAGCGCCACTCTTCTCTTTAGGCTGTGTTTGGTATTGCAATAATAAATGTATTGTAATTCAAAGGAAGAAGGAATAAACATTGCTGGACGAATCATCAGCAATCTGAAATACGCAGGCGATTTAATATTGATAGTAACAAGCGTAGATGGACTTATGGACTTATTACGGAGTGTCCAGATGGAAAGCTCAACCAGGGTCTTTTACTCAACATAAAGAAGACAAATATTTTAATGTCTACTGACAGGTACAAGCGGACACATTTGAGATAAACGGTGACAAACTGGAAGTTGTTAAAGACTTCCGCCTACTCAGATCGATAATCACTCAAGATGAAACGACAACACCAGAAGTGAATATCTGTCTAGCTATGGGCAAATCAACAATGAAGACACTGGACAAAGTCTTCAAATCGAGGAACGTTTCACTGGTGATGAAGACACGGCTTATACATAGTTTTATCTTTTCTGTGGTAACGTACAAATGTGAAAACTGGACGATGAAGCAGCAAGACAGAAGAAGAATCAATGCATTTTCAAATGTGGTGCTGGAGAAGGATGTTATCAATACCAGGAATGGCAAGAAGAACGAACAAATCAATTTTGGAATAAATCAAGCCAGACACGTCACTGAAAGGACCCATCACCAAGCTACGACTTGCCTACTTTGGGCACATCATACGAAGCGAGTAATCACTGGAGAAGGACATCATGATTGGAAAAATAAAAGGAACAAGGAGAAGAACCTAATGGCTGGATGCAATCAAGATAACAGTGGAAAAGACCCTTGTGGACCTATCTAGGCTTGCACAAGATCGATCTCCCTACAGATTGTTCATCCATCAAGTCGCCATTGCTCCAGACTGAGGTGAAGGCCATGAATTAATAATTAAATAGTGATATACTGTAGCTATAAATTCAATAGTAGAGTTGCCAATGTTATGGTGATACAGCTGTATGATATGAGAGGGGTGACATACAGTACCTGCAGTTATTTGGCCGTACAATAAAAGGGAGGAGGTGATAGCACCACTGTAGTGATACAGCTATGTAATAAATGGGAAGAGGTGATGACAAAACCCCCATAGAACTTACAGTGTCCAAATAGTCACAAACTCTCCCTCCTCACATCACATACAAACACATTGCTCTTGTCAGCCAAGGAAAGAGCCTACCACCTAGGAGAAGTAGCTTCCCTATCAGTCAATGTCTGAACATTAAGCTTTGTGATGACCAGAGATAAGTTCCTGGCCAAAAACTGACTCGGGGCTAACCTGGGTACATTCCCAGTGTGCGTATTGCCAATAAAACGCCATATTCAACTGGTTTCTTTAACCCCTTTCTATCATCGGACGTACTATTCCTTCCATGTGGGGTGGGCCCTACTTCCCAAGGACGGAATAGCACGTCCAGCGCGATCGGCCGCGCTCACGGGGAGAGCGCTGCCGATCGCGGCCGGGTGTCAGCTGACTGTCGCAGCTGACATCCGGCACTATGTGTCAGGAGCGGTCACGGACCACCCCCGGCACATTAACCCCTGGCACACTGCGATCAATCATGATCGCAGTGTTCCGGCGGTACAGGGAAGCATCGCGCAGGGAGGGGGCTCCCTGCGTGCTTCTCTGAGACGATCGGTACCAGGCGATGTGCTCACCTTGTACCGAGCGTCTCCTCCCTGGAAGCCCTGGATCCAAAATGGCCGCAGGGCTACATCCGGGTCCTATAGGGAGGTGGCTTCACAGCGCCTGCTCAGAGCAGGCGCCGGGAAGCCTCCCTACTGTGCTGTGTGATCGCCGATCTGACACAGTGCACAGCAAAGTGTCAGATCGGCGATCTGTCACTTTACTGTGATGTCCCCCCCCCCCCCCCCCGGGGCAAAGTAAAAATGTAAAAAAAAAAATATGACGTCTGGAAAAAAAAAAAAATCTTAAATAAATAATAATAATAAAAAAATATTGTTGCAATAAATACACTCTTTTAGCTAAATAAAAATAAAAGTACACATATTTAGTATCTCCGCGTCCGTAACGACCCGACCTATAAAACTGTCCCACTAGTTAACCCCTTCAGTGAATACCGTAAAAAAAAGGCAAAAAACGCTTTATTATCATACCTCCGAACAAAAAGTGGAATAGCACGCGATCAAAAAGACGGATATAAATAAGCCATGATACCGCTGAAAACATCATCTTGTCCCGCAAAAAACGAGCTGCCATACAGCATCATCAGCGAAAAAATTAAAAAGTTATAGTCCTCAGAATAAAGCGATGCAAAAATAATTATTTTTGCTCTAAAATAGTTTTTATCTTATAAAGCACCAAAACATAAAAAAATGATATAAATGAGGTATCGCTGTAATTGTACTGACCCGAGTAATAAAACTGCTTTATCCATTTTACCAAAACGCGGAATGGTATAAGTGCCCCCCCCCAAAAAAAGAAATTCATGAATAGCTGGTTTTTGGTCATTCTGCCTCACAAAAATCGGAATAAAAAGCGATCAAAAAATGTCACGTGCCCGAAAATGTTACCAATAAAAATGTCAACTCGTCCCGCAAAAAACAAGACCTCACATGACTCTGTGGACCAAAATATGGAAAAATTATAGGTCTCAAAATGTGGTAACGCAAAAAACATTTTTTGCAATAAAAAGCGTCTTTTAGTGTGTGATGGCTGCCAATCATAAAAATCCGCTAGATAACCCGCTATAAATAGTAAATCAAACCCTGCCCTTCATCACCCCTTAGTTACGAAAAATTAAAAAATTAAAAAAATGTATTTATTTCTATTTTCCCATTAGGGTTAGGGTTAGGGCTAGGGTTAGGGCTAGGGTTAGGGCTAGGGTTAAGGCTAGGGTTAGGGCTAGAATTAGGGCTAGGGTTAGGGCTAGGGTTATGGCTAGGGTTGGGTTAGGGCTAGGGTTAGGGTTAGGGCTAGGTTTAGGGCTAGGGTTAGGGCTAGGGTTAGCGTTAGGGTTAGGGCTAGGGTTAGGGCTACAGTTAGGGTTAGGGTTGGGGCTAAAGTTAGGGTTGGGGTAAAGTTAGGGTTAGTGTTTGGATTACATTTACAGTTGGGAATAGGGTTGGGATTAGGGTTAGGGTTGTGTCAGGGTAAGGGGTATGGTTAGGGTTACAGTTGAGATTAGGGTTAGGGGTGTGTTTGGATTAGGGTTTCAGTTAAAATTGGGGGGTTTCCACTGTTTAGGCACATCAGGGGATCTCCAAATGCGACATTGCGTCGGATCTCAATTCCAGCCAATTCTGCGTTGAAAAACTAAAACAGTGCTCCTTCCCTTCCGAGCTCTCCTGTACCCACAAACAGGGGTTTACCCCAACATATGGGGTATCAGCGTACTCAAGATACATTGGACAACAACTTTTGGGGTCCAATTTCTCCTGTTACTCTTGGGAAAATACAAAACGGGGGGGCTAAAAAATAATTTTTGTGTAAAAAAATATATATTTTTATTTTCACGGCTCTGCATTATAAACTGTAGGTAAACACTTGTGGGTTCAAAGTTCTCACAACACATCTAAATAAGTTCTGTGGGAGGTCTAGTTTCCAATATGGGGTCACTTATGGGGGGTTTCTACTGTTTGGGTACATCAGGGGATCTGCAAATGCAACGTGATGCCTGCAGACCAATCCATCTAAGTCTGCATTCCAAATGGCGCTTCTTCCCTTCCAAGCTCTCCCATGCACCCTAATGGTGGTTCCCCCCCACTTATTGTGTATCAGCATACTCAGGACAAATTGGACAACAACTTTTGGGGTTCAATTTACATTGTTTCCCTTGGGAAAATACTAAACTGGGGGCTAAAAAATAATTTTTGTGGAAAAAAAAGGATTTTTTATTTTCACGGCTCTGCGTTATAAACTGTAGTGAAACACTTGGGGGTTCAAAGTTCTCACAACACATGTATATAAGTTCCTTGGGGGGTCTAGTTTCCAATATGGGGTCACTTGTGGGGGGTTTCTACGGTTTAGGTACAATAGGGGCTCTGCAAATGCAACGTGACGCCTGCAGACCATTACATCTAAGTCTGCATTCCAAATGGCGCTTCTTCCCTTCCAAGCTCTCCCATGCGCCCAAACGGTGGTTCCCCCCCACATATGGGGTATCAGCGTACTCAGGACAAATTGGAAAACAACGTTTGGGGTCCAATTTCTCTTGTTACCCTTGGGAAAATACAAAACTGGGGGCTAAAAAATAATTTTTGTGGGGAAAAATAAGAATTTTTATTTTCACAGCTCTGCGTTATAAACTGTAGTGAAACACTTGGGTGTTCAAAGCTCTCACAACACATCTAGATGAGTTCATTAGGGGGTCTACTTTATAAAATGGTGTCACTTGTGGGGAGTTTCAATGTTTAGGCACATCAGTGGCTCTCCAAACGTAACATGGCATCCCATCTCAATTCCAGTCAATTTTGCATTGAAAAGTCAAATAGCGCTCCTTCCCTTCCGAGCTCTGCCATGCGCCCAAACAGTGGTTTACCCCCACATATGAGGTATCAGCGTACTCAGGACAAATTGTACAACAGCTTTTGGGGTCCAATTTCTTCTCTTACCCTTGGGAAAATAAAAAATTGGGGGCGAAAAAATAATTTTTGTGAAAAAATATGATTTTTTATTTTTACGGCTCTGCATTATAAACTTATGTGAAGCATTTGGTGGGTCAAAGTGCTCACCACACATCTAGATAAGTTCCTTAGGGGGTCTACTTTCCAAAATGGTGTCACTTGTGGGGGGTTTCAAAGTTTAGGCACATCAGGGGCTCTCCAAACGCAACATGGCGTCCCATCTGAATTCCAGTCTATTTTGCATTGAAAAGACAAATGGCGCTCCTTCGCTTCCAAGCTCTGCCATGCGCCCAAACAGTGGTTTACCCCCACATATGGGGTATCGGCGTACTCAGGACAAATTGTACAACAACTTTTGTGGTCCATTTTCTCCTGTTACCCTTTGTAAAATAGAACAAATTGGAGCAGAAGTAAATTTTTTGTGTAAAAAAGTTAAATGTTCATTTTTATTTAAACATTCCAAAAATTCCTGTGAAACACCTGAAGGGTTAATAAACTTCTTGAATGTGGTTTTGAGCACCTTGAGGGGTGCAGTTTTTAGAAAGGTGTCACATTTGGGTATTTTCCATCATATAGACCCCTCAAAATGACTTCAAATGAGATGTGGTCCCTAAAAAAAATGGTATTGTAAAAATGAGAAATTGCTGGTCAACTTTTAACCCTTATAACTCCCTAAAGAAAAAAAATGTTGGTTCCAAAATTGTGCTGATGTAAAGTAGATATGTGGGAAATGTTACTTATTAAGTATTTTGTGTGACATATCTCTGTGATTTAATTGTATAAAAATTCAAAGTTGGAAAATTGCGAAATTTTCAAAATTTTCGCCAAATTTCCATTTTTTTCACAAATAAACGCAGGTAATATCAAAAAAAGTGACCACTATAATGAAGCACAATATGTCACGAGAAAACAATGTCAGAATCACCAGGATCCGTTGAAGCATTCCAGAGTTATAACCTCATAAAGGGACAGTGGTCAGAATTGTAAAAATTGGCCCGGTCATTAACGTGCAAACAACCCTTGGGGGTAAAGGGGTTAAGGAAAACCAGTGCTTCTCTCAAACTAGCAATGTTAGATGTCTTAGGCCTCTTTCACACTTCCGTCTTTTAGCTCCTGTCGAAATCCGTTGATTTTTGACAAAACAGGATCCAGCAAATTTTTCTGCTGGATCCTGTTTTTCCCATAGACTTGTATTAGCGACGGATTGTGACGGATGGCCATCCATTTCATCCATCGTGGCACTGGATCCGTCAGAAAATCGCTGTCCGTCGGGCGGGGACAACGCACAGAGGAACGTTTTTTCTGCACATCGGAAAATCGCTCAGTGACGGGGTCTGCGCTGCTGGTCGTTGGCTATAATGGAAGCCTATGGGCGCAGGATCCGTCACTGACTGTCAAAAGCAGGAATCCAGAGACGGGTTCCGTCTTTTGAAATTGAGCATGCGTGGAAGAATTTCCAGTCAGGGAAATTCTCTCTCGCTCTCTCTCTCTTTTTACTATTGATGCTGCCTGTATTGCGTCGTACGACGTGTCCCGACGCATCCGTCGCTCATAGGCTTCCATTGCAGCCAACGACGTATGCCGCAGGATGCGTCGCGACACGTTTTTTAGGCGGAGACAAAAAACGTTACAATCAACTTTTTTTGAGACGACGTGTCGCCAAATTTCGATGCATACGTCGTAAAACGTACACGACGTATGTCAATCCGTCGCAATACGTCGCCAATACAAGTCTATGGGGAAAAAACGCATCCAGCAAAAACTTTTGCTGGATGCGTTTTTTCGAAAAAAAAAGACGTTTTGAGACGGAATGCAGTTAACGCTAGTGTGAAAGTAGCCTAAGGATAGACTGGAGAGGGGAAAGTCGCGTGAGGGGGAGGCCAAATAATAGAGAGTTGCAGTAGTCCAGACGGGAGTGGATTAGGGCGACAGTGAGGGTTTTTGTTGTCTCCATGGTGAGAAAAGGGCGGATTCTAGAGATGTTCTTTAGGTGTAAGCGGCACGAGCGGGCAAGAGATTGTATGTGGGAGGTGAAGGAGTCAAACATAACACCCAGACAGCGCGCCTGCTGCCTAGGCGTTATTATGGTGCCACCCACGGAGAGGGAAATGTCAGATTTAGGGAGGTTAGTAGAAGGCGGGAGCAGAAGAAGTTCAGTTTTGGGGAGGTTGAGTTTCAGATAGAGAGCGGACATGATGTCGGAGACTGCAGACAGACAGTCAGTGGCGTTCTGTAGTACAGCGGGGGTAAGGTCAGGGGCTGACGTGTATAGTTGTGTGTCATCAGCATAAAGATGGTACTGAAAGCCAAATCTGCTGATGGTCTGTCCAATTGGGGCCATGTAGAGGGAGAAGAGAAGGGGGCCAAGGACTGAGCCCTGAGGTACCCCGACAGTGAGAGGAAGAGGAGATGAAGTGGAGCCGGAGAACAGAACACTGAAGGAGCGGTCAGAAAGATAGGAAGAGAACCAGGAGAGAGCAGTGTCCTTAATGCCTAGTGACTGGAGCCTAGAGAGTAGGAGAGGGTGATCAACAGTGTCGAAAGCTGCAGAAAGATCGAGGAGAATGAGCAGAGAGTGGTCACCGTTACATTTTGCTGTCAGAAGGTCATTGGTCACCTTGATGAGTGCAGTTTCTGTTGAATGAAGGGGGCGGAACCCGG
Organism: Ranitomeya variabilis; assembly: GCF_051348905.1. Taxonomy (NCBI): domain Eukaryota; kingdom Metazoa; phylum Chordata; class Amphibia; order Anura; family Dendrobatidae; genus Ranitomeya; species Ranitomeya variabilis. Next base: position 495,439,964 of record NC_135233.1, on the reverse strand, counting down.
ACTGTGAAGGGTCTAGGAGGGAATGAGTGGATAGGTGACGGGTAAGGCGGGAGTAGACTAGGCGCTCCAGGAGTTTTGAGATGAAGGGGAGATTGGAGACCGGTCTGCAGTTGTTTGTGCATGATGGGTCAAGGGTGGGTTTTTTTAGTAATGGAGTAATGATAGAGTGTTTGAAGGAAGAGGGGAAAATGCCAGAGGAGAGGGAGAGATTAAAAATTGTAGTTAGGTGAGTTGTGACAACTGGAGAGAGAGACTGGAGGAGGTGTGAGGGAATGGGGTCGGTGGTGCATGTAGTCGGACGAGAAGAGGAGAGGAGCTTGGAGACTTCTTCTTCTGTGATGGGATCAAATGTGGAGAGTGAGCCAGGGGAGATGCAGGGAGGAATGGGAGTCATTGCACTTGGTGTCTGGGAGTGGATTTCCTGACGGATATTGTCTATTTTCTCTATAAAGTGGGAGGCCAGGTCATCAGCACAAATGTCTGTGATAGGGTCTTGTGCTTTTGGCCTGAGGAGGGAGTGAAAGGTGTCAAAAAGTTTCTTGGGGTGGTTGGATAGTGAGGAGATCAGGGTGGTGTAGTAGGACTGTTTGGCGAGGTGAAGGGCAGAGTTATAGGTCCTTAACATAAATTTGAAATGTATGAAGTCTTCTGGGGTGCGAGTTTTCCTCCATAAGTGTTCAGCACACCTGGAGCATCGCTGGAGAAATCGGGTTTGCGATGTGAGCCAGGGCTGTTTCACTCTGTGTTTGGAGGTTCTGAGGGTGAGGGGAGCTACTTGGTCTAGGGTGCTTCTAAGAGTGTCATTGTAGTGATGTACAGCCAGATCAGGACAGGAAAAAGAGGAGATTGGGGACAGTGATGAGTGTAAGGAGTCTGAAAGTGTATGAGGGTTAATGGCATGTAGATTTCTGAATGTGTGGTAGGTAGGAGGGTGCTGGGGTGGGCGAGGAATTGTGAGTGTGAAGGAGAGAATGTTGTGGTCAGAGAGGGGAAGTGGTGAGTTATCTTGGTAAGAGATTGAACAGAGCCGGGCAAAGACCAGGTCCAGGGTGTTACCGTCTTTGTGTGTTTCAGAGGTTGAGAACTGTGAGAGGCCTAGGGAAGTGGTTAGTGATAGAAGCTGGGATGCAGATGTGGAAGTGGGGCTGTTAATGGGAATGTTGAAGTCTCCCAAGATAAGGGTTGGTAGTTCTGAGGACATGAAGTGTGGCAGCCAGGCTGAGAAGTTTCACTCATATTACATCGCGCTCTGTATGTAGTTTGTTCTATATGGACAGCATATTTTTACCTATATACATCAGGGACCTCCGTTGCCTCGACTCGTTTCATATCCTCTTGGGTTGCCATTCTTTGATAGGGGGAAATACGCCATTTGTTACAACTGTCTCTTCGGAACCTTTTTTTAGTTTTGAATAGGACGGTGGTGTGTCGACAGGTACTTGTGTGGTGTCGCCCTGGTTTGACCCATACCCTGGGTCAACATTAATGCATGTTGGTTCGACTACAGCTCCACTTGAATGTCCGTTATGTGCTTTATGTATATCCAACTCAATCTGAATACGGCACCCATCCTGGGGTTAAGCTTATGTATATCCAACTCAATCTGAATACGGCACCCATCCTGGGATTAAGCTTACCCTATCAGTTGTGCCATGGCACAAGAGTTATATATGGCGTCCGCCTCATTTGGCAGGCTTTATATACTTTTAAATTGGTGTACACTATTACGTTTTACACTACACAGTTCACTCTGATATTTTGATATTTGGCACAATTGGCATGTCTGGCAAGCATGCTTTGTATACTGTGTCTATGTCATTTGATACAGACTAATAAAATATCTTTGTATCCTATTCATATTTAAGTGTATTTGCACTGGATATTATTCGATTGGTTCCATTTGGGGCTGGATTGCTACTGAGCAGAGCAGTAACAGGTTTAGGTTGTACTGTGTGTACGAGCGCTACTTTTTAGTCTTTTTGTACAACTGTTGGGCGGTGGTAACTTTTAGCGCAGGTTTATCTATACATGTTTACATGTTTTTGTGTTCTCGTGTGCATTTGATGAGACTATATTTCGGTGCAGGAACAGTCCGCACATGTCTAAGTGCGTTGTGGCGGTTAATGGATATGCCGAGTGTCCAGTTTGCATGCATTGCCTAGCGACGGCAATTTCCGGTTCTCTATTTACCGCGCCGATGCAGTTTATATGTCTAGGTGCTCCTATTCAACTACACCTCTTTAGCGCCTTGATATGGGCGCAGTCTGCACATGTCTGAACGCTTTGCATTGCTAAATGGGCGCAGTTTGCACACGTCTGAACGCTTTGCAGTTTTAAAACAGACGCTTGAGCACCATGTGTACACTTGTTGCCCAGCAACAACAACTTCCGGCTTTTCTTATGCCGGCGTTGGTGCAGCTTTTAGGTGTGTACGCCTGATGGGACCGCAGTCTCGCTGCATTGCTGTGTGGGCGCAGCTTGCTAAACGTCTACGCATTTAGATGTTGCTGGGCACCCCATGCTTCTGGTCTTTACAAATTGGCGCCTGGATATGTGCGTAGTCTGCACATGTCCGAATTCTCTATAGCGGTAAACAGATGCTTGAGCGCTATGTATACATCTGTTGCCCAGCAACGTCAACTTCCGGTATATTCAAATGCCGGTGTGGGTGCAGCCTGTCTTTGTGTGTACGTCTGATTGGACTAAATCTCCGCTGCCCTGATGCGTGGGCGCTGCCGGCTAAGCGTCCATGTATCTCATTGTTGCTAGGCACCGACTGCTTCCGGCCTCTACATAATGGCGCATGCGCAGCTAGTATTTCCGCATACTGGATACCCCTGGCATGTTTCTTTGCTCCATGTGGCTGAGGTATACAACGCAGCTGTTGCAGTTCATTCATCTGACATTAAGGTATTTAAACGTGGACATTTGTTGCGATAACCACACCCCTGATGAAGCCACTGCTGTGGCGACACGCGTAGGGTAATCGCTCGCTTTATGCCTGTTCTATATGGTACAGGGCTATTATGCCCCACCGTTGAAGGGGTTTCGGCTGTCTTGCTTTTCTTGCACACTTAGGTACTTAGGGATATTAGAGCAGTACATTTACACTGTACATGACTCTTGGTGCATTGTGTGTGCTTTTTCTGTGGGACGATAGGGTCCATGGGCTCATTATTTAAAATATATATCTAGGGACACTTTATTTGTTTAGTGTGGTATTCTTTCATGTCTATTGTGGTGGGGCCGTTATTCCATGTTTGTAGCAGCCATGCCTTCTAATCATAGGGCCTGATAATTTGACTTACGGCTTCTTGCCCAGTAGTGCTGCATGTTATGTGAAAATAACTGGATACCCTTACACCAACACTTCTTTTTGTGCAGATATATTGGCACATTCTTTTGTCCCTCTATGCAGTGCCTTTACCTTTTTGCACTTAGCAAATATGCTGTCCATATAGGTGTATAGGACCTTTGTTTACATCTTGATATTGTTTGTTTTCCCCTTTCTACCTCTGTACAGGCATGTGCCACATTATGGGCACTGTAATTACTGTTTTTAAATGTTTTTCAATGTTCATTGTCCATTGTTTACACTTTAATAAAATTGTATTTTTTTGCACATTTCCATGCTGCCTGGTGATCCCCATTCTTTATGGCCTCTGCTTTTTCTTGTTTTTGGGTCTATATGGTATTTTTGAGGTCTTGGTTGGATCCCAGTTTCTAATGCTCTGTGGTGCCCCCTTATACTAATTAATACAGGTCCAGGGTGTTACCGTCTTTGTGTGTTTCAGAGGTTGACAGCTGTGAGAGGCCTAGGGAAGTGGTTAGTGATAGAAGCTAGGATGCAGATGTGGAAGTGGGGCTGTTAATGGGAATGTTGAAGTCTCCCAAGATAAGGGTTGGTAGTTCTGAGGACATTAAGTGCGGCAGCCAGGCTGAGAAGTGGTCCAGGAAGTGGGTGGGTGAGCCTGGGGGCCGGTATATGACCGCTACTCTGAGGGAGAGAGGATGGAAGAGCCTGATGGTGTGGACCTCAAAAGAAGGGAATGAAAGTGAAGGAACTGGGGGTATAACCTGGAACGTGCATTGGGGGGACAAGAGTATGCCGACTCCACCACCAGGTCTGTTAGTGGGTCTTGGGGAATGGGAGAATTGTAAGCCACCATGGGAAATGGCAGCAGGGGAGACAGTGTCAGAGTCTTGGATCCAGGTTTCAGTGAGGGCCAACAGATTGAGAGAGTTGTTCAGAAAGTAGTTGTGCAGGAAAGGAAGCTTGTTACATACAGACCGTGGATTCCAAAGGGCACAGTTGAAAGAGAGAGATGAAGGAGTGCAAGTGATATTAATAAGGTTAGTATGGTTTTGATATGAGGTAGGGTAGCAGTTGAGGTTGGGGGATGGGGGACCGGGGTTGGGGGATATGTCCCCCGAAATCAGTAGGAGTAAGAAGATAAAAAGCAAGTAGTTTTTTGAAGTGTTTGAAGTTTTTTTGTGCAGTGTGTTTGGGTAAGATGGGCTGAGGTTTTTCAGGAAGGTGAGAAGTGCATCGGAGCTGTACATGGGACAGGGAAGGAGTGAGGAGCAGCTGATGTGTATGAGGCGTGGTGTAGGGGGGATTGGGCGGTGAATGTGGATTGCAAGGGAGCATAGGAGGATAGGAATAAAGCACACGGATAAAAGGGAGAGCAGTGTGTGGGTTACCTGACTCCTGCCCTGACTAACTGCCATGGAATAACTGCTGTATCACGACGTTTATCTTCCGTGACGCTTTGCTTCTGTGACGCGTGCACCCCCACTAGCAATATGATTGTCCAGGTCAGTGCAATTACACAGATATTAAACACAAATATATATTTTTTAAGTGGTAAAAAAATGTGGAAGTTTATAAGAAAAAAAATTTCCTTTTGTCAACAATTTCAAAGGTCAAGCCGTGAAGATCTCCAACGACTAGGGAGGCACACCTGCAGTTGCAGAGGAAGAGCGGGTGAAAGCAGGGCTGTCACTTCCGGCTCTCACAGACGGTGTCGGGAAGGGTCGGGATTAGGGCAACAGGTTGGGCGGGGTCCGGATGTTGTGAGCAATGATGGAGGCTATCACCACCTCTGATAGCATACTACGAAAGAAAAACAAAAAACAGATCAGTACCTCTAAACAGAATAAAGTGTGAACAGGTGCAAGCGGCTATGACTTCATACTGTGCAAACAATAGAATACAGCAGCCTCTGTCAGCGGTAAGATAGGCACACCTTTTTTTTGCTGGGACCTTAAACCCAGGGCTGCCACTAGGAATTTCCTGGCCCCATGCTGGCAAAATTTTCGGGGCCCCCTTGAGACTCCGCCCAGGCTCCAACTCAGCCCCGCCTCCAAGCCTCGAACTGTCGACAGTCCCATCACCATCACACTTCTCTTGGAAAAACTCCACTTCTGCACCACATCCTCACCAATCACGCATTAACAGTTCCCATCACCAGATCACATACATAGCCAGCAGCTTTTGTTTTGGCCAAAAGATTTTTTACTCCGCCACCACTACAAGGTAGATTCTTTTGACCGAACTCCACTCTACTCTATCCAGTTAATCATTTGCTAAAATATCTAATACAATTTAGGTATATTTTTATTTATTTTTCAATGTTTAAAATGACCAATAATATCACATATATAGGACAAATACCACTGCACCATGACCAGGCACCATATTACCACCACATAGTGACCTATAATACCACATACAAGGATCAACTACCACCACACCATGACCAGATCACATATTACCATCAGAGTGGCAGAATAATACTACATACAAGGGACAAATACCACTGCACCATGACCAGACACCATATTACCACCCAAGGTCTGTCTGGACTGGCCTGGCGGGGAGTTGGGGAAATCCCCGGTGGGCCCTTGCCATGGATCAGAAAGATGGTGATGGGAAGGAGAGGGGAAAAAAGTCTGTGGTTTTTAGGGGCGTGGGCCCTTTAAATGCGCAGGCATAGTCTGTGCAGGGGCGTGCGCGCGCACACACGCACGCACCGTTCATTACTTAAACTGCTGTGGCACACGTCCCTATCAACACTGACTAGTGTGCGCCTGTTGTCACCGGTGTAATAGGAGCGTGCCGGACCTGCAGAGGAAGAGAATGCCACCCGGTGCTGGGAGCACAGGCAAGTAAGAGGAATCTTTTATTTACTTTTTCATCTGTCCATGCGGCCAGGACAAGAGACCAGGGCAGATATATGGGTGGGGGGAGAGAGCAACACGAGGGACCAGTATGGATATATGGGGGGGGGAGAGCAACACAAGGGACCAGTATGGATATATGGGGGGAGGGGTGAGAGAGTAGCACAAGGGACCAGTATGGATATATGTGGGAACAACACAAGTGACCAGTATGGATATATGGGGGGGAGAGCAACACAAGGGACCAGTATGGATATATGGGGGGAACAACACAAGGGACCAATATGGATACATGGGGGGGAGAGCAACACAAGGGAGCAGTATGGATATATGAGGGGGGAGAGAGAGAACAACACAAGGGACTAGTATAGATATATGGAGGGGGGGAACAACACAAGGGATCAGTATGGATATATGGCGGGAAGAGAGAGCAACACAAGGGACCAGTATGGATATATGAAGGGAGAATAACCAACACAAGGGACCAGCATGGATACTGTATATGGGGGGGGAGAGTGCAACACTAGAGACCAGTATGGATATATGAGGGGGGAGAGAGAGAGAGCAACACAATGGACCAGTATGGCTATATGGGGGGGCGGAGAGAGCAACACAAGGGACCAGTATGGATATATTGGGGGAGACATAGAGAGAGAGCAACACAATGGACCAGTATGGATATATGGGGGGAGAGAGAGCAACAAAAGGGACCTATATGGATATATGAGGGGGGACAGCAACACAGAGGACCAGTATGGATATATGGGGGGAGAGAGAGAGAGAGCAACACAATGGACCAGTATGGATATATGGGGGGGAGAGAGCAACACAAGGGACCAGTATGGCTAAATGGGGGGAGAGGTAGCAACACAATGGACCAGTATGGATATATGAGGGGGACAGCAACACAATGGACCAGTATGGATATATGGGGGGGGAGAGCAACACAAGGGACCAGTATGGATATATGGGGGGAGAGAGAGAGCAACACAATGGACCAGTGTGGATACATGGGGGGGAAGAGAGCAACACAAGGGACCATTATGGATATATGAGGGGGGACAGCAACGCAAAGGACCAGTATGGATATATGGGGGTAGAGAGAGCAACACAAGGGACCAGTATGGATATATGAGGGGGGACAGCAACACAAAGGACCAGTATGGATATATGGGGGGGAAGAGAGCAACACAAGTGCCCAGTATGAATGTATGAGGGGGAGAAAGAGCAATACAAAGGACCAGTATGGAAATATGGGGGGGGGGAGAGCAACACAAGGGACCAGAGTGGATATATGATGGGGGATAGAGCAGCTCAAGGGACCAGGATGGATATATGGGGGAAAGCAGCACATGGGTCCATGATTGATATATGAGGGACGCAGCACAAGTGACCAGGATGGATATATGGGGGGAGCAGCACATGGAGCCATGATTGATATATGGGGGGAGCAGCACAAGTGATCAGGATGGATATATGGGGGGAGCAGCACATGGAGCTATGATTGATATATGGGGGGAGCAACAACAGGGACCAGGATGGATATATGGGGGGAGCAGTAGAAAGGGCCAGGATGGATGTATGGCGGAAGCAGCACAAGGGACCAGGATGGATATATGGGGGGAGCAGCACATGGAGCCATGATTGATATATGGGGGGAGCAGCACAAGGGATCAGGATGGATATATGGGGGGAGCAGCACATGGAGCCATGATTGATATATGGGGGGAGCAGCACAAGTGATCAGGATGGATATATGGGGGGAGCAGCACATGGAGCCATGATTGATATATGGGGGGAGCAACAACAGGGACCAGGATGGATATATGGGGGGAGCAGCACAAAGGGCCAGGATGGATGTATGGGGGAAGCAGCACAAGGGACCAGGATGGATATATGGCAGGAGCAGAACATGGAGTCATGATTGATATATGGGGGGAGCAGCACAAGGGGCCGGGATGGATATATGGGGGGAGCATCACATGAGGCCATGATTGATATATGTAAGCCAGGACAAGGGATCATGTTGGATATATGGGTGGCAGGATAGATATATGGGGGAGCAGGACAAGGGACATATGGGGTCTTGTATTTATAGCTGGGGCCCAGGCTGCAGATATTGTGGCCAGGCTAGACAAAGGACATGAGCCAGCCCCCAGCATGTGACATGTATATACAGTACATCAGCCCAGCCAGCCCCCAACCCCTGTATATACATCAGCCCAGCCAGCCCCTGTAAATAATTACATCAGCCCAGTCACAGCCAGCCCTAGCACCTGTATATACATCAGCCCAGTCTCAGCCAGCCCCAGCCCCTGTATATACATCAGCCCAGACACAGCCAGCCCCCAGCCCCTGTATATACATTCATCAGCCCAGCAACAGCCTGCCTCCAGCACGTGACCTGTATATACAGTACATGAGCCCAGCCAGCCCCCAGCCCCTGTATATACATGAACCTAGCCACAGCCAGCCCCCAGCCCCTGTATATACATACATCAGCCCAGCAACAGCCTGCCTCCAGCACGTGACCTATATATAGAGTACATCAGCCCAGCCAGCCCCCAGCCCCTGTATATACATGAACCTAGCCACAGCCAACCCCCAGCCCCTGTATATATATCAGCTCAGCCCCAGGCCCCAGCTCAGCACCTGTAGCGATTGCCTCAGGAGTGTGCAGGTACAAGGAGCTCCTACGGATGCCTGAGACCTGATCCTGATACATTCAGTGGCGCTCTCCAGCCAGGGTCGGCAGATGGGAAGAGAGAGTGAGTCGCCCACCAGGGCTGTGGGGTACCCGCTACCGGGTCCAATGTTCATAGGGGGATGTTACAGTGGCGACCTGGTCCGTGGCCCTGGGCGCCCATGTAAAAGGGAGATTGAATAAAGTTTATGTTCGTGACGCCACCTGTGGTATTCGGTCAGTGGGGACCGACGCTGCTTTAAGGGGTCCCGTACATTCATTCCCGTACAGAGGCACTGAAACCACCAGTTAGTTTAGCCAGGTCAGACTTGCCACTGCCAGCAACCTATTGGCTTTTTTCATTCTTTTCCCCTGATGAATCCCCTTGACAGGGGAGGAAACGAGTAGGGAGGTTACAATACTCAGGGAGGCTACATTATTCATGGGCCCTTTATAAGCAGGTGAGTCGCCTGCCAGGGCCGTGGGGTACCCGGTACCAGGTCCGGTGTTCACATGGGGATGTCACGGTGGCGACCCTGTCCGTGGCCCTGGGCGCCCATGTAAAAGGGGAAATTGAATAAAGTTTATGTTCGTGACACCACCTGTGATATTCGGTCAGTGGGGACCGACGCTGCTTTATCAGGTGGAGTTAAAAGCCTTCCTTTAGCGCTGTGGAGTCCCTTACTGCCTATGGCTTCAGATAAGGTCCTCACAGTTCTCTCTGTCCCCCATATATGATAGGACAATACCTGTATGACAGGTAACTAGAGCCTTTTTACAGGGACTCTATCACGCCCCATGCTCTATGTATATTACTGTGTCTTCAGGTGTGTGCAGCGGACAAATAACTTGCAGTTCAGCTGTCCTGCCGGTCTCTGATGTAAGTTGTAGAGTCCCTTACAACCTCGGTGTCCCGGCTACTGCACGCTCACTGAATGATATTCTGTCCTTCTGTATGTTTCTTTCTCCTGGGGCTGTAGTACTTCAGACTACAGTGCCCTCTCAGACCTTCTGACACTCTATGTCGGTCTGCTTTCTACTCTGTCTGTAACTTTCTGAACCCTTTCCCTCCAGATCAGAATGTATTTATAGGGCAGTTCACCCTAAACTAGGCTTAGAGCTCCCCCTTCTGGTCTGGAGTGTGAACATGTTGTAGGCATTGTGATTACCTGATAAAAGATATCCTTAATCGCTTCCAAACATAACATCACTCTCCCCGTGAGGAAAGCAATGTCACTGTGACAACCAGGACCCTGGGGCGTCACATAGGTCCATACTTGGGTATCGCCCTTGTCAGAGCGGGAGTACTACAGGGGCATGACAGGGAGAAACAGAAAGACTGTTCTATCTTTACCCTTTAATCCCCCTTTCTCTCCTCCCGCTCTGGCTTTTTTATTCGAATAAATAGGTCTTGAAGAACATGAACAAAAACCCATACTGGTGAGATTGAACCATTTTTTACTTGAGCACTGCTAATCATGAGCACTTACAATGTGGAATTGTTGATTGTATGTTTGTCCTATGTTTAACATATCTAATACATATTAAATTTTATTGCATGTTTTTCCTGGCTATGCTTTACATTATATATACAGCTGTCTCAGCATCCTCAATGTGATATAGATACAGCAGTCTCAGCATCTCCTGTGTGATGTATAAACAGCAGCTCCAGCGTCTCCTATGAGTTGTATATACAGCTGTCTCAGCATGTCCTATGTGATGTATATACAGTAGTCCCAGCATCTCCTATGTGATGTATATGATTTACAAAACTTATTATGACAAAAAGTTGACTACTTTCCAGGTCGACATAACCCTGGAAAAGAAGCTGTGAGAAGCAACATGATCAGTATCACCTAACATCAAAGCTGCACCAAAGAGAAGCAGCTCCAGCCCTCACATTAAGGGTGAGTTACCGTAATTAATTGACTAAATATACCAGGGTGATTTTCAAGGGGATCATTTTTGTGTGGCCCCAGAATGATGGTAGAAATTCCAGGCCCCCGGCTGGAAAAAGGTTCCCCACCCCTGCCCTAGGGTAATAATATCCCTCAATCTGGCCCCCTTGTGTCTCATTCGTGGCTCCATCCACATTTTCTCCCATCCTGCCCTCATTAGTATTCATTCTCCCCATGTGATGTCCCATCCTGCCCCTTATGATCTCCCCATCCTGTCCATATGTCTCCAGCCTGCCCCATCTGTCCAATGATCCTGCACCATGTGTCTCCATCCTGCCCCATGATCCCTTTCCCATCTGTCTCCATCCTGCCCATCTGTCTCCAAGCTGCCCCATGATCCTGCCCCATCTGTTTGTCTCTATCCTGCTCCATGATCCTGCACCTGGTTCGTGGCCCTGGGTGCCCATGTAAAAGGGAGATTGAATAAAGTTTATGTTCGTGACGCCACCTGTGGTATTCGGTCAGTGGGGACCGACGCTGCTTTAAGGAGTCCCGATCATTCATTCCCATACAGAGGCACTGACACCACCAGTTAGTTTAGCCAGGTCAGACTTGCCACTGCCAGCAACCTATTGGCTTTTTTCATTCTTTTCCCCTGATGAATCCCCTTAACAGGGGAGGAAACACGTAGGGAGGTTACAATACTCAGGGAGGCTACATTATTCATGGGCCCTTTATAAGCAGGTGAGTCGCCCGCCAGGGCTGTGGGGTACCCGGTACCGGGTCTTTTGTTCACATGGGGATGTCACGGTGGCGACCCTGTCCGTGGCCCTGGGCGCCCATGTAAAAGGGGAAATTGAATAAAGTTTATGTTCGTGATGCCACCTGTGGTATTCGGTCAGTGGGGACCGACGCTGCTTTAAGGGGTCCTTTGGGGTGATGTTATGGCAGCTAGATGGTATAACTTCCCTCAGGTGAAGTATATCCCCAGGGCTCCCGGTGTGTAGATGGAAGATGACGGTGAAGGGTGCATTAAAGAACGAGGACACAGGTTTGAGTCTCTTTATCTGGTTTACTGAAGACTTCAGGCAGCCACAGTCCAGAATACCAGATCACAGGGCAGGCAGGGTCCGGCCGGCTTGGAAGCAAATCCAGAGTCCTCTTTACCAGGTGGAGATAAAAGTCTTCCTTTAGCGCTGTGGAGTTGTAGTCCCTTACTGCCTATGGCTTCAGATAAGGTCCTCACAGTTCTCTCTGTCCCCCATATATGATAGGACAATACTTGTATGACAGGTAACTAGAGCCTTTTTACAGGGACTCTATCACGCCCCGGGCTCTATGTGTTACTGTGTCTTCAGGTGTGTGCAGAGGACAAGTAACTTGCAGTTCAGCTGTCCTGCCGGTCTCTGATGTAAGTCGTAGAGTCCCTTACAACCTCGGTGTCCCAGCAACCGCACGCTCACTGAATGATATTCTGTCCTTCTGTACATTTCTTTCTCCTGGGGCTGTAGTACTTCAGACTACAGGGCACTCTCAGACCTTCTGACACTCTATGTCGGTCTGCTTTCTACTCTGTCTGTAACTTTCTGAACCCTTTCCCTACAGATCAGAATGTATTTATAGGGCAGTTCACCCTAAACTAGGCTTAGAGCTTCCCCTTCTGGCCTGGAGTGTGAACATGTTGTATGCATTGTGATTACCTGATAACAGATATCCTTCATCGCTTCCAAACATAACATCACTCTCCCCGTGAGGAAAGCAATGTCACTGTGACAACCAGGACCCTGGGGCGTCACACAGGTCCATACTTGGGTATTGCCCTTGTCAGAACGGGAGTACTACAGGGGCATGTCAGAGAGAAACAGAAAGACTGTTCTATCTTTACCCTTTAATCCCCCTTTCTCTCCTCCCACTCTGGCTTTTTTATTCGAATAAATAGGTCTTGAAGAACATGAACTAAAACCTATACTGGTGGGATTGAACCATTTTTTACTTGAGCACTGCTAATCATGAGCACTTACAATGTGGAATTGTTGATTGTATGTTTGTCCTAAGTTTAACATATCTAATAAATATTAAGTTTTATTGCAGATTTTTCCTGGCTATGCTTTAAATTATATATACAGCTGTCTCAGCATCCTCAATGTGATATAGATACAGCAGTCTCAGCATCTCCTGTGTGATGTATAAACAGCAGCTCCAGCGTCTCCTATGAGGTGTATATACAGCTGTCTCAGGCAGCATGTCCTATGTGATGTATATACAGTAGTCCCAGCGTCTCCTATGTGATGTATAAGATTTACAAAACTTATTATGACAAAAAGTTGACTACTCTCCAGGTCGACATAACCCTGGAAAAGCAGCTGTGAGAAGCAACATGATCAGTATCACCTAACATCAAAGCTGCACCAAAGAGATGCAGCTCCAGCCCTCACATTAACGGTGAGTTATCGTAATTAATTGACTAAATATACCAGGGTGATTTTCAAGGAGATCATTTTTGTATGGCCCCAGAATGATGGTAGAAATTCCAGGCCCCCGGCTGGAAAAAGGTTCCCCACCCCTGCCATAGGGTAATAATATCCCTCATTCTGGCCTCCTTGTGTCTCATTCCTGGCTCCATCCACATTTTCTCCCATCCTGCCCTCATTAGTATTCATTCTCCCCATGTGATGTCCCATCCTGCCCCTTATGATCTCCCCATCCTGTCCCATATGTCTCCATCCTGCCCCATCTGTCCAATGATCCTGCACCATGTGTCTCCATCCTGCCCCATGATCCCTGCCCCATCTGTCTCCATCCTGCCCATCTGTCTCCATGCTGCCCCATGATCCTGCCCCATCTGTTTGTCTCTATCCTGCTCCATGATCCTGCACCATGTGTCTCCATCCTGCCCCATCTATCTCCATCTGTCCCATCTGTCTCCATAACTCCCTGCCTCCATATCTTTCTCCATCCTGCCCATGATGCTGCACCACATGTCTGCATCCTGCACCATATCTCCATCCTGCCCCATGATACTGCACCATGTGTCTCCATCCTGCCCCATGTTCCTGTCCCATCTGTCTCCATCCCTCCATATATGTCTCCATCCTGCCCCATGATCCTGCTCCATCTGTCTCCATCCTGCCCCATCTGTCTCCATGCTGCCCCATGATCCTGTCCCATCTGTTTGTCTCTTTTCTGCCCCATGATCCATAACCATGTGTCTCCACTTTGCCCCATGATCTTTCACCATGTGTCTCCATCCTGCCCCATGTTCCTGCACCATGTGTCTCCATCCTGCCCCATCTATCTCAGTGGATAGCACTGCAGCCTTGTAGCGCTGGGGTTCTGGGTTCTAATCCCACCTTGGACAACATCTGCAAGGAGTTTGCATGTTCTCCCCGTGTTTGCGTGGGTTTCTTCCGGGTACTCCGGTTTCCTCCCACATTCCAAAGACATACTGATAGGGAATTTAGATTGTGAGCCCCATCGGGGACAGTGATAATAATGTGTGCAAAAACTGTAAAGCGCTGCGGAATATGTTAGCGCTATATGAAAATAAAGATTATTATTATTATCATCTGTCTCCATACCTCCCTGTCTCCATACCTCCAAATCTTTCTCCATCCTGCCCATGATCCTACACCACATGTCTGCATCCTGCACCATATCTCCATCCTGCCCCATGATACTGCACCATGTGTCTCCATCCTGCCCCATGTTCCTGTCCCATCTGTCTCCATCCCTCCATATATGTCTCCATCCTGCCCCATGATCTTGCTCCATCTGTCTCCATCCCGCCTCATGATCCTGCCCCATATGTCTCTATCCTGCCCCATCTGTCTCCATCCTGCCCCATCTGTCTCCATGCTGTCCCATGATCCTGTCCCATCTGTCTCCATCCTGCCCCATGTCTACACCCTGCCCATGAATCTGCACCATTTATCTCTATCCTGCCCCATGTCTCCATCCTGCACCATGTGTCTCCATCGTGCCCCATCTGTCTCCATCCTGCCCCATGATCCTGAACCACGTGTTTCCATCCTGCACCATGTCACATGGTGCAGGATCATCAGGCAGGAAGGAGACAGATGGGGCATTGTGGGCCCCCTCTGCTCATCGGGCCCCATACGCCAGTCAAGGCAGTAATGCCCTGATGGCAGCCCTGCCTAAAGGCCCCGTCTCACTAAGCGATTTACCAACGATCACGACCAGCGATACGACCTGGCCGTGATCGTTGGTAAGTCGTTGTGTGGTCGCTGGGGAGCTGTCACACAGACCGCTCTCCCCAGCGACCAACGATCAGGGGAACGACTTCGGCATCGTTGAAACTGTCTTCAACGATGCCGAAGTCCCCCTGCAGCACCCGGGTAACCAGGGTAAACATCGGGTTACTAAGCGCAGGGCCGCGCTTAGTAACCCGATGTTTACCCTGGTTACCAAAAAAAAACAAACAGTACATACTCGCCTTTCGGTGTCCAGGTCCCTTGCCGTCTGCTTCCTGCTCTGACTGACTGCAGCCGTACACTGAGAGCAGAGCGCAGCGGTGACGTCACTGCTGTGCTCTCACTTCTCACTGTACGGCGGCTCAGTCAGAGCAGGAAGCAGACGGCAAGGGACCTGACGGACATCAGAAGGCAAGTATGTACTGTTTGTTTTTTTTTACATTTACGCTGGTAACCAGGGTAAACATCGGGTTACTAAGCGCGGCCCTGCGCTTAGTAACCCGATGTTTACCCTGGTTACCAGTGAAGACATCGCTGGATCGGTGTCACACACACCGATTCAGCGATGTCAGCGGGACCTCAACGACCAAAAAAAGGTCCAGGCCATTCCGACACGACCAGCGATCTCGCAGCAGGGGCCTGATCGCTGGTACGTGTCACACATAGCGAGATCGCTATGGAGGTCGCTGTTGCGTCACAAAACTTGTGACTCAGCAGCGATCTCGCTAGCGATCTCGCTATGTGAGACGGGGCCTTAAACCTAATATTTATTGAACATGCCTCTCCTAGGTGACAACAATTCTATTCTTAATTGTAAATTACACAACAGAAACTCCCTTGAGCAATCCAACTAGATAATAAGATATCATGACCTCACAAAATACAGTGAAGTAGAAGCAATTACAGGGTTTTTGGTAAATGAGGACATATTGCTAGAACCCAATTCCTGGGACCAGCACCAATCCTTAGAAAAAATGGGTCACTGGTCCTTCATATCATTTACCTGCATAGTATTGCGCCTATCATCTGTGCAGGGAATTACAACACATCTCCATGTGCTTAAATGGTGTCACAGGGGAGTAGCATATAGTAAAATTCAATATAGTGCAATAATACCGTCATGTCCCTTTAAATTATCAGTGACTTCTGTCACCATGGCAATAAACAACCAGTAGGATTGTTAGATTTGAATTTGAAAAAGCACAAACGTCAGTTATGCTCAGTCTGTTCTATCTCAGCAGAGAGTGAAGACGGACACCTGCGGCCACAGCGACATTTCAGGTATAAACCTGTAATATTATATAAGTGACGGCTGATTATCTCATCACATATTCACACAGAATAACCCGAGATGTTCTGTTACTAATTGTTCTTATTTACCCCAATACTTCACATACAGACATGTACATGATGAGGAGCCGGCGGCTGATACTCCGCTGTCTCCACTTGTCACATCTTATTGGATGGGTCCAATATTTAACATCATCTCCGTCCTCCATAGAGAACGGCGCCTGCAGAGCGGAGAACGGACCGAAGTCGATTATTCCGAATATTCCTCCATATACAGCACAGAATAATGGGGGAGGGCAGATATTGGATATAGAACTGCCATATCCTGCACATTGCCCAATGTTGCCTTTGCCCCAGCAATGCCTCCTAAACACACAGACGGTGTTTCCCAAAGGTTCCAGTAACAGTACACCCTGGTCAATGAGCCCAAAATCTATTCTGACTGTTCTGGTATTTTACAGGATTTTTATAGATTTCGACACGAGTGAAGACCACAGCGAGACCATGTGGACCGGACCTTCATCCTGTGCTGGATCAGGTGAGATTCCTCACACTGTTAGACGACCATTCTCTGTCCTGTGGTCAGACGGCTCCCAACGGCTTCACCTTTCTTTATCTTTGGGATGTGTCAGGTTTCCAGTAATTTTGGGGGTAAATATAGAACTGCAGATATTTGCTGTTAAAAATACCAGAAGGCTAAACTGATCCCCAACAGAGGCTGACATCGCTGGTCTGAGCAGAGCGTGAGCTCCATAGGTAGAGAGGGGAATCCTATCACTGGCCATGGAGGCTACAGAAGGATTGCATCTTCCATGTACAAAACACATTTTTCTAGCTTCTTCTTACTGACATTTCTGCTCCTAGCACTTAGCGGGATGGTTAGCGATATGGCGATCAGTAGTGCCGCCCTGTCACATCCTCTCTGTATGGTTATGGGTGATCCTTATATTTGGTTCCTTTCTCTGCAGATGATATCACACCGGAGGAGGCATTCAGAAGACTGGCCTTCTGTATGAAGTTTCTGCCGTCACCCCTCTACAAGATGGAGGTTAGTGAGAAGATTATACTGCTGCCTTTAATTTTACAAGGGTGTATAGGAATGTCTTATTACATGAGTAACTTATTCTGCTGTCTTCTTAGCGCCTCATGCCGACCAGCCCAGAAGCCCAGAAGAAATATACAACAAGGCAGGAATATGAAGAGCAGCCTGCACCATCCATGAAGACCAGGATCACAGAACAAGAAGCAAGGGCAATGCGGGCTAAAGTACTGTGTATGGACCTGGATGAAGAGCAGGGAACCCAAAAAGAAGAAAGGAAGAAAAAAGAGGTCAAAATCACAATTAAGATCTGCGCCAGAAGAGAGACCACAACAGAGGCCAGAAGAAGCAGCAGGACAGAGGCCAGAAGAAGCAGCAGTACAGAGGCCAGAAGAAGCAGCAGGACCACGCAGTGCCACATCCTCCAATATGTCAACCAGTATTTGAGAGGAAAGAAGAACATCATCTGGACAATCCTGCTAGGACCTCTCAGCCGATAACATCATATACGGCAAATACTGGGAGGTAAGTATAAAAAAAGAATAGTAATAAGAGCGGTATAATAATATTAGTATATTAATATTAGTAGGTAAAACTGTAATAGTAGCTATCATAGTAGTAACAAAAAGTAGTAATTATAGTAAAAAATTGTAGAAATAAAAACGTAAAAGTAATAATATTAGTAGTTATAACAGCAGGTTTGATGTAGCAGTAAGTAACATAGGGACCTTATTATTGGTAGGGGCGTAGTGCAGCGCCCCAGAGTCCTGGCCGTTGCAGTACTGTGGCTCCGCCACTATGGGGAGCTATGGTGCGTCCGATGGCACTGAAGGAGTTCATCTGATCAGGTATCACAGACACCAATACATTTCACAGCCGGGCCTCCGGGGGGAGCTAAGGGTGCTATTCATTAGGCCACTCCCCACCATAGTGGGTAAACTGGGGGTCAGGCAGGAAGTTAGATCAGAAAGCTGACTGGGTTGGAACCAGGCAACACCTTGTGGCAGAGGGTGTTGTAGGGGAAGATACAGTAGGGTCTCTGTCAGGGGTGGGATCCTGACAGAGGCTTGGCAACAAGAACGAACGTAACGGGACCGTGCCTGCTCCGGGTAGCGGCGGTGCCCAAGAAAGGATTAGAAGAGAGATAGATTGTGCTGAGTGAGAAACGGGATCACGCAAAGGAGAAATACCAGTAGGAGTCGTGCTGTAAGACCGAAGCAACATCCTACTGAGGCGCACTACCGGTGGCCGGAACGCCGAGGGAGTAGAATAACATTCAGCTTCAAGCAATACTCCAAACAGCGGCAGGACAGTCAGTCTCAGGCGGGCTGTCTAACTCAAATCACCTATGAAGTCTTGGGAGGCAATTGTGGGAGAGGGGCGTCTCTAGGGTCCCGGAAGAACTCCAGGCCTACCCGTCAAACGGGTGCCATTCCTACCCGAACCTCAGGGAGGGACGGAGGATTAGCAGAACATCATCTAGTCGAGTTGTGAGGGAACATCAGAAACAGACACAACAGTTGTGGGGTACTTTCCGTAAGCACAGCAGGGAAGGACTACAACACATAGTGCTAGGGGGAAGGCACAGATTTCCTCCTGTGAAGAGAACTCTGGAAGTGTCATTGGACCGACCGGACTTGCGCAGCCTGGTGAGCCGTATTCTGGATTGAGGACCCAGAGATCTTCAGTAAAGAGGTAAAGAGACTGCAACCTGGTGTCCTCATTATTTACCGCGACCTGCACCCCACAACTGCACCGTTACAACACCACTTATTGCACCGGACGTCCCCCACTGACAGACAGGGCCACGGACCGGGTCTAGCCACCGTGACAACCCCAGAGCAGAGACTCAGAGGCCCGGTACCGGGTACCCCTCGGCCCTGCGGCGGTGTGGGGGCGCTCCACGTAGCATTAATAATAATTAATAATATAAACAATTAGTTACAGTAGTATAAATAGGATATAGAGAAGTAGTTGTCATAACAAGGTAGTCAGCTAGTATTAACCACTATTCTATTAATATAACACAATATACACATTTTATAGAATTAGGCGGCTTGATCCAGGGTTCTAGGACTGATCGCCTTTTCCCGGGGTCAAGAAGGAATTTTCCCCTTCAGACACAGATTGGCTGAAAGTGTCCAAGGGTTTTTGCCTTCTTCTGGATCAAAAGCATATACATAGTATAGTAGTAATGGTAGAATATTTATAATAAGAAAAAGGACAAAGAGCATAAAATAATTATAACAGTTATTAAATTAGTATTTTAATAATACGCATATAGTAATGATTTTAGTTTTAATATTAGAATAAACATTACTTAGAATAGAAACAATGATAATAAATAAATAATATTAGATAATGTGGAAAGATAATAATAACCATAGTATTAGTAGTAGGGTTTGATCCAGGGTTCTAGGACTGATCGCCTTTTCCCGGGGTCAAGAAGGAATTTTTTCCCTGAGTCACAAATTGGCTGAGTGTGTCCAGGGTTTTTTGCCTTCTTCTGGATCAACAACATTAGACATAGGGGCTTTATTAATACCGGTTAGTGTAGTGTTAGTGTAGGGTCCCATCTGAAGAGGTCGCCTTGTCGTTGGCAGATGGGCTCGCACAATTTGATCAAAATGTGCGCTAAGAACCTCACATTTCTAGGAGCTGTGTAATAAATATGGCCGTTTACATATTTGCGCTGGCAGAATTTTGTTGCCTCTTTCCTTTCTTGCTTTTGCATTGCGACTACAGCAGCTGCTCCTGCACATTTATTTCAGTTTGTTTGTGTTAGTTTACTTTCTTTCTGGATTAACACCTTTAGACATTATGACCTTACAACTAGTGTTGAGCGATACCGTCCGATACTTGAAAGTATCGGTATCGGAAAGTATCGGCCGATACCGGCAAAGTATCGGAGCCAATCCGATACCGATACCCGATACCAATACAAGTCAATGGGACTCATGTATCGGACGGTATCCCTGATGGTTCCCAGGGTCTGAAGGAGAGGAAACTCTCCTTCAGGCCCTGGGAACCATATTAATGTGTAAAATAAAGAATTAAAATAAAAAATATTGCTATACTCACCTCTCCGACGCAGCCTGCACCTTACCGAGGGAACCGGCAGCGTTGTTTGCTTAAAATTCGCGCTTTAACTTCCTTACGCGAAGTCCCGGCTTGTGATTGGTCGCGCGCCGGCCATGTGGCCGGGACGCAACCAATCACAGCAAGCCGTGACGTAATTTCAGGTCCTTCAGGATTTTAAAATTACGTTCCGGCGTTGTGATTGGTTGCGTCGCAGTCACATGGGCGACGCAACCAATCACAAGCCGTGATGTCACGGGAGGCTGGACACGTGCGCATTTTAAAATGTGCGCGTCTCCTGCCTCCCGTGACGTCACGGCTTGTGATTGGTTGCGTCGCCCATGTGACTGCGACGCAACCAATCACAACGCCGGAACGTAATTTTAAAATCCTGAAGGACCTGAAATTACGTCACGGCTTGCTGTGATTGGTTGCGTCCCGGCCACATGGGCGGCGCGCGACCAATCACAAGCCGGGACTTCGCGTAAGGAAGTTAAAGCGCGAATTTTAAGCAAACAACGCTGCCGGTTCCCTCGGTAAGGTGCAGGCTGCGTCGGAGAGGTGAGTATAGCAATATTTTTTATTTTAATTCTTTATTTTACACATTAATGTTGTTTCGATACCGATACCCGATACCACAAAAGTATCGGAATACCGGTATCGGAATTCCGATACAGCAAATATCGGCCGATACCCGATACTTGCGGTATCGGAATGCTCAACACTACTTACAACTAGTTAGTAATAATTTAAGTACGGATGTAGGGTAAAATTGGTGATAATTTTAGATACTGAGAGAAATTATGCTACAATTCGTGTTATTTTATTTTTTTAAGAAAACCACATTCACACGTTTCCTTTAAGCTTCCAAGTTTGATATCAAAGGCACCATATGAACATTTATATTCATGTTCAGCTTTTGATTCTTAGCTAGATCTGCCTGATCCCTACAGAAATGTCAGTAGTAAATGGACAAACCTTACATGTAACACCCATTGTCCGATGCATAACTGTAACAAGTAACCATATAGCCCAGCGCTGGAGTTATACTCTACACTATCTTCACATTCAGAAGTAGGACATGAAATACTCTCCTCTGTCTAATATGTCTTACCCTCCACAGTTCTGGATTGAAATGGGTTGTTTGGTGTATAGCGCCACTCTTCTCTTTAGGCTGTGTTTGGTATTGCAATAATAAATGTATTGTAATTCAAAGGAAGAAGGAATAAACATTGCTGGACGAATCATCAGCAATCTGAAATACGCAGGCGATTTAATATTGATAGTAACAAGCGTAGATGGGCTTATGGTCTTATTACGGAGTGTCCAGATGGAAAGCTCAACCAGGGTCTTTTACTCAACATAAAGAAGACAAAGATTTTAATGACTACTGACAGGTACAAGCGGACACATTTGAGATAAACGGCGACAAACTGGAAGTTGTAAAATACTTCCACCTACTCAGATCGATGATCACTCAAGATGAAACGACAACACCAGAAGTGAATATCTGTCTAGCTATGGACAAATCAACAATGAAGACACTGGACAAGGTCTTCAAATCGAGGAATGTTTCACTGGCAATGAAGACACGGCTTATACATAGTTTTATCTTTTCTGTGGTAACGTACAAATGTGAAAACTGGACGATGAAGAAGCAAGACAGAAGAAGAATCAATGCATTTTCAAATGTGGTGCTGGAGAAGGATGTTATCAATACCAGGAATGGCAAGAAGAACGAACAAATCAATTTTGGAACAAATCAAGCCAGACACGTCACTCAAAGGACCCATCACCAAGCTACGACTTGCCTACTTTGGGCACATCATACGAAGCGAGCAATCACTGGAGAAGGACATCATGACTGGAAAAATAGAAGGAACAAGGAGAAGAACCCAATGGCTGGATGCAATCAAGATAACAGTGGAAAAGACCCTGGTGGACCTATCTAGGCTTGCACAAGATCGATCTCCCTACAGATTGGTCATCCATCAAGTCGCCATTGCTCCAGACTGAGCTGAAGGCCATGAATTAATAATTAAATAGTGATATACTGTAGCTATAAATTCAATAGTACAGGTGCCAATGTTATGGTGGTACAGCTGTATGATATAAGAGGGGTGACATACAGTACCTGCAGTTATTTGGCCGTACAATAAAAGGGAGGAGGTGATATCACCACTGTAGTGATACAGCTATGTAATAAATGGGAAGAGGTGATGACAAAACCCCCATAGAACTTACAGTGTCCAAATAGTCACAAATAGAGTTGAGCGACTTTCATTTTTTTAAGATCGAGTCGGGTTTAGTGAAACCCGATTTTGTCCAGAGTCGAGTCGAGTGCAGTCGGCCGATTATCGCTAAAAGTCGGGGATCGACCGAAACACGAAACCCAATGCAAGTCAATGGGGAAGCATAGTCGGCAGTGAGTGGAGGCCAGGAAAACACCTACAGTGCCCATTTTAATGCCAAAAACATCCATTCTTGTTTCTGAAGCTTGTCAATCTTAATTAACTTTATAATAATAGTTGGGCATAGGGAATTGGGGGTCATTTGGCAAAAGTTGTGGGGGGAGTAGGGCTGGCTCAAGTTTTTCGTGGGCCCAGGAAATGCGGACTACGTCACGGCGGTGTTGCAGGGAAAGGTAAGTATTTCAACGTTGCAAGTGCTGTGATCCTGAGCAAGCAGGGGGGGCCCACTCGTTCGCATTGGCACTGGCACAGGGCCCCTCAAAGTACGGCGGTGTGTTTGCATGGCGGGGGCGCCTCCCACCAGCAGCGACACTTTTGCGTACTCTGAGGGGCCCTGTGCCAGTGACGTCGCCAACGAGTATGCCCCCTCACCTGATGAAGGAACCTGCACTTTCATCTGCACCTTCCTCTCTGTCCCTGTGTAAGGTGGTATAAGATGCGGGAAGGGGAACCTTACTTTCAGCAGGGTCAGATTCTGGCTGTGTAGAGTATAAGGGGAATGTAGTGGTCTAGGTCAATGTACCAGCAGACTCATCTAGCAGTGGCTGGGCAATGGGCAGGATGAGGAGGAAACAGATATAGGGCCAAAGAATAAAGTAGGCTAAATGCAGTTCAAAATTGGTAACAGGACTAAACAGGCGGCATTGCTTTGTTCAGTGGAGTAGCAAACCCAAGAGCAGCAGACACTGTTTCAAGGGCCTAACCACACTAGTAGGCCAAATGCAGTTTAATATCTGATAGTATAGGGCGAAAGCCAGAATGTGGAAGCTCAGCTTTGTTCAGTTGAGGACAACACCAGGCAGGGGCAGACAGACACCTTTAGTAGGCCGGAACAGCCAATTTTTTTAAAAAACAGCAGTTAATAAGAGGCAGAAGGTAGAAGCTCAGCTTTATTCAGTTGAGGACAACACCAGGCAGGGGCAGACCCCTTTAGTAGGCCGGAACAGCCAATTGCATTTTTAAAAATGGTAATTTGGAACAGAAGGTTGAAGCACAGCTTTATTCAGTTGAGGACAACACCAGGCAGGGGCAGACAGACACCTTTAGTAGGCCGGAACAGCCAATTGCATTTTTAAAAATGGTAATTTGGAACTGAAGGTTGAAGCTCAGCTTTATTCAGTTGAGGACAACACCAGGCAGGGGCAGACAGACACCTTTAGTAGGCCGGAACAGCCAATTGCATTTTTAAAAATGGTAATTTGGAACAGACGGTTGAAGCACAGCTTTATTCAGTTGCAGCTTCTTGGCAATAATATAAAGAAGACGAGACAGGACAACACTCGTTGGATGCCATATCTGTGTTTTCACTGGAAAAAAAACTGTCAGTTAACTACTTGTAGGAGAAAGTTTTTGTAGCTGGAGGCCACTTTTTGTATTGTACCAGTTTTTTGTTGTATGTTTGGAACTGAAGGTTGAAGCTCAGCTTTATTCAGTTGAGGACAACACCAGGCAGGGGCAGACCCCTTTAGTAGGCCGGAACAGCCAATTGCATTTTTAAAAATGGTAATTTGGAACAGAAGGTTGAAGCACAGCTTTATTCAGTTGAGGACAACACCAGGCAGGGGCAGACAGACACCTTTAGTAGGCCGGAACAGCCAATTGCATTTTTAAAAATGGTAATTTGGAACTGAAGGTTGAAGCTCAGCTTTATTCAGTTGAGGACAACACCAGGCAGGGGCAGACAGACACCTTTAGTAGGCCGGAACAGCCAATTGCATTTTTAAAAATGGTAATTTGGAACAGAAGGTTGAAGCACAGCTTTATTCAGTTGCAGCTTCTTGGCAATAATATAAAGAAGACGAGACAGGACACCACTCGTTGGATGCCATATCTGTGTTTTCACTGGAAAAAAAACTGTCAGTTAACTACTTGTAGGAGAAAGTTTTTGTAGCTGGAGGCCACTTTTTGTATTGTACCAGTTTTTTGTTGTATGTTTGGAACTGAAGGTTGAAGCTCAGCTTTATTCAGTTGAGGACAACACCAGGCAGGGGCAGACCCCTTTAGTAGGCCGGAACAGCCAATTGCATTTTTAAAAATGGTAATTTGGAACAGAAGGTTGAAGCACAGCTTTATTCAGTTGAGGACAACACCAGGCAGGGGCAGACAGACACCTTTAGTAGGCCGGAACAGCCAATTGCATTTTTAAAAATGGTAATTTGGAACTGAAGGTTGAAGCTCAGCTTTATTCAGTTGAGGACAACACCAGGCAGGGGCAGACAGACACCTTTAGTAGGCCGGAACAGCCAATTGCATTTTTAAAAATGGTAATTTGGAACAGAAGGTTGAAGCACAGCTTTATTCAGTTGCAGCTTCTTGGCAATAATATAAAGAAGACGAGACAGGACAACACTCGTTGGATGCCATATCTGTGTTTTCACTGGAAAAAAAACTGTCGGTTAACTACTTGTAGGAGAAAGTTTTTGTAGCTGGAGGCCACTTTTTGTATTGTACCAGTTTTTTGTTGTATGTTTGTGCAGCGCCCCAGAGTCCTGGTCGTTGCAGTACTGTGGATGCGCCACTATGGGGAGCCATGGTGCGTTCGATGGCACTGAAGGAGTTCCTCTGAGCAGGTATCACAGACACCAATATGTTTCACAGCTGGGCCTCCGGGGGGAGCTAAGGGTTCTATTCATTAGGCCACTCCCCACCATAGTGGGTAAACTGGGGGTCAGGCAGGAAGTTAGAGGAGAAAGCTGACTGGATTGAGCGAAGCAACACCTTGTGGCAGAGGGTGTTGTGGAGGAAGAGACAGTAGGGCCTCTGTCAGGGGTGGGATCCTGACAGAGGCTTGGCATTGGAAAGAATGTAACGGGACCGTGCCTGCTCAGCATAGCGGCGGTGCCCTAAGAAAGGACTAGAAGCGAGATAGATTGTGCTGAGTGAGAAACGAGATCAAGCGAAAGGAGAATACCAGTAGGGGTCATGCTGTAAGACCGGAGCAACATCCTACTGAGGCGCACTACCGGTGGCCGGAACGCCGAGGGAGTGGAATAGCATACAGCTTCAAGCCATACTCCAAACAGCGGCAGGGCAGTCAGTTTAAGGCGGGCTGTCTAACACATATCACCTATGAAGTCTTGGGGGGCAATTGCGGGAGAGGGGCATCTCTAGGGTCCTGGAAGAACTCCAGGCCTACCTGACAAACGGGTGCCGTTCCAACCTGAATAACAGGGTGGGATGGAATACGAGAAGAACATCAAGTAATCGAGTTGTGAGGGAACTTAAGAAACAGACACAACCGTTGTGGGGTACTTTCCGTGAGCACAGCAGGGAAGGACTACAACACACAGCGCTAGAAGGAGGGCACTGATTTCCACCTGTGAGGAGAACTCTGGAGGTGCCATTGGACCGGTCGGACTTGCGCAGCCTGGTGAACCGTATTCTGGACTGAGGACTCAGAGATCTCCAGTAAAGAGGTAAAGAGACTGCAACCTGGTGTCCTCGTTATTCGCCGCGACCTGCACCGCTACACCACCATTAACCCCACCTATTGCATCGGACGTCCCCCACTGACAGACAGGGCCACGGACCGGGCCTAGCCACCGTGACAACCCCAGGACTGAGACTCAGAGGCCCGGCTCCGGGTATCCCTCGGCCCTGCGTCGGTGTGGGGGCGCTTTACACCTTGGCGTCACGAACAGGATCTACTTAAGCCTGAAGAATCAGGTCATGTGTGCCTTGGAACTGTGATTTGTTGTGTTTGGACTGTACTTTATTACAAGGAGTGTGTGTTGCCACTTGCCACCAGAAGTTCCCGCCAAAACCGCCGCCATTACAGCGCTAAGGAGAGCGCAGGAGAAGAAGAAGGGCGTGGAAGTGGGCGTGAACAAGCTGAAGAGCGCGAAAGACAATGGCCGCCCAGTCTAAATATCTCGGCCCCTTGGGGACGTGTCCGTCAGCAGCCGAGATCCGCCTCCTGATCCTTAATGGTGGGCAGAGGCAACGAAAACGGAACCGCCCACGAAGAAGAGAGCGGGAAAAGGACCAGGAAGGAGAAGTGAGCGACATGGAGGACGCCATGGCGAGCCGCCCGGAGCCGGAGCGTGGGGTCGGAGCAGAGGACTCCCCCAGCTACCCGGAGAGGCACCGCAGCCAGACCTCCACAGTTGACGCTGACCTCCTGCAGACCGGAGCGGACGAGCTGATCCACCAACCCCGGCGGATGCAGCTGAGCACTGAGGCCGGGTGGAAGAAGACCATCATCGGGAGCCTCGCCAGACGTCTGTCGGCAGCCTCGTCTGGTCCGGAGCAAGAAAGAAGTTCCAGCGCTCCGAAGCCAGAAAGCAAGGCCCTGCCGGAAAGCGAGGTGCTGCAAGCAGAGATGACAACGTCGCAGCACAAGGCCCTGCAACCAGCGTTCCAGACCCCAGCGCAGACGGAGCAGACCGGCACCGGAGGGACCGCATCTGAAGCAGGTATGAAGGACGACCCTGCCCTGATGACTGACACCACTCCCGTGACTGCTAGTGCCACAGCTGCTGACTCCATTCCAGTGACTGATCTTGCAGCATCCGCTGCCTCTGCTGCCGCAAATGCCCCTACTCAAGCTGCGCAGACCTCCATCGCTGTGCATGACCTAACCGTACATGAGAGACGGATTAACGGCGTTTGTCCAGCACTGGGTGCAACCCTGGACTTCACCCTTCCCGGGCCAAGAGGGGTTAAGTGCCAGGTGCAGCCCTGGAAGCCGTCCAACTAAGCCTCGGAAACCTGAAACTGTAAATAGTTAACTGTTTATTTCCTTGCTGTTTTGCTGCTAAAACCCGTCCTGGGTTAACTCTTAAAGGGATCCCTTTGTTTACCCGGGATCCCTATTGCTTTTTATTTTTGCTTTCACTTTCATTTTTCTTTTTTTGTTCCACAATGTTATAAAAACTGCTGAATCATGAACAATGCATGATACAAACTGCTTGTAAATAGTTTGCACCTTCTTAAAGGCGCTTTCTACTGGTTTTACTTAAAGACTCTTTGCGAAGATACCGTTCTGGAACCTTTGCTGAGCAAAGACTGGTAGGCTGAGAAGACGAGCTACCTCAGAAAGACTTGATCCCCTCTTAAGGGGGATGTGTGACCTAAACTTGAAAGTGATACTGTTTTAGAACCGTAATATGATGATGCTCTGGAAGAAATGTAACTGTTATGCATAAAGAAAAGTTATGTGTGTTTAATCTGTTTGAAATGTGAAACCTAGATAATGTTCTTTAAAAGGAAAGATGCAGAGAGCCCGTAGGGGAAGAATTAGAGTCCTGCATAGTTGAAAGAAAGGAAGTAATAACGAAGGTGAGGATAGAAGGTAAACCCTGAGTCCCCATAGAAAGTTAGTTCGTTACTAAGGACAGAGAGTGAACCCGTAGGGGTTAGGGAGTGAGTCCTTATAGGAGCCAAGTAGAGCCGGCTCAGTGTTCTCAAATTGAAAGTAAAGTTATGTTCTATACTATGTATAGTAGTTGAAAAGGCAGTAGGCCCTGGCTGAACGGGGCGGTCCTGTAACAGAAAGGAGAGGCAGTAGGTCTGGCGCCGATAGGACAGGCGGTCCTGCAGATTCCAAAGAAGGCGAATGAAAAGTTAGAATACCTTATAATGTGATTATAGGAAGGTCTTTAGTGGATTTAGAGTGTGAATCCTTAAAGGCAATGTTAAATTATTGTTCACAAAATTTGCACTTAGTAGAATACCCGGTTGGGTAATGAGAGTTAATTGAAGCCTGTTACTATGATATTTAATTATGTTTGTAACGTTAAAAGTGTCCTCACCTCCCATAAAGGGAAGCCTGTTCAAGTATACTTATTGTTTTGCACTCAACAAAATTGTATGTCTTTTTGCTAACCTGTATTGTTGTTTTCTTCCCAGTCCCGGAGTACTGTGTTTAACCAGGGGGGAGTGCAGCGCCCCAGAGTCCTGGTCGTTGCAGTACTGTGGATCCGCCACTATGGGGAGCCATGGTGCGTTCGATGGCACTGAAGGAGTTCCTCTGAGCAGGTATCACAGACACCAATATGTTTCACAGCTGGGCCTCCGGGGGGAGCTAAGGGTTCTATTCATTAGGCCACTCCCCACCATAGTGGGTAAACTGGGGGTCAGGCAGGAAGTTAGAGGAGAAAGCTGACTGGATTGAGCGAAGCAACACCTTGTGGCAGAGGGTGTTGTGGAGGAAGAGACAGTAGGGCCTCTGTCAGGGGTGGGATCCTGACAGAGGCTTGGCATTGGAAAGAACGTAACGGGACCGTGCCTGCTCAGCATAGCGGCGGTGCCCTAAGAAAGGACTAGAAGCGAGATAGATTGTGCTGAGTGAGAAACGAGATCAAGCGAAAGGAGAATACCAGTAGGGGTCATGCTGTAAGACCGGAGCAACATCCTACTGAGGCGCACTACCGGTGGCCGGAACGCCGAGGGAGTGGAATAGCATACAGCTTCAAGCCATACTCCAAACAGCGGCAGGGCAGTCAGTTTAAGGCGGGCTGTCTAACACATATCACCTATGAAGTCTTGGGGGGCAATTGCGGGAGAGGGGCGTCTCTAGGGTCCCGGAAGAACTCCAGGCCTACCTGACAAACGGGTGCCGTTCCAACCTGAATAACAGGGTGGGATGGAATACGAGAAGAACATCAAGTAATCGAGTTGTGAGGGAACTTAAGAAACAGACACAACCGTTGTGGGGTACTTTCCGTGAGCACAGCAGGGAAGGACTACAACACACAGCGCTAGAAGGAGGGCACTGATTTCCACCTGTGAGGAGAACTCTGGAGGTGCCATTGGACCGGTCGGACTTGCGCAGCCTGGTGAACCGTATTCTGGACTGAGGACTCAGAGATCTCCAGTAAAGAGGTAAAGAGACTGCAACCTGGTGTCCTCGTTATTCGCCGCGACCTGCACCGCTACACCACCATTAACCCCACCTATTGCATCGGACGTCCCCCACTGACAGACAGGGCCACGGACCGGGCCTAGCCACCGTGACAACCCCAGGACTGAGACTCAGAGGCCCGGCTCCGGGTATCCCTCGGCCCTGCGTCGGTGTGGGGGCGCTTTACATTTGGAACTGAAGGTTGAAGCTCAGCTTTATTCAGTTGAGGACAACACCAGGCAGGGGCAGACAGACATCTTTAGTAGGCCGGAACAGCCAATTGCATTTTTAAAAATGGTAATTTGGAACAGAAGGTTGAAGCACAGCTTTATTCAGTTGCAGCTTCTTGGCAATAATATAAAGAAGACGAGACAGGACAACACTCGTTGGATGCCATATCTGTGTTTTCACTGGAAAAAAAACTGTCAGTTAACTTCTTGTAGGAGAAAGTTTTTGTAGCTGGAGGCCACTTTTTGTATTGTACCAGTTTTTTGTTGTATGTTTGGAACTGAAGGTTGAAGCTCAGCTTTATTCAGTTGAGGACAACACCAGGCAGGGGCAGACACCTTTAGAAGGACGGAAAAGCCAATTTTTTTAAAAACAGCAGTTAATCAGAGCCAGAAGGTAGAAGCTCAGCTTTATTCAGTTGAGGCCAACTTGAATTAGGGACTGCAGACAGACTTTGCAGGCTGTCCCCTGTGTGGACCATGCATCCAATACATTAACCCATTGAGCCACAAAGGACACGTAACCTTCCGTGGCCAGGCCTACAGGTCCATGTGTCTCTTGTCAGGTATACCTTTGGACTGACAAATTGACAGAATGCAAGGACAATGCGGTCTTTAACATGCAGGTGGAGGGGTGGGATGGCTTTTCTCGCAAAAGAATTGTCAACTGGGTAGCTCATAGCGTGGTATATCGTAGTTCATCCTGGCTTTATTAATATTAAATTAAATAAAAAAATAGGCTCTATGCACTTTATAATTGGTTCCAGGGGTACACGGGCAGCAGTGGTCTGGTCAGTGGAGGCCTAGTGGAAGGAGGGAGCGCAGAAAGGCTTCGAAGGCCTAACATAATTAAATTGGGCTGGCTGTAGGCACTTTATTATTAGTTACAGGGGTACACGGGCAGCAGTGGTCTAATCAGTGGAGGCCTAGTGGAAGGAGGGACCGCAGACAGGCTTCGAAGGCCTAATATAATTAAATTGGGCTGGCTGTAGGCACTTTATTATTAGTTACAGGGGTACACGGGCAGCAGTGGTCTGGTCAGTGGAGGCCTAGTGGAAGGAGGGACCGCAGACAGGCTTCGAAGGCCTAACATAATTAAATTGGGCTGGCTGTAGGCACTTTATTATTAGTTACAGGGGTACACGGGCAGCAGTGGTCTGGTCAGTGGAGGCCTAGTGGAAGGAGGGACTGCAGACAGGCTTCGAAGGCCTAATATAATTAAATTGGGCTGGCTGTAGGCACTTTATTATTAGTTACAGGGGTACACGGGCAGCAGTGGTCTGGTCAGTGGAGGCCTAGTGGAAGGAGGGACCGCAGACAGGCTTCAAAGGCCTAACATAATTAAATTGGGCTGGCTGTAGGCACTTTATTATTAGTTACAGGGGTACACGGGCAGCAGTGGTCTGGTCAACGGAGGCCGATTGTAATGAGTGTCTGCCAGTTAGTAGTCCAAAACAACAACTAAATGTGAATGTCTCGCATTAAAACAAAACAAAAACACTAAAGGGTGCAATCATTAGGTTCAGGGGTGGGATCCTCTGCGTTGTTTCAGACCTACTAATTTTGCGCAAAGTATTTACTGTGGTAAATAGAGGACACTGCCCCTGACTATGTTAAGTACCATCATACATGTCAACACAATGGTATTGTCAGTGGCAGGTATGGAAGGATGTCAGCGCATAGACTTAACATTGGTGGAAGTGTGAGAGATAACTGTGGAAGTGGTAGAGCAATGTTTGACCTGGGGGTGGGTGAACTCTCTTGTGGCCGGCGTTACAGGCCCAAGGCCCCTCATGTTACAACAGTGTGTCTGACGTTGGGTGCGCACCACCACCGCCAGAGACACTTTATTGTACTATGAGGAACCCAGTAGCAATGCCGTCGACCAAAAGCGAGTACACCCACCTCTTCAGACAAACAGCAGTCTCACGGGTGCTTGCGCCAAGTCGCGATACCACGGCCCCGTGTGGGGAGTTTGGCCATTTAGGGAGGTGTAAACATGTCATATGCTGGACAATCAGCTGCAGCAAATTAGACATTAGAAAAGTAATTCACAGTAGTCCACAGGCAAGAGCTTTTCATAGGAAAGCTAGGTGTCGGCCGGGCAAGGTGGGGCAAAAGATTTCGAAATCCAGTTGTGGTTCATTTTAATGAATGTTAGATCGTCAACATTTTGGGTAGCCAGACGAGTCCTTTTTTCGGTTAATATTGAACCTGCAGCACTGAATACTCTTTCTGATAGGACACTTGCTGCCGGGCAAGCAAGCTCCTGCAATGCATATTCTGCCAATTCTGGCCAGGTGTCTAATTTTGATGCCCAGTAATCAAATGGGAATGACGGTTGAGGGAGAACATCGATAAGGGATGAAAAATAGTTAGTAACCATACTGGACAAATGTTGTCTCCTGTCACTTTCAATTGATGCAGCAGTACCTGTCCTGTCTGCGGTCATAGCAAAATCACTCCACAACCTGGTCAGAAAACCCCTCTGTCCAACGCCACTTCTGATGTGTGCACCCCTAACACTCCTAGTCTGTTGCCCCCTTGAGCTCGTGTGAGAACGATCACGTGCGCTGTGTGCTGGGAATGCCTGAAGCAAACGGTCAACAAGAGTTGATTGTTTGGTTGCTAATATTAGTTCCAAGTTCTCATGTGGCATAATATTTTGCAATTTGCCTTTATAGCGTGGATCAAGGAGGCAGGCCAACCAGTAATCGTCATCGTTCATCATTTTCGTAATGCGTGTGTCCCTTTTTAGGATACGTAAGGCATAATCCGCCATGTGGGCCAAAGTTCCAGTTGTCAAATCTCCGGTTGTGATTGGGTGAGGGGCAGTTGCAGGGAAATCTACATCACTTGTGTCCCTCAAAAAACCAGAACCCGGCCTTGACACGCAACCAATTTCCAGTGCCCCCGGGAAAGGTTCCGCATTAAAAATATACTCATCCCCATCATCCTCCTCGTCCTCCACCTCCTCTTCGCCCGCTACCTCGTCCTGTACACTGTCCTGACCAGACAATGGCTGACTGTCATCAAGGCTTTCCTCTTCCTCTGGTGCAGACGCCTGCTCCTTTATGTGCGTCAAACTTTGCATCAGCAGACGCATTAGGGGGATGCTCATGCTTATTACGGCGTTGTCTGCACTAACCAGCCGTGTGCATTCCTCAAAACACTGAAGGACTTGACACATGTCTTGTATCTTCGACCACTGCACACCTGACAACTCCATGTCTGCCATCCTACTGCCTGCCCGTGTATGTGTATCCTCCCACAAAAACATAACAGCCCGCCTCTGTTGGCACAGTCTCTGAAGCATGTGCAGTGTTGAGTTCCACCTTGTTGCAACGTCTATGATTAGGCGATGCTGGGGAAGGTTCAAAGACCGCTGATAGGTCTGCATACGGCTGGCGTGTACAGGCGAACGTCGGATATGTGAGCAAAGTCCACGCACTTTGAGGAGCAGGTCGGAGAACCCAGGATAAGTTTTCAATAAGCACTGCACCACCAGGTTTAAGGTGTGAGCCAGGCAAGGAATGTGTTTCAGTTGGGAAAGGGAGATGGCAGCCATGAAATTCCTTCCGTTATCACTAACTACCTTGCCTGCCTCAAGATCTACTGTGCCCAGCCACGACTGCGTTTCTTGTTGCAAGAACTCGGACAGAACTTCCGCGGTGTGTCTGTTGTCGCCCAAACACTTCATAGCCAATACAGCCTGCTGACGCTTGCCAGTAGCTGGCCCATAATGGGACAACTGGTGTGCAACAGTGTCATCTGCCGATGGAGTGGTTGGCCGACTGCGGTCTGTGGAAGAGCTGTAGCTTCTGCAGGAGGACGAGGAGGAGGAGGAGGAGGGGGTGCGAACGCCTACAGCCAACTGTTTCCTAGACCGTGGGCTAGGCACAACTGTCCCTAAATTGATGTCCCCTGTGGACCCTGCATCCACCACATTAACCCAGTGTGCCGTGATGGACACATAACGTCCCTGGCCATGCCTACTGGTCCATGCATCTGTAGTCAGGTGCACCTTTGTACTCACAGATTGCCTGAGTGCATGGACGATGCGCTGTTTAACATGCTGGTGCAGGGCTGGGATGGCTTTTCTGGAAAAAAAGTGTCGACTGGGTAGCTCGTATCGTGGTTCAGCGTACTCCATCAGGGCTTTGAAAGCTTCGCTTTCAACTAACCGGTAGGGCATCATCTCTAACGAGATTAGTCTAGCTATGTGGGCGTTAAAACCCTGTGTACGCGGATGCGAGGATAAGTACTTCCTTTTTCTAACCAGAGTCTCATGTAGTGTGAGCTGAACTGGAGAGATGGAGATCGTGGAACTTGCGGGTGTGCCGGTGGACATGGCAGACTGAGAGACGGTTGGAGACGGTATTGTTTCCGCCGGTGCCCTAGATGCAATATTTCCGCCTACAAAACTGGTGATTCCCTGACCCTGACTGCTTTTGGCTGGCAAAGAAACCTGCACAGATACTGCCGGTGGTGCGGAAAATGGTGGCCTTACAGTGACGGAAGGGATGTTGCGTTGATGACTAGCTTCATTGGCCGAGGGTGCTACAACCTTAAGGGACGTTTGGTAGTTAGTCCAGGCTTGAAAACGCATGGTGGTTAAGTGTCTATGCATGCAACTAGTATTGAGACTTTTCAGATTCTGACCTCTGCTTAAGCTAGTAGAACATTTTTGACAGATGACTTTGCGCTGATCAAATGGATGTTGTTTAAAAAAATGCCAGACTGCACTCTTCCTAGCATCGGATCCCTTTTCAGGGATTGCAGACTGAGCTTTAACCGGATGGCAACGCTGTGCTCCAACAGGTTTTGGCTTTGACACGCGTTTTGGGCCAGATAGGGGCCCGGCAGATGGAACCTGTTGCGATGTTGATGCCTGCTGCGGCCCCTCCTCCACCTCCGCTTCTGAACTACTGCTGCCTGCACCCTGTTCCCCCAATGGCTGCCAATCGGGGTCAACAACCGGGTCATCTATTACCTCCTCTTCGAGCTCGTGTGCAACTTCGTCTGTGTCACTGTGTCGGTCTGTGGTATAGCGTTCGTGGCGGGGCAACATAGTCTTATCAGGGTCTGATTGTGGATCTGTACCCTGAGAGGGCAATGTGGTGGTCTGAGTCAAAGGAGCAGCATAGTACTCTGGCTGTGGCTGTGCATCAGTGCACTCCATGTCAGAATCTACTTGTAATGGGCATGGCCTGTTAAGTGTTTCACTTTCTAAGCCAGGGACGGTATGTGTAAAGAGCTCCATGGAGTGACCCGTTGTGTCGCCTGCTGCATCCTTCTCTCTTGTTGTAGTTTTTGCTGAGGAGGACAAGGAAGCGACTTGTCCCTGACCGTGAACATCCACAAGCGACGCGCTGCTTTTACATTTACCAGTTTCAGAAGAGGAGGCAAAAGAGCTAGAGGCTGAGTCTGCAATGTAAGCCAAAACTTGCTGTTGCTGCTCCGGCTTTAAAAGCGTTTTTCCTACTCCCAGAAAAGAGAGCGTTCGAGGCCTTGTGTAGCCAGACGACGAAACTGGCTCCACAGCTCCAGACTTAGGTGGAATATTTTTATCCCCACGACCACCTGATGCTCCACTACCACTACCATCATTACCAGCTGACAATGAACGCCCACGGCCACGACCTCTTGCACCAGACTTCCTCATTGTTTTAAAAAATTAACCAAAGTAACTTTATTTGTTGCTGTCAAACAACTTTACACGGTGAGCTATAACTTCAGTATGATTTCTATATCCCTTAACAGGTTGGTGAGACCACAAGGAAAATCAGGCACAATGTTACACACTCTGTTTTCTGTGGCACAAAATCACAGAGATGACACACACGCAGGACTGTCACTCAAGCACTAATGTCAATATTATTCTCCCACCTAATTTTTTTTTTTTTTTTTCTCAGGGAGACTTTAGAAACCAAATAAGATAAAATGTTTTTTTCAGGGACAATTTAGAAACCAAATACTAATAAAAAAAAAAAAAAAAAAAAATAGCCTTTCTATGGCCCACAATTAGAGAGAGAGAGGTGGCACACTCAGGAGTCAAGACTGGCACACAAGCTGAAAGGGCAATATTACTCTCCCACTGTTTTTTTATGTATTTTTTTTTTTTCACGGAGACTTTAGAAACCCAATAATATTAAAAAAAACAAAAAAATAAATAGGCTTTCTATGGCCCACAATTAGAGAGAGAGAGGTGGCACACCCAGGAGTCAAGACTGGCACACAAGCTGAAAGGGCAATATTACTCTCCCACTGTTTTTTTATGTATTTTTTTTTTTCAGGGAGACTTTAAAAACCCAATAATATTAAAAAAAGCAAAAAAATAAATAGGCTTTCTATGGCCCACAATTAGAGAGAGAGAGGTGGCACACCCAGGAGTCAAGACTGGCACACAAGCTGAAAGGGCAATATTACTCTCCCACTGTTTTTTTATGTATTTTTTTTTTTCAGGGAGACTTTAGAAACCCAATAATATTAAAAAAAACAAAAAAATAAATAGGCTTTGTATGGCCCACTGAATGAGAGATGGCACACACAGGAGTGGCACACAAGCCCTGACTGAGGCCAATATTTTTCTCCCACTGATTGATGTAGTGTTTTTGTGTTGAGGTAGATTTTAGAACACAAATCTAGGAAAAAAATAAATAGGCTTTCTATGGCCCACAATTAGAGAGAGAGAGGTGGCACACCCAGGAGTCAAGACTGGCACACAAGCTGAAAGGGCAATATTACTCTCCCACTGTTTTTTTATGTATTTTTTTTTTCAGGGAGACTTTAGAAACCCAATAATATTAAAAAAAGCAAAAAAATAAATAGGCTTTCTATGGCCCACAATTAGAGAGAGAGAGGTGGCACACCCAGGAGTCAAGACTGGCACACAAGCTGAAAGGGCAATATTACTCTCCCACTGTTTTTTTATGTTTTTTTTTTTTTTTTTTCAGGGAGACTTTAGAAACCCAATAATATTAAAAAAAACAAAAAAATAAATAGGCTTTGTATGGCCCACTGAATGAGAGATGGCACACACAGGAGTGGCACACAAGCCCTGACTGAGGCCAATATTTTTCTCCCACTGATTGATGTAGTGTTTTTGTGTTGAGGTAGATTTTAGAACACAAATCTAGGAAAAAAATAAATAGGCTTTCTATGGCCCACAATTAGAGAGAGAGAGGTGGCACACCCAGGAGTCAAGACTGGCACACAAGCTGAAAGGGCAATATTACTCTCCCACTGTTTTTTTATGTATTTTTTTTTTTCACGGAGACTTTAGAAACCCAATAATATTAAAAAAAACAAAAAAATAAATAGGCTTTCTATGGCCCACAATTAGAGAGAGAGAGGTGGCACACCCAGGAGTCAAGACTGGCACACAAGCTGAAAGGGCAATATTACTCTCCCACTGTTTTTTTATGTATTTTTTTTTTTCACGGACACTTTAGAAACCCAATAATATTAAAAAAAACAAAAAAATAAATAGGCTTTGTATGGCCCACTGAATGAGAGATGGCACACACAGGAGTGGCACACAAGCCCTGACTAAGGCCAATATTTTTCTCCCACTGATTGATGTAGTGTTTTTGTGTTGAGGTAGATTTTAGAACACAAATCAAGGAAAAAAATAAATAGGCTTTCTATGGCCCACAATTAGAGAGAGAGAGGTGGCACACCCAGGAGTCAAGACTGGCACACAAGCTGAAAGGGCAATATTACTCTCCCACTGTTTTTTTATGTTTTTTTTTTTTTTTCAGGGAGACTTTAGAAACCCAATAATATTAAAAAAAGCAAAAAAAATAATAGGCTTTCTATGGCCCACAATTAGAGAGAGAGAGAGGTGGCACACCCAGGAGTCAAGACTGGCACACAAGCTGAAAGGGCAATATTACTCTCCCACTGTTTTTTTATGTTTTTTTTTTTTTTCAGGGAGACTAGAAACCCAATAATATTAAAAAAAACAAAAAAATAAATAGGCTTTGTATGGCTCACTGAATGAGAGATGGCACACACAGGAGTGGCACACAAGCCCTGACTGAGGCCAATATTTTTCTCCCACTGATTGATGTAGTGTTTTTGTGTTGAGGTAGATTTTAGAACACAAATCTAGGAAAAAAATAAATAGGCTTTCTATGGCCCACAATTAGAGAGAGAGAGGTGGCACACCCAGGAGTCAAGACTGGCACACAAGCTGAAAGGGCAATATTACTCTCCCACTGTTTTTTTATGTATTTTTTTTTTCAGGGAGACTTTAGAAACCCAATAATATTAAAAAAAGCAAAAAAATAAATAGGCTTTCTATGGCCCACAATTAGAGAGAGAGAGGTGGCACACCCAGGAGTCAAGACTGGCACACAAGCTGAAAGGGCAATATTACTCTCCCACTGTTTTTTTATGTTTTTTTTTTTTTTTTTTTCAGGGAGACTTTAGAAACCCAATAATATTAAAAAAAACAAAAAAATAAATAGGCTTTGTATGGCCCACTGAATGAGAGATGGCACACACAGGAGTGGCACACAAGCCCTGACTGAGGCCAATATTTTTCTCCCACTGATTGATGTAGTGTTTTTGTGTTGAGGTAGATTTTAGAACACAAATCTAGGAAAAAAATAAATAGGCTTTCTATGGCCCACAATTAGAGAGAGAGAGGTGGCACACCCAGGAGTCAAGAATGGCACACAAGCTGAAAGGGCAATATTACTCTCCCACTGTTTTTTTATGTATTTTTTTTTTTCACGGAGACTTTAGAAACCCAATAATATTAAAAAAAACAAAAAAATAAATAGGCTTTCTATGGCCCACAATTAGAGAGAGAGAGGTGGCACACCCAGGAGTCAAGACTGGCACACAAGCTGAAAGGGCAATATTACTCTCCCACTGTTTTTTTATGTATTTTTTTTTTTCACGGAGACTTTAGAAACCCAATAATATTAAAAAAAACAAAAAAATAAATAGGCTTTGTATGGCCCACTGAATGAGAGATGGCACACACAGGAGTGGCACACAAGCCCTGACTAAGGCCAATATTTTTCTCCCACTGATTGATGTAGTGTTTTTGTGTTGAGGTAGATTTTAGAACACAAATCAAGGAAAAAAATAAATAGGCTTTCTATGGCCCACAATTAGAGAGAGAGAGGTGGCACACCCAGGAGTCAAGACTGGCACACAAGCTGAAAGGGCAATATTACTCTCCCACTGTTTTTTTATGTTTTTTTTTTTTTTCAAGGAGACTTTAGAAACCCAATAATATTAAAAAAAGCAAAAAAATTAATAGGCTTTCTATGGCCCACAATTAGAGAGAGAGAGGTGGCACACCCAGGAGTCAAGACTGGCACACAAGCTGAAAGGGCAATATTACTCTCCCACTGTTTTTTATGTTTTTTTTTTTTTTCAGGGAGACTAGAAACCCAATAATATTAAAAAAAACAAGAAAATAAATAGGCTTTGTATGGCTCACTGAATGAGAGATGGCACACACAGGAGTGGCACACAAGCCCTGACTGAGGCCAATATTTTTCTCCCACTGATTGATGTAGTGTTTTTGTGTTGGGGTAGATTTTAGAACACAAATCTAGGAAAAAAATAAATAGGCTTTCTATGGCCCACAATTAGAGAGAGAGAGGTGGCACACCCAGGAGTCAAGACTGGCACACAAGCTGAAAGGGCAATATTACTCTCCCACTGTTTTTTTATGTTTTTTTTTTTTTTTTTTCAGGGAGACTTTAGAAACCCAATAATATTAAAAAAAACAAAAAAATAAATAGGCTTTGTATGGCCCACTGAATGAGAGATGGCACACACAGGAGTGGCACACAAGCCCTGACTGAGGCCAATATTTTTCTCCCACTGATTGATGTAGTGTTTTTGTGTTGAGGTAGATTTTAGAACACAAATCTAGGAAAAAAATAAATAGGCTTTCTATGGCCCACAATTAGAGAGAGAGAGGTGGCACACCCAGGAGTCAAGACTGGCACACAAGCTGAAAGGGCAATATTACTCTCCCACTGTTTTTTTATGTATTTTTTTTTTTTCACGGAGACTTTAGAAACCCAATAATATTAAAAAAAACAAAAAAATAAATAGGCTTTCTATGGCCCACAATTAGAGAGAGAGAGGTGGCACACCCAGGAGTCAAGACTGGCACACAAGCTGAAAGGGCAATATTACTCTCCCACTGTTTTTTTATGTTTTTTTTTTTTTTTCACGGAGACTTTAGAAACCCAATAATATTAAAAAAAACAAAAAAATAAATAGGCTTTGTATGGCCCACTGAATGAGAGATGGCACACACAGGAGTGGCACACAAGCCCTGACTAAGGCCAATATTTTTCTCCCACTGATTGATGTAGTGTTTTTGTGTTGAGGTAGATTTTAGAACACAAATCAAGGAAAAAAATAAATAGGCTTTATATGGCCCACAATTAGAGAGAGAGAGGTGGCACACCCAGGAGTCAAGAGTGGCACACAAGCTGAAAGGGCAATATTACTCTCCCACTGTTTTTTTATGTTTTTTTTTTTTTTTCAGGGAGACTTTAGAAACCCAATAATATTAAAAAAAGCAAAAAAATTAATAGGCTTTCTATGGCCCACAATTAGAGAGAGAGAGGTGGCACACCCAGGAGTCAAGACTGGCACACAAGCTGAAAGGCAATATTACTCTCCCACTGTTTTTTTATGTTTTTTTTTTTTTCAGGGAGACTAGAAACCCAATAATATTAAAAAAAACAAAAAAATAAATAGGCTTTGTATGGCTCACTGAATGAGAGATGGCACACACAGGAGTGGCACACAAGCCCTGACTGAGGCCAATATTTTTCTCCCACTGATTGATGTAGTGTTTTTGTGTTGAGGTAGATTTTAGAACACAAATCTAGGAAAAAAATAAATAGGCTTTCTATGGCCCACAATTAGAGAGAGAGAGGTGGCACACCCAGGAGTCAAGACTGGCACACAAGCTGAAAGGGCAATATTACTCTCCCACTGTTTTTTTATGTATTTTTTTTTTTCACGGAGACTTTAGAAACCCAATAATATTAAAAAAAACAAAAAAATAAATAGGCTTTCTATGGCCCACAATTAGAGAGAGAGAGGTGGCACACCCAGGAGTCAAGACTGGCACACAAGCTGAAAGGGCAATATTACTCTCCCACTGTTTTTTTATGTTTTTTTTTTTTTTTCACGGAGACTTTAGAAACCCAATAATATTAAAAAAAGCAAAAAAATTAATAGGCTTTCTATGGCCCACAATTAGAGAGAGAGAGGTGGCACACCCAGGAGTCAAGACTGGCACACAAGCTGAAAGGGCAATATTACTCTCCCACTGTTTTTTATGTTTTTTTTTTTTTTCAGGGAGACTAGAAACCCAATAATATTAAAAAAAACAAAAAAATAAATAGGCTTTGTATGGCTCACTGAATGAGAGATGGCACACACAGGAGTGGCACACAAGCCCTGACTGAGGCCAATATTTTTCTCCCACTGATTGATGTAGTGTTTTTGTGTTGGGGTAGATTTTAGAACACAAATCTAGGAAAAAAATAAATAGGCTTTCTATGGCCCACAATTAGAGAGAGAGAGGTGGCACACCCAGGAGTCAAGACTGGCACACAAGCTGAAAGGGCAATATTACTCTCCCACTGTTTTTTTATGTTTTTTTTTTTTTTTTTTCAGGGAGACTTTAGAAACCCAATAATATTAAAAAAAACAAAAAAATAAATAGGCTTTGTATGGCCCACTGAATGAGAGATGGCACACACAGGAGTGGCACACAAGCCCTGACTGAGGCCAATATTTTTCTCCCACTGATTGATGTAGTGTTTTTGTGTTGAGGTAGATTTTAGAACACAAATCTAGGAAAAAAATAAATAGGCTTTCTATGGCCCACAATTAGAGAGAGAGAGGTGGCACACCCAGGAGTCAAGACTGGCACACAAGCTGAAAGGGCAATATTACTCTCCCACTGTTTTTTTATGTATTTTTTTTTTTTCACGGAGACTTTAGAAACCCAATAATATTAAAAAAAACAAAAAAATAAATAGGCTTTCTATGGCCCACAATTAGAGAGAGAGAGGTGGCACACCCAGGAGTCAAGACTGGCACACAAGCTGAAAGGGCAATATTACTCTCCCACTGTTTTTTTATGTTTTTTTTTTTTTTTCACGGAGACTTTAGAAACCCAATAATATTAAAAAAAACAAAAAAATAAATAGGCTTTGTATGGCCCACTGAATGAGAGATGGCACACACAGGAGTGGCACACAAGCCCTGACTAAGGCCAATATTTTTCTCCCACTGATTGATGTAGTGTTTTTGTGTTGAGGTAGATTTTAGAACACAAATCAAGGAAAAAAATAAATAGGCTTTATATGGCCCACAATTAGAGAGAGAGAGGTGGCACACCCAGGAGTCAAGAGTGGCACACAAGCTGAAAGGGCAATATTACTCTCCCACTGTTTTTTTATGTTTTTTTTTTTTTTTCAGGGAGACTTTAGAAACCCAATAATATTAAAAAAAGCAAAAAAATTAATAGGCTTTCTATGGCCCACAATTAGAGAGAGAGAGGTGGCACACCCAGGAGTCAAGACTGGCACACAAGCTGAAAGGCAATATTACTCTCCCACTGTTTTTTTATGTTTTTTTTTTTTTCAGGGAGACTAGAAACCCAATAATATTAAAAAAAACAAAAAAATAAATAGGCTTTGTATGGCTCACTGAATGAGAGATGGCACACACAGGAGTGGCACACAAGCCCTGACTGAGGCCAATATTTTTCTCCCACTGATTGATGTAGTGTTTTTGTGTTGAGGTAGATTTTAGAACACAAATCTAGGAAAAAAATAAATAGGCTTTCTATGGCCCACAATTAGAGAGAGAGAGGTGGCACACCCAGGAGTCAAGACTGGCACACAAGCTGAAAGGGCAATATTACTCTCCCACTGTTTTTTTATGTATTTTTTTTTTTCACGGAGACTTTAGAAACCCAATAATATTAAAAAAAACAAAAAAATAAATAGGCTTTCTATGGCCCACAATTAGAGAGAGAGAGGTGGCACACCCAGGAGTCAAGACTGGCACACAAGCTGAAAGGGCAATATTACTCTCCCACTGTTTTTTTATGTTTTTTTTTTTTTTTCACGGAGACTTTAGAAACCCAATAATATTAAAAAAAGCAAAAAAATTAATAGGCTTTCTATGGCCCACAATTAGAGAGAGAGAGGTGGCACACCCAGGAGTCAAGACTGGCACACAAGCTGAAAGGGCAATATTACTCTCCCACTGTTTTTTATGTTTTTTTTTTTTTTCAGGGAGACTAGAAACCCAATAATATTAAAAAAAACAAAAAAATAAATAGGCTTTGTATGGCTCACTGAATGAGAGATGGCACACACAGGAGTGGCACACAAGCCCTGACTGAGGCCAATATTTTTCTCCCACTGATTGATGTAGTGTTTTTGTGTTGGGGTAGATTTTAGAACACAAATCTAGGAAAAAAATAAATAGGCTTTCTATGGCCCACAATTAGAGAGAGAGAGGTGGCACACCCAGGAGTCAAGACTGGCACACAAGCTGAAAGGGCAATATTACTCTCCCACTGTTTTTTTATGTTTTTTTTTTTTTTTTTTCAGGGAGACTTTAGAAACCCAATAATATTAAAAAAAACAAAAAAATAAATAGGCTTTGTATGGCCCACTGAATGAGAGATGGCACACACAGGAGTGGCACACAAGCCCTGACTGAGGCCAATATTTTTCTCCCACTGATTGATGTAGTGTTTTTGTGTTGAGGTAGATTTTAGAACACAAATCTAGGAAAAAAATAAATAGGCTTTCTATGGCCCACAATTAGAGAGAGAGAGGTGGCACACCCAGGAGTCAAGACTGGCACACAAGCTGAAAGGGCAATATTACTCTCCCACTGTTTTTTTATGTTTTTTTTTTTTTTCACGGAGACTTTAGAAACCCAATAATATTAAAAAAAACAAAAAAATAAATAGGCTTTCTATGGCCCACAATTAGAGAGAGAGAGGTGGCACACCCAGGAGTCAAGACTGGCACACAAGCTGAAAGGGCAATATTACTCTCCCACTGTTTTTTTATGTTTTTTTTTTTTTTTCACGGAGACTTTAGAAACCCAATAATATTAAAAAAAACAAAAAAATAAATAGGCTTTGTATGGCCCACTGAATGAGAGATGGCACACACAGGAGTGGCACACAAGCCCTGACTAAGGCCAATATTTTTCTCCCACTGATTGATGTAGTGTTTTTGTGTTGAGGTAGATTTTAGAACACAAATCAAGGAAAAAAATAAATAGGCTTTATATGGCCCACAATTAGAGAGAGAGAGGTGGCACACCCAGGAGTCAAGACTGGCACACAAGCTGAAAGGGCAATATTACTCTCCCACTGTTTTTTTATGTTTTTTTTTTTTTTCAGGGAGACTTTAGAAACCCAATAATATTAAAAAAAGCAAAAAAATTAATAGGCTTTCTATGGCCCACAATTAGAGAGAGAGAGGTGGCACACCCAGGAGTCAAGACTGGCACACAAGCTGAAAGGGCAATATTACTCTCCCACTGTTTTTTTATGTTTTTTTTTTTTTCAGGGAGACTAGAAACCCAATAATATTAAAAAAAACAAAAAAATAAATAGGCTTTGTATGGCTCACTGAATGAGAGATGGCACACACAGGAGTGGCACACAAGCCCTGACTGAGGCCAATATTTTTCTCCCACTGATTGATGTAGTGTTTTTGTGTTGAGGTAGATTTTAGAACACAAATCTAGGAAAAAAATAAATAGGCTTTCTATGGCCCACAATTAGAGAGAGAGAGGTGGCACACCCAGGAGTCAAGACTGGCACACAAGCTGAAAGGGCAATATTACTCTC
The DNA here is from genome assembly GCF_051348905.1 of Ranitomeya variabilis. Lineage (NCBI taxonomy): Eukaryota > Metazoa > Chordata > Amphibia > Anura > Dendrobatidae > Ranitomeya > Ranitomeya variabilis. Next base: position 495,395,147 of record NC_135233.1, on the reverse strand, counting down.
CCACTGTTTTTTTATGTATTTTTTTTTTCACGGAGACTTTAGAAACCCAATAATATTAAAAAAACAAAAAAATAAATAGGCTTTCTATGGCCCACAATTAGAGAGAGAGAGGTGGCACACCCAGGAGTCAAGACTGGCACACAAGCTGAAAGGGCAATATTACTCTCCCACTGTTTTTTTATGTTTTTTTTTTTTTTTCACGGAGACTTTAGAAACCCAATAATATTAAAAAAAACAAAAAAATAAATAGGCTTTGTATGGCCCACTGAATGAGAGATGGCACACACAGGAGTGGCACACAAGCCCTGACTAAGGCCAATATTTTTCTCCCACTGATTGATGTAGTGTTTTTGTGTTGAGGTAGATTTTAGAACACAAATCAAGGAAAAAAATAAATAGGCTTTATATGGCCCACAATTAGAGAGAGAGAGGTGGCACACCCAGGAGTCAAGACTGGCACACAAGCTGAAAGGGCAATATTACTCTCCCACTGTTTTTTTATGTTTTTTTTTTTTTTTCAGGGAGACTTTAGAAACCCAATAATATTAAAAAAAGCAAAAAAATTAATAGGCTTTCTATGGCCCACAATTAGAGAGAGAGAGGTGGCACACCCAGGAGTCAAGACTGGCACACAAGCTGAAAGGGCAATATTACTCTCCCACTGTTTTTTTATGTTTTTTTTTTTTTTCAGGGAGACTAGAAACCCAATAATATTAAAAAAAACAAAAAAATAAATAGGCTTTGTATGGCTCACTGAATGAGAGATGGCACACACAGGAGTGGCACACAAGCCCTGACTGAGGCCAATATTTTTCTCCCACTGATTGATGTAGTGTTTTTGTGTTGAGGTAGATTTTAGAACACAAATCTAGGAAAAAAATAAATAGGCTTTCTATGGCCCACAATTAGAGAGAGAGAGGTGGCACACCCAGGAGTCAAGACTGGCACACAAGCTGAAAGGGCAATATTACTCTCCCACTGTTTTTTTATGTATTTTTTTTTTCAGGGAGACTTTAGAAACCCAATAATATTAAAAAAAGCAAAAAAATAAATAGGCTTTCTATGGCCCACAATTAGAGAGAGAGAGGTGGCACACCCAGGAGTCAAGACTGGCACACAAGCTGAAAGGGCAATATTACTCTCCCACTGTTTTTTTATGTTTTTTTTTTTTTTTTTTTTCAGGGAGACTTTAGAAACCCAATAATATTAAAAAAAAACAAAAAAATAAATAGGCTTTGTATGGCCCACTGAATGAGAGATGGCACACACAGGAGTGGCACACAAGCCCTGACTGAGGCCAATATTTTTCTCCCACTGATTGATGTAGTGTTTTTGTGTTGAGGTAGATTTTAGAACACAAATCTAGGAAAAAAATAAATAGGCTTTCTATGGCCCACAATTAGAGAGAGAGAGGTGGCACACCCAGGAGTCAAGACTGGCACACAAGCTGAAAGGGCAATATTACTCTCCCACTGTTTTTTTATGTATTTTTTTTTTTCACGGAGACTTTAGAAACCCAATAATATTAAAAAAAACAAAAAAATAAATAGGCTTTCTATGGCCCACAATTAGAGAGAGAGAGGTGGCACACCCAGGAGTCAAGACTGGCACACAAGCTGAAAGGGCAATATTACTCTCCCACTGTTTTTTTATGTATTTTTTTTTTCACGGAGACTTTAGAAACCCAATAATATTAAAAAAAACAAAAAAATAAATAGGCTTTGTATGGCCCACTGAATGAGAGATGGCACACACAGGAGTGGCACACAAGCCCTGACTAAGGCCAATATTTTTCTCCCACTGATTGATGTAGTGTTTTTGTGTTGAGGTAGATTTTAGAACACAAATCAAGGAAAAAAATAAATAGGCTTTCTATGGCCCACAATTAGAGAGAGAGAGGTGGCACACCCAGGAGTCAAGACTGGCACACAAGCTGAAAGGGCAATATTACTCTCCCACTGTTTTTTTATGTTTTTTTTTTTTTTTCAGGGAGACTTTAGAAACCCAATAATATTAAAAAAAGCAAAAAAATTAATAGGCTTTCTATGGCCCACAATTAGAGAGAGAGAGGTGGCACACCCAGGAGTCAAGACTGGCACACAAGCTGAAAGGGCAATATTACTCTCCCACTGTTTTTTTATGTTTTTTTTTTTTTCAGGGAGACTAGAAACCCAATAATATTAAAAAAAACAAAAAAATAAATAGGCTTTGTATGGCTCACTGAATGAGAGATGGCACACACAGGAGTGGCACACAAGCCCTGACTGAGGCCAATATTTTTCTCCCACTGATTGATGTAGTGTTTTTGTGTTGGGGTAGATTTTAGAACACAAATCTAGGAAAAAAATAAATAGGCTTTCTATGGCCCACAATTAGAGAGAGAGAGGTGGCACACCCAGGAGTCAAGACTGGCACACAAGCTGAAAGGGCAATATTACTCTCCCACTGTTTTTTTATGTATTTTTTTTTTTCAGGGAGACTTTAGAAACCCAATAATATTAAAAAAAGCAAAAAAATAAATAGGCTTTCTATGGCCCACAATTAGAGAGAGAGAGGTGGCACACCCAGGAGTCAAGACTGGCACACAAGCTGAAAGGGCAATATTACTCTCCCACTGTTTTTTTATGTATTTTTTTTTTTTTCAGGGAGACTTTAGAAACCCAATAATATTAAAAAAAACAAAAAAATAAATAGGCTTTGTATGGCCCACTGAATGAGAGATGGCACACACAGGAGTGGCACACAAGCCCTGACTGAGGCCAATATTTTTCTCCCACTGATTGATGTAGTGTTTTTGTGTTGAGGTAGATTTTAGAACACAAATCTAGGAAAAAAATAAATAGGCTTTCTATGGCCCACAATTAGAGAGAGGTGGCACACCCAGGAGTCAAGACTGGCACACAAGCTGAAAGGGCAATATTACTCTCCCACTGTTTTTTTATGTATTTTTTTTTTTTCACGGAGACTTTAGAAACCCAATAATATTAAAAAAAACAAAAAAATAAATAGGCTTTCTATGGCCCACAATTAGAGAGAGAGAGGTGGCACACCCAGGAGTCAAGACTGGCACACAAGCTGAAAGGGCAATATTACTCTCCCACTGTTTTTTTATGTATTTTTTTTTTTTCAGGGAGACTTTAGAAACCCAATAATATTAAAAAAAGCAAAAAAATAAATAGGCTTTCTATGGCCCACAATTAGAGAGAGAGAGGTGGCACACCCAGGAGTCAAGACTGGCACACAAGCTGAAAGGGCAATATTACTCTCCCACTGTTTTTTTATGTTTTTTTTTTTTTTTCAGGGAGACTAGAAACCCAATAATATTAAAAAAAACAAAAAAATAAATAGGCTTTGTATGGCTCACTGAATGAGAGATGGCACACACAGGAGTGGCACACAAGCCCTGACTGAGGCCAATATTTTTCTCCCACTGATTGATGTAGTGTTTTTGTGTTGAGGTAGATTTTAGAACACAAATCTAGGAAAAAAATAAATAGGCTTTCTATGGCCCACAATTAGAGAGAGAGAGGTGGCACACCCAGGAGTCAAGACTGGCACACAAGTTGAAAGGGCAATATTACTCTCCCACTGTTTTTTTATGTTTTTTTTTTTTTCAGGGAGACTTTAGAAACCAAATAATATTAAAAAAAGCAAAAAAATAAATAGGCTTTCTATGGCCCACAATTAGAGAGAGAGAGGTGGCACACCCAGGAGTCAAGACTGGCACACAAGCTGAAAGGGCAATATTACTCTCCCACTGTTTTTTTATGTATTTTTTTTTTTCACGGAGACTTTAGAAACCCAATAATATTAAAAAAAACAAAAAAATAAATAGGCTTTGTATGGCCCACTGAATGAGAGATGGCACACACAGGAGTGGCACACAAGCCCTGACTAAGGCCAATATTTTTCTCCCACTGATTGATGTAGTGTTTTTGTGTTGAGGTAGATTTTAGAACACAAATCAAGGAAAAAAATAAATAGGCTTTCTATGGCCCACTCAGTGAGAGATGGCACACACAGGGATGGCACTGTAGCAGAAATGCCAATCTTAATCTTCCACAAAAAAAACAAAAAAAAAAAACAGGGACTGTCCTACAATTACTATCTCCCTGCAGTAATGTAAGCCAGGTATGGCAGGCAGCAATAGGAGTGGACTGATGCACAAATTAAATAAAAAGTGTGGACAAACAAAAAAGATAGCTGTGCAGAAAGGAAGGAACAAGAGGATATGTGCTTTGAAAAAAAGCAGTTGGTTTCCACAGTGGCGTACGCACAGCAATACAGCTATCACGGAGCCTTCTAGGGCAGCCCAATGAGCTACAGCGCTGAGGGAAAAAAAAAAATAAATAGCTTCCACTGTCCCTGCACACCGAAGGTGGTGTTGGACAGTGGAAATCGCTACAGCACAAGCGGTTTGGTGGTTAGTGGACCCTGCCTAACGCTATCCCTGCTTCTGACAAAGCGGCAGCAACCTCTCCCTAAGCTCAGATCAGCAGCAGTAAGATGGCGGTCGGCGGGAACGCCCCTTTATAGCCCCTGTGACGCCGCAGACAGCAAGCCAATCACTGCAATGCCCTTCTCTAAGATGGTGGGGACCAGGACCTATGTCATCGCGCTGCCCAAACTCTGCGTTCACCTTCATTGGCTGAGAAATGGCGCTTTTTGCGTCATTGAAACGCGACTTTGGCGCGAAAGTCGCGTACCGCATGGCCGACAAGCACAGGGGTCGGATCGGGTTTCATGAGACGCCGACTTAGCCAAAAGTCGGCGACTTTTGAAAATGAACGACCCGTTTCGCTCAACCCTAGTCACAAACGCTCCCTCCTCACATCACATACAAACACATTGCTCTTGTCAGCCAAGGAAAAGAGCCTACCACCTAGGAGAAGTAGCTTCCCTATCAGTCAATGTCTGAACATTAAGCTTTGTGATGACCAGAGATAAGTTCCTGGCCAAAAACTGACTCGGGGCTAATCTGGGTACATTCCCAGTGTGCCCATTGCCAATAAAACGCCATATTCAACTGGTTTCTTTAACCCCTCTCTATCATCGGACATACTATTCCTTCCATGTGGGGTGGGCCCTACTTCCCAAGGATGGAATAGTACGTCCAGCGCGATGTCAGCTGCGATGGTGTCAGCTGCGATAGTCAGGAGCGGTCACAGACCTCCCCCGGCACATTAACCCCTGGCACACTGCGATCAATCATGATCGCAGTGTTCCGGCGGTACAGGGAAGCATCGCGCAGGGAGGGTGCTCCCTGCGTGCTTCCCTGAGACGATCGGTACAAGGAGATGTGCTCACCTTGTACCGAGCGTCTCCTCCCTGCAAGCCCTAGATCCAAAATGGCCGCAGGGCTGCATCCGGGTCCTACAGGGAGGTGGCTTCACAGCGCCTGCTCAGAGCAGGCGCTGGGAAGCCTCCCTGCTGTGCTGTGTGATCGCCGATCTGACACAGTGCACAGCAAAGTGTCAGATCGGCGATCTGTCACTTTACTGTGATGTCCCCCACTGGGGCAAAGTAAAAATGTAAAAAAAAAAACAAATGACGTGTGTAAAAAAAAAAAAAAAAAAAATTGGGGGGTTTCCACTGTTTAGGCACATCAGGGCCTCTCCAAATGCGACATTGCATCGGATCTCAATTCCAGCCAATTCTGCGTTGAAAAAGTAAAACAGTGCTCCTTCCCTTCCGAGCTCTCCTGTGCGCACAAACAGGGGTTTACCCCAACATATGGGGTATCAGAGTACTCAAGATACATTGGGCAACAACTTTTGGGGTCCAATTTCTCCTGTTACTCTTGGGAAAATACAAAACGGGGGGCTAAAAAATAATTTTTGTGTAAAAAAAATATATTTTTATTTTTACGGCTCTGCGTTATAAACTGTAGGTAAACACTTGGGGGTTCAAAGTTCTCACAACACATCTAAATAAGTTCCGTGGGAGGTCTAGTTTCCAATATGGGGTCACTTATGGGGGGTTTCTACTATTTGGGTACATCAGGGGCTCTGCAAATGCAACGTGACGCCTGCAGACCAATCCATCTAAGTCTGCATTCCAAATGGCGCTCCTTCCCTTCCAAGCTCTGCCATGCGCCCAAACGGTGGTTCCCCCCCACATATTGTATATCAGCATACTCAGGACAAATTGGACAACAACTTTTGGGGTTCAATTTACATTGTTTCCCTTGGGAAAATACAAAACTGGGGGCTAAAAAATATTTTTTGTGGAAAAAAAGGATTTTTTATTTTCACGGCTCTGCGTTATAAACTGTAGTGAAACACTTGGGGGTTCAAAGTTCTCACAACACATCTAGATAAGTTCCTTGGGGGGTCTAGATTCTAATATGAAGTCACTTGTGGGGGGTTTCTACGGTTTAGGTACATTAGGGGCTCTGCAAATGCAACGTGACGCCTGCAGACCATTACATCTAAGTCTGCATTCCAAATGGCGCTCCTTCCCTTCCAAGCTCTCCCATGCGCCCAAACGGTGGTTCCCCCCCACATATGGGGTATCAGCGTACTCAGGACAAATTGGACAACAAACTTTGGGGTCCAATTTCTCTTGTTTCCCTTGGGAAAATACAAAACTGGGGGCTTAAAATAATTTTTGTGGGGAAAAATAAGAATTTTTATTTTCACAGCTCTGCGTTATAAACTGTAGTGAAACACTTGGGTATTCAAAGCTCTGACAACACATCTAGATGAGTTCATTAGGGGTTCTACTTTCCAAAATGGTGTCACTTGTGGGGGGTTTCAATGTTTAGGCACATCAGGGGCTCTCCAAACGCAACATGGCGTCCCATCTCAATTCCAGTCAATTTTGCATTGAAAAGTCAAATGGTGCTCCTTCCCTTCCGAGCTCTGCCATGCACCCAAACAGTGGTTTACCCCCACATATGAGGTATCAGCGTACTCAGGACAAATTGGACAACAGATTTTGGGGTCCAATTTCTTCTCTTACCCTTAGAAAAATACAAAATTGGGGGCGAAAAAATCATTTTTGTGAAAAAATATAATTTTTTATTTTTACGGCTCTGCATTATAAACTTATGTGAAGCACTTGGTGGGTCAAAGTGCTCACCACACATCTAGATAAGTTCCTTAGGGGGTCTACTTTCCAAAATGGTGTCACTTGTGGGGGGTTTCAAAGTTTAGGCACATCATGGGCTCTCCAAACGCAACATGGCGTCCCATCTGAATTCCAGTCTATTTTGCATTGAAAAGTCAAATGGCGCTCCTTCGCTTCCGAGCTCTGCCATGCGCCCAAACAGTGGTTTACCCCCACATATGGGGTATCGTCGTACTCAGGACAATTTGTACAACAACATTTGCAGTCCATTTTTTCCTGTTACCCTTTGTAAAATAGAACAAATTGGAGCTGAAGTAAATTTTTTGTGTAAAAAAGTTAAATGTTCATTTTTATTTAAACATTCCAAAAATTCCTGTGAAACACCTGAAGAGTTAATAAACTTCTTGAATGTGGTTTTGAACACCTTGAGGGGTGCAGTTTTTAGAATGGTGTCACACTTGGGTATTTTCCATCATATAGACCCCTCAAAATGACTTCAAATGAGATGTGGTCCCTAAAAAAAATGGTATTGTAAAAATTAGAAATTGCTGGTCAACTTTTAACCCTTATAACTCCCTAACGAAAAAAAATGTTGGTTCCAAAATTGTGCTGATGTAAAGTAGATATGTGGGAAATGTTACTTATTAAGTATTTTGTGTGACATATCTCTGTGATTTAATTGTATAAAAATTCAAAGTTGGAAAATTGCGAAATTTTCAAAATTTTCGCCAAATTTCCATTTTTTTTTCACAAATAAATGCAGGTAATATAAAAAAAAATGTGACCACTATAATGAAGTACAATATGTCACGAGAAAACAGTGTCAGAATCACCGGGATCCATTGAAGCGTTCCAGAGTTATAACCTCATAAAAGGACAGTGGTCAGAATTGTAAAAATTGGCCCAGTCATTAACGTGCAAACAACCCTTGGGGGTAAAGGGGTTAAGGAAAACCAGTGCTTCCCTCAAACTAGCAATGTTAGATGTCTTAGGCCTCTTTCACACTTCCGTCTTTTAGCTGCTGTCGAAATCCGTTGATTTTTGACAAAACAGGATCCAGCAAATTTTTCTGCTGGATCCTGTTTTTCCCATAGACTTGTATTAGGCTAGTTTCACACTAGCGTTAACTGCAATACGTCGCAAATGCGTCGTTTTGCCGAAAATACGCATCCAGCAAAAGTTCTTGCTGGATATGTTTTTTCGTCATAGACTAACATTAGCGACGCATTAGCGACGCATTAGCGACGCATTTGCGACGCATTGCAAAACGTTGCGTCCGTTTTGCGACGCTTGGGCGTGTGTTAGCGGACCGTCGGGGAAAAAAAACGTTACATGTAACGTTTTTTGCTCCCGACGGTTCGCTTTTTCCGACCGCGCATGCGCGGCCGGAACTCCGCCCCCACCTCCCCGCACTTCCCCGCACCTCACAATGGGGCAGCGGATGCGTGGGAAAAATGCATCCGCTGCCCCCGTTGTGCGGCGGAGACCACGCTAGCGTCGGGAACCTCGGCCCGACGCACAGCGACGGGTTGTTCCCGACGCTAGTGTGAAAGTAGCCTTAGCGACGGATTGTGACGGATGGCCATCCATTTCATCCGTCGTGCACTGGATCCGTCGGAAAATCGCTGTCCGTCGGGCAGGGACAACGCCCAGAGGAACGTTTTTTCTGCACATCGGAAAATCGCTCAGTGACGGGATCTGCGCTGCCGGTCGTTGGCTATAATGGAAGCCTATGGGCGCAGGATCCGTCACTGACTGTCAAAAGCAGGAATCCAGAGACGGGTTTCGTCTTTTGAAATTGAGCATGCGTGGAAGAATGCAGCATCAATAGTAACAAGATATAATGTTAAAAATAAGAAAAAAATAAAAAAATCGCAATATTCTCACCTTCCGGTGTCCTGCGCAGCGTTATCGATACTCACGATGCTCCCGGCAGCTAGCGTTCCCATGGATGCATTGCGAAATGACCAGATGACGTCGCGGTCTCGCGAGAACGACGTCATCAGAGGTCATTGAACGCGAGGCATTACTGGGATCACAAGCTGCCGGGAGCATCGCAAGCATCGGTAACAATGCGCAGGATGCCGGAAGGTGAGAATATTGCGATTTTTTATTTTTTTTATTATTTTTAACCTGGGTTTTGTTGTGTATGAGTTTTCACAGCGTAAAACCGTTGCGAAGACGTATACACAACAGGTGCACATAGCCTCGACGGGTCCGTCAGAAAAACGGGCCCAGTGCACCCGTTTTTTACAATCGGCACAGGATCCGTCATTTCAACATTTTGACGGATCCTGTGCAGATTGTAAAAACGGAAGTGTGAAAGAGGCGATATAAAAGCAGTTTAAGTAAAGCAGAAATTGCTGAGCTTATAAAAGACTAAATAGAAATCTGCAATACAGCATAAAATAGTATCGTAATAAAAGTCCAATGGTGACACAGTGTCAGACTTCTGTACAAAAAGACTCAGGAATGAGTTGAAACATTGCAATGATAGATACAAGTGATACCGTTTCTCATTATCTTGAACTTAACCCCTTCACCAGTTGGCGATTTTCTGTTCTTTTCATTTTCGTTTTTTCTTCCCCTTCTTCCAAGAGCCATAACTTTTTTTTTCAGTATTTCCATCCATATAGCCATATGAGGGTTTATTTTCTGCTAGATGAGTTGTACTGTTGAATAATACTATTTATTCTACCACATAGTGTACTGGAAAATGGGAAGGAAAAAACCAGGTGCTGTAAAATTGAAAAAGAAGTGAAATTACAAAATTGTTTTTTTTTTTTTAAACGTATTTACCATGTTCACTATATAGTAAGACTGACCTAGCAATATGATAATAATAATAATAATAATAATCTTTATTTATATAGCGCCAACACATTCCGCAGCGCTTTACAGTTTAACAGTTTCAAACACAACAGTCATAGGTGACAATGTTAACAATACAGTAATAAAGCAAAATAAGACAAAATAAGACGACCCTACTCGTGAGAGCTTACAATCTACAATGAGGTGGGGAGATACAAAGTACAGATGTGTATTTACAATGATGTATTTACAATGATGGTCCAGCCATCTTCAGGGGGTGGGGGGTAGATGGAGATAGTGAATGGGCTACACACACACAAACATAAAATGAGTTTGATTAGGGAACGTGATAGGCCGCTCTGAACAAATGTGTTTTGAGCGAGCGCCTAAAACTATGCAATTTGTGGATGGTCCTAATATCTTAGGGTAGAGCATTCCAGAGGATTGGCGCAGCACGGGAGAAGTCTTGGAGTCGGGAGTGGGAGGTACGGATTGTGCAGAGGTTAGTCGAAAGTCGTTTGCAGAGCGCAGCGGTCGGCTAGGCCGATAGACAGAAATGAGGGAGGAGATGTAATGGTGTGCCGCACTGTGGAGAGCTTTGTGGGTGAGAACAAGTACTTTGAATTGTATCCTGTAATGAATGGGCAGCCAGTGTAACGACTGGCGAAGAGCGGACATGTCCGAGTAACGATTAGCCAGATGCACGACCCTGGCTGCTGCATTAAGGCTACTTTCACACTAGCGTTAACTGCATTACGTCTCAAAACGTCTTTTTTGCCGAAAAAACGGATGCGTCAAAAAAGTGAAAAACGGTGACAAACGTATGCCACGCATCCAGCATTTCGACGGATACGTCGCAAATCCGCTAAACGTTTCCGTCGAAAATACTGGATGCGTTGCATACGTTGCATACGTTTTTACCATCCGTTGTATCCGTTTTTCCGACGGATCCGTTTTTAAAATGGGAGGCTCCCAAATTTGATTGGCTACTGGAAAATATGGAAAACTATATAGTTACTGTTTTTACAGCCCATCTTTGAGGGTTTTAGTTTTGTGGCAGCGATGGAAGGTGTTCTTGGGAGGATTGCTAGTTTGGTTACCGACGTTATCTTTGAGACGAATCGCCTGGATATCATAGTGCGGGAGAAGGAGGCGGCAGCGGAAAGGCGTAGGATGCTTCTGCAGCAACGGAGACGGAGACGACTGTGGATTCATCCGATTAATGAACTATGGATGACCCGGGGTGTCCAGTCCACTCTGTACCTGGAGTTACATAGTTACATAGTTATTAAGGTTGAAGGAAGACTGTAAGTCCATCTAGTTCAACCCATAGCCTAACCTAACATGCCCTAACATGTTGATCCAGAGGAAGGCAAAAAAAAACCCATGTGGCAAAGAGTAACTCCACCATGGGGAAAAAAATTCCTTCCCGACTCCACATACGGCAATCAGACTAGTTCCCTGGATCAACGCCTTATCAAGGAATCTAGTGTATATACCCTGTAACATTATACTTTTCCAGAAAGGTATCCAGTCCCCTCTTAAATTTAATTAATGAATCACTCATTACAACATCATACGGCAGAGAGTTCCATAGTCTCACTGCTCTTCCAGTAAAGAATCCGCGTCTGTTATTATGCTTAAACCTTCTTTCCTCCAGATGTAGAGGATGCCCCCTTATCCCTGTCTCAGGTCTATGATTAAAAAGATCAGCAGAAAGGTCTTTGTACTGTCCCCTCATATATTTATACATTATAACTATACAAATATACAATCCACACAAATTCCACAACTACGTGCGGATGAGGATGGAACATTTTGATTTTTTGCTTGCAAAAATGGAGGATGTCATCCAAAGACAGGACACAAGGATGAGGCTTGCCATCACACCGGCGGAGCGGCTGATGGTGACCCTGCGGTAAGCCTCATTTTTTTTCTGTCATTGTTCATTTTTAATGTTATATTACATGCTGCAGACAATACTGCGCTGACATACTGCGCACTATTTTCTGCAGCATGTAATTTTGGTTTTCTTGGCGGAGATTCCACTGCTTTTTTACACCGGTTTCATGCTGGTTTTATTGTGTGTCCCGTCCTTAAAAAAAAATTAACAGTGCCATATTGAAACTTGTTGGTCTGTGCAATTTTTTCTAACATTTTTTTTTTTTTTTTTTAAAGTTTCCTAGCTACGGGTGAATCTATGACTTCGCTCCATTACCAATTCAGGCTGGGCATTTCCACTATCTCTGGAATAGTGAAGGACACATGTCGGGCTGTTTGGACCACTTTGCAACCAGAGTATATCCCCCAACCATCCATGGAAATCTGGTTGCGAAGTGCTGAAGAGTTTCAGCAAATTTGCAATTTCCCTAATTGTGTGGGTGCAGTTGACGGGAAACATATAAGGATTGCGAAACCGGCAGGAACAGGATCGGAGTACTATAATTATAAGAAGTATTTCTCATTCGTCCTTATGGCTATTGCAGATGCCAACTACAGGTTCCTTGCCGTGGACATCGGAGCGTATGGACGGTCCAACGATTCGCAAGTTCTTAAAAACTCTCCAATGGGTCATTGCCTTTATGGAGAGACCTACGATTTCCCGCCAGCCAGACCACTGCCAGGAACAAATGACCCAGCCATGGAATATGTTTTTGTAGGTGATGAAGCCTTTCAACTGTCGCCGCACCTACTGAAACCGTACAGTAGCCGGAACTTAAATTACCGGCTTACTAGAGCACGAAGAGTAGTGGAGTGTTCCTTTGGCATATTGACGGCGAAGTGGCGAGTTCTGCTGACGGCTATCAAACTGAAAACAACAACTATAGATGAGATAGTTAAAGCCTGTGGGGTGCTCCACAACTTTGTACTTTCAAAGGAGCCCGTTTCCTTGGATGATGAAGAGTTGGAGACCACCTTGTGGGACTACCGCAGCAGCTCGGTTCGCTCTACAGGTTCTGTTACAAGGATGAGGGACCAGTTTGCCGATTATTTTTTGTCACCTGTCAGGCGGATCCCATGGCAAGACATGATTGTGTAACCTGTTTTCCAATGTGTTTGTTTATGTAAAACATGTGTTTCTTCAGAAAAAAAAAAAAAAAAAAACACCCAAAAGCGTGGTTTTCTTGCTAGTAAAACCAATATGTTATACCTTTCACACGTCTGTTGTTTGTTTTTATTTTACCTTTTTTATTTAGTTGCCATATTACCTTAATAAATCCACACACACACAAAGAGTAGAATTTTAATCAGAATTTTATTTTAACTCTTTTTTTTGTTTTGTTTTATTTATTTTTTTTGGCAACAAAAAAATTTTAATTTTCAATTTTTTTTTTGAAAACTTTGCACATTTTTTAACATGTACATTAAAATTAATTTACAACTCTTCAAAGTGGGGGGTGGAGATACGAGGGGAGGAGGGGCTGGAAGGTTGGACCACGTCGATAGGTGGGGAAACCCTACTTGTTTGGGGTGCAGTGGAAGGGGGGGTAAAACAAAGAGGCTGACCAGAGGGGGGTGGTGTTGGGGTAGGGGGAATACTTACTGGGGAAGGTAAGCTGGGTAAGGAAGAAAACAGTGGGGAAGGAATTTGGTTTGGGGGCCGGGATGGGTGTGGGGACTGGGTTGGGTATTGGGACTGGGTTGGGTATTGGGACTTGGTTGGGTAATGGGGCTGGGTTTGGTATTGGGGCTGGTGTGAGTATTGGTGCTGGGTTTGGTAATGGGGGGTATTGTGTGGAAATGGGGCCTGGGGTTGTGCATGGTGTGGAAATGGGGCCCTTGGTGGGGCCTGGGGTGGAATTGTAGTGGAGGTGTGGGGAGGTGTGTGGGTAGATTGGGGGTCATTAACGGCCTGCAGTAGAGCATCATGGCAGGTATTCATTACCCGCATCTGTTGCTCAAAAGAAAGCTTCTCCATGCTCCCGAGCATGGATTGAAAAAAATATTGGCCGGATCGGGACTTACAGCTGAATGCAGCCTATCCAAGCGACTGCTGGTTTCCTGGCTTGTTTCATTGATGCGGGATTGCACCATGTTGAAACCAGCAGTCACTTGCTCTCCCAAAATTTTGAAAGAGCCTTGGAAGGATGCATTCAGGTGTAAGAATTCAGGAGCATAGCTCCTTTCCTGACCCCTCTGTCGCTGACGCCACGAACCTAATGGTGGTCTCGAGGTGGCAGGATCAGAGGGGTGGGGTAAAGGGAACGCTAAGGCCGGCCTCACACTAGCGAGTTTTACGGACGTATGAGCGCATAAACTACGTCCGTAAAACTCGCAAAATAAACTGCACAATTATTCTCAATGGGGCTGCTCCTATTAGCCGTATATTACGGTTCAGTATTATACGGCTTTCTACGGCCGTACAAAATCGCAGCATGCTGCGTTTGTCACCGTATTGCGCAAAAAAATCGCCAATGAAAGTCTATGGGGGCGAGAAAAATACGGATTCCACACTGACCAGCAGTGTGACTTGCGAGAAATACGCAGCGGTGTTAGTGAAAAGTCGGTAATTCAATTGCCGGCTTTTCATTTCTCCTGCACAAACCCGACATGATATGAGACATGGTTTACATACAGTAAACCATCTCATATCCCCTTTTTTTTTGCATATTCCACACTACTAATGTTAGTAGTGTGTATGTGCAAAATTTCAGCGCTGTAGCTGCTGAAATAAAGGGTTAAATGGCGGAAAAAATAGGCGTGGGCTCCCGCGCAATTTTCTCCGCCAGAATGGTAAAGCCAGTGACTGAGGGCAGATATTAATAGCCAGGAGAGGGTCCATGGTTATTGGCCCCCCCCCGTGGCTAAAAACATCTACCCCCAGCCACCCCAGAAAAGGCACATCTGGAAGATGCGCCTATTCTGGCACTTGGCCACTCTCTTCCCACTCCCTGTAGCGGTG